>NC_133899.1:41147358-41474415 GCF_964199755.1 Larus michahellis | reverse complement strand
CCCCTGCAATTAGACAAAGTCAACATAGCAGTCAGGCCGAGCAGCCCCGAGGTACCTGCAGCTATCAGCCGTCCAGATTCACGGGCCCGATGAACAAGCTTTGCTTCTTCCCCGCATCACTACCTCCATTAGGACTTTTTATTATATCTCGGCTCTTTATCGCAAACACAACAGATGGAACGGATAACGCAAAACACGTTTTTAAGTCTTCACCTAAGAAGAAGGAGGGGGTGTGTGGGGGGGAAATTATCCGGAAAGAAATAGGAGCAAATGCGTAAGGCAGCTTGCAACCAGGAACCAGTTACCATGCCTACTGAAGCCTATTCTAAAGAATGTGTTGGCTGACACACAGAACTCAATGAAAAGATGAAAAAAATGTGCAGGCAATACTAGTTTGGCAGGGATGGTGGGGAATCTGAGACAGAGCTGCTGGTATGGAAGGATCTCACTGCATGCAATTTGCAAACATGCCAATTCAATGGCATGTGATAGACACTAGATGGAATTTAAAGGTCTTAGGGTCTTAGAGAGCTGGAATCGCACAAGAAAACGGTGGGTATTAAAAATAGCAATCCTTTTCACCAAACCTTGTGTCTCAGATTTGAATTCAGCACTGTTGAGAGAAATCCCTGCCATCTCTTCCAGGCACATTCGAAAAATTGCCTGGACGTACCTTAATTCTACTGTATCTTTACATCCCAGTAAACATGCCGCACTGATGAATTTCCAAAGAAATTCCCATGGCTTCCTTTGTGTGTGTGTGTGTGTGTGTTTGAAAGGGAACCGGCTGCATAACAGGACTTATACTGCAACTTCGGGCAGTTAACTTTTACGGGATTTCCAAATTTTTCTTGGTGGGTGGGGAGAATGGGGAGGCAGGCTGGGGAAGGGAGGAGAAGAATTACGTGAAGGCTGAATTTTTGAGAGAGGTGGTGCAGATGGTTGGGTCCAAGTGCTGCACTACAAATCCAGCCCTTTCCCCCAGAAGAAAATCTGCACAAATACCTGTGTAGTGTAAAAGTCCTTCATGTTTTTCTAACACCACTCTTCCATTCTTTTTATTTTTTTTTAATGTATTATTGTTTTAGACCAGGTGATAAAGGTTTGAGAATTTGATGCACTTGATTGAGACCTTGGAAGAGATTTCTGTAGGAAGGGAGAAGACTACTCATTTCCCAGTGTCTACTTGGTGGCTTTTTTCAGTCCAGCCAAGATGTTGGCTTGGTCTAGGGCCAAGTCCCAATTTCACAGTTTGGATTTAGCAGCAATCTTTTTGAGAGTCGTGGTGGTTGCAGGGGTTTGGGTCAGTCTGTTCCTGAGTAAAAGCCATACCGCTATCTGGGTTTGCACTGAATCTGAATCTGAAAAGTCACTTTTGCTTGGCTCTGACTTGGCCCACACTCATCTGTATTCAAATTTAAGGGCAGATCTTCATCTGGTGTGGACTGATGTTTCTGCTTGACACAAAGCACTTACACCATTTCGCGTCAGCTCTCCTATCAGCCCTACTTGCACCACATGGTGGGGCGAATTGACGTGTCTCCCAGCAGGAAGCCACTGCATCCTCACTTGGCCCCCTGCCTTCATCATCAATGCCCGCCACCATTAGGCACACGTTCAAAACTGGCAGGGTCCAAGATAAAAAGAGGTGGCATGGAATTTTATGGGTGATGAGGAGACGCACAGGTGTAAGAGCACTGAAAAGGTCACACACCGGATTTTTTGAGCTTTCTTCTCAAGTGTCTGTGCTCGGCTGTGCTCAGAGACAGTGGCTTTCCCTCTTACTGGAAGGTTTCTGCAGTCCCCTCTGCACAGTGACCCACTTTCCATAGGAGGACAGTGAGTGTCCCCAGGACAGCCTCACTGTAATCTGTAACTAGGACACTCTGAGGATGTAGATGTTCAGGCTGAGAAGGAAAGCAAAGCCAGATCCTCATGCTTCATAAACACCAAGATGTTCAGTTTATTTAAGCACCATGCTGCCATCATTTGAACGCAAATGTATGAACCTTTATCCACTTTTCCTTGGCTAGAAAAAAGGTGTGTGGTTCTCTGAGTCCGTGTGGGATATACGGTGTCTCCTGGAGCCCAGAGGAGGGTCTTCAGCCTCTCCCAAGCAGCAGACATCCCCTCCTGGCCAGTGTTGACAACTCTCCATGCAACAGCATGGATATTTTGGATCCCATTTCACTCTCCTTTTGCTGTAGGCAGCCAAAACGCCTCATCTGGGCAGCAGGTGCCATCAGATGGCTATGTTTTGAAACGATAGGCACAGATGCATGCATTTTCGGAAGAACTGCGTTTATGGTTCTAGGCCTATTGGGATTGCATTGTCATATACCTTTCCTGGATGGGTAGAAGTGGGGTTATGTATGTGCCATTAATTACTGCAAACCTGGCATGTTGAGAGGTCTTCTGGAAGAGAATTGGTATGCCTGTGTTAGGCTGGTGTTACTCATTGGGAGACTGAGGCTCTGTGGTGTATGGGTAGATGGGGAGTCACAGACTGAAAAGCCAGAGGGACAACTGTGCTTGTCTCACCTGCCTTGCTGTTTAATGCAGTCCAGAGGATGTTCATGGATTAATGCATGTTTGGATTGGAGAATCTCACTTGGAAAAATATCCAGTCTTGAGCTGGAAATCTCCAGCAGTGGAGACTCCACTGCACCACTTGGTCATTTGCTCTGGTCATTAATTACTTCCCAATTTCCTCTTTATCTCAACAGGCCATTCCCATCCCAGACCCTAAGCCTGGAGGTGCCTGTTGGCCTGGTGCCTCTGAGGGCCTTAAGCTATTCAGGAAGAAATTTAGATGGGCTAAATAAGGCTCAATGAGTCTAACTTCAATTTTCAATTACTGGATCCCATTATTCATCTTCCGGTCAGGCCTGGTGGTCCCACTCCTTCCTGTCATCTTCAATACCACCTAGCTGAGGAGCTTCTAATGATGGGTGATGTAAAAGCCATTTATGCAGGTGTATTAGATGGACTGTGGAAGTAGTTTAGCCAAGCTAATAAGTTGTGTTTTGTAGTCTTGTCCTCCTGCTACGGGGGTTAGCAGGCATGAAGCTGGCTTGGGTGGCTTTGCACCCACAATGTAGACTTGTCATGACTTCAACGTTGGTCTTTCTGTCGATGACAGCCATGAGATTTGACAAACCTTGACACCTCAAGAAGAGGGGTAGCTGGGTGGTCAGGGGTCTGGTCAAAGACGTTATCCCTGTGTGCTGAGGGGTCTGCAGGATTGCTTCCTCCAGCTGGAAAGCAGTGACCCAGCACAGCCCTTTACCGTGTTTGACTGTGTATCAGGGTGCTTCATCTTCTCTAGCTTATTAATTCTTCCCTCATAGCCCACTGTTAGGTAGAAATTGGTTTCTTTTTTACAGATGGGGAATTCCCACCAGGGATGTTGCAGGCCATACGCACATTATCTAATTTAGGTAGCTAACTTAAGCCCCCGGTATAGTTATTGGGTAGAACCTGAGGGAGGGAGTCCTTTCCCCAATTGCTCAGCAGCATCATATGCTCCTGTCTTAGGGATTCAATGTAAAGGACAAATCTTCCCCAGAAGCAGCTGTTTTTTCCAAGACCACACAGGACAGGACTAGCACTGCCTAGACTGAAGTGCTTGCTGTTTATATTATAGCCTAATACCTATGTCTTCCTTTGGATTTATTTTCTGATAGTTCCAGGAGTTTCTCCTGTGATTGGGATCAGGCATTTTTTTAGCAGGGATGTCTTCTCTGAATTGCCTAAGTCATGGGATGGAACTGATGATAATGCGGTATATAAATAAAACACAATACAACTTTTGCCGTCAATGACAGTCAATTTGGATTTGCTGAGAACAGACAATTTTAAAACAGTGGAATAATCTTTAAAGAAAAATACTGTATTTTGGATATGATATGGCCAGATAACTTCACCAGAAACAAGTTATCTATGCCCACTGTCAAAAAGGAAGATTGTCTTGTATAGAGGCCTCCAGGGGTTTGCCCTTCATCTGCTCAGTGGAAGAGAGAATGCTTACGGGTGACATCAGCCTGGGGAGGCACCATGGCTACACCAGAGCAGAGGATCAGAATCGAGAAAGTCTTGGTGAGTTTAATTTGGAGCAGGGAGTCACGAAGGGAGAGATGACGGCAGCTGTCAGACATGTACAAAGCTGTTGTGAGGGGGGTGAGTCTTCTCCATGTCCAGGGCGTTAGGGGCAAGAAGGAAAGGGCATCAGGAGCAGCCCTGAGGTTCAGCTTAGATGTTAAGAAACACTTCCCATGAGCAGAGAGAGTGCAGTGCTGGGAGAGGCTGCCTGGAGGGGTCATGAAGGCTTTTAGCTGCATGTTAGAGACACATCAGTCTGAAAAATACAGGTGACCCTGCCCTGGGGTAGAGGAATGGACTAGGTGGTTTCTTGATCTCCTTTCCAGCCTTGTTTTTCTGTGGTTTCATTGTGTATTGCAAAATTGTCTGGTTTTTTTGGGTGCATCGGAACAGAAACCTACTTTATCCATCCCTGGCTGGGCATTCAGCAGTATTACGAAGGGAAAGTAAATGCATGTCTTCAAATTCAGTCTATTGTGCTTAGATGCTGCAAAATTTCATGCCATGTGATGTGAAGAATTGCCCATCAGTATTTGGGTGCAGGCGAGGGAGGGTGTTGCACGGCATACGGCTGTGCTGTGTCTAGGTACACTAGTTGGAGTTTGCAGGGCTTTATTTCCTTTCTAGTCCGCTTCTTGGCTAGCCATAAAACTTCAGACCCAGGCAGGTGAAGCCTGGCTCTATTTTAATCAAGAAATTGTCGCACAAAAGGAAACATTTTTCAGGTGTATTCAATTGAAAGCTTTGATAAAAAGGGATATTTTGGTATACAAAGCCACTTCTGCAGAAGCCCTTCCCAGCAAAACGTGAATACCAAAGGCAAAGTGGCAGCGATGCCCCTTCCCTTTCAGGCAGACCCCAATCCCACACCAGGCGATGCTGATGTGGAGAACCAACCCAAGGTGAGAGCTGTGCAGACACATGGCAGCCAGCATGCTACCAACGCTGGCATTGGATTAGCTCTGTCTAGAGGCATGCCACCATGGGGTAGATATCACTGAGATATTTTTATCAGCATGAAAGACAAATTTTTTGGTGCCAGGGAAGGGTACGAAGCCTGCCTTGTGCCCCAGCTTTGAGGTGCAGCCCAGAGGTCTCCTGGGCCAGATTCAGCAACATCATGTGCAAGGGGCCATCAGCAGGAGCATGGCTGGGTTGTTGTAATGAGTAACTGCATGAAGTGTGGTCATTATGGCACACGGTTGGGAAGGGGCATCAGTCTGTGGCGGTTTTGGGGCATGGTTGGAAGTGATAGGGTCTTTGGTGGCCATCTTCTCCTTGCAACCAACTATTCACTGTGCTGCACACAGGAGTGTATCATCTGTACTGGCACAACTGTTGGCAGGGCAATGACGGGTTAGGGACCTGATCTGGGAATAACCCTTGCAGGAACATTCAGGGTTTTGAACCCAGATCCTTAAAAAAGCCTCAGATGCATTAGTACCAGTGAATAGGGTGACAGGTCCCCAGGAGGAAAGTCATGGGACTCCTTAAATTAGTATCACCAGACAACCAACCACAAATGTGTCCCTGTGCTTAAGGTTTGTGGCTTGACTGGCTTGACTGGTGAGTGTAGAGACTGCCTGCGCAGTGGTATCTGCCACCAGGTACCACTATCGGTGTGGCATGGCAGAAAATGTCCCTGAAAATGGAAATTTCCTTCCCACTGACCACCTGGAGGATGGGCAGCCACAACCACCAACCGACGTAGGGAGCATCTTCAAAGTGCCTTACGCATTGAAGCGAACGCAAATGTTGCCATCAACTTCAATAAGAGCAGGATTGGACCCAAAGCAACTGGCATTCAGAGCAGCGGGGAAAAAAATTTACATACATGTTTTGGGAGGGGGTGGTGTCAAGAGGGCATCTTGAGTTAATTTCAGATTTGTTTTTAAGACTACAACTGGGTAGAAGCACTCCTTTGTCGGGAAATCGTACTTAAATTAACCTGCGATCATACCAGCAGATGTAAAATGGAAGCAAATGTATTATACATCACTGTCTTGGACATTAGTTCTGAAACCGCCAGTGATCACACTTCACTTCAAAGAGACCCTCTACCAGGGGCTTGGCTGGGAAGATAAAGCCCTGGCTATTTACCTTCTGACCTTGGTTCAAGACTAAATTGAGAATCTAAATGAAAGTAGTTTGGTGGTCTCAGCTCAATCCCTGGTAGACAGTTGTCCGTATCACAAAAGCGCCATCCCTAGTTTAACACAATTTGGCACGGCCCGTCTTCTCTGTTCAGGAGAGACCCTGGGCTAAATTAACACAGAGACTAAATTACATCTCATATGCCATCGTAGAGATGGCAGTCTTCGAAATGGTGCCTTAGAAAATAGCAGCCTGTGTGGACGCTCTCCAAACTGGCTTCTGGATAAAGAAATCTGTTTTCTGAGCTGCCACTTTCAAGCCTACTGCTTAAGCCAAAAATGAAAATAAAAGCAAATCACAACACAGGCTTTTTAGGAACTCGTACTTAGAACAAGGATGATGATCTTGGAGAGATTAAAACACACGTTCTAAGCGTTTACTGAAATAGCTGAAATTCTACAGATTATTTTCTCTTATTAAAACATCTCATGAGCCACGACCATAAATTGCAGCAATTTAACGTATTTGTAAATTATTATTATGACTTATTAGAAAATCCAAAAGAAGATATACTGCCATACAAATGTGCAAGAAGGCATTTGATAAACATACATATTCATCGTTTACTCGTATCTATCTAATCAATCAAATAGATTTAGTGCCTGATACTGTAAACAGCTATAGTCATATTTAAATAGGAGTTATCGAAATGTTTACACTCAAACATGTCTGTAAATATTGGCAGGACATGATTATCCCGTGTCTGATAATATACGATGGATATTGTGATATAGCTAGCATGACATAAATATAAAATTTATAGCTGGTATGTGGGCTGTGTGCTATGAAAGGTGCAGAAGCTCTAAGCGGAAGCCCCACAAATCAATAACGAGGTCGTTACAAGAAGCGAGAACGAAGTCTGAATACAATGCAGGAAAACAATGTCATATACTCAGTTTTACTCTAATTGTGAGATGTCTTTCGAGCAAGCAGGGAGGACAGATGGTGTAGCAGTTTCCATCCTAGCGTCTGACTCCTGCTCACTTGCTGGCTCTTCCTTACTCTTTATGTCTGACTTTGGTCATGTTGCTTGGGCTGGATTTTGGTGTTTTTCAGTGCTCCGGGGCAGTAAAAATAAGTAATAGTAGGTGTTGCTGTTAGAGAGCCCGGATGAATACTGGAAGTAGTCTGGCAAACATCACAATAAATGCCCTTTATGCCTGCCAGCCTCAAAAAGCTTTATAAATGGTTCACTTACTTCTTACGGTACTGCTGGAAAGCTGAAGGTATCACCACAGACACACGATCTGCTTGGGGAAACTGAGGCACGAGGCCGTATAGGTCATTTTCAAAGGCACACATGGAGGCTGTGCCTCACCCCTCTCTGCTAGCAATTAGTAAATCCCTCTCTTCCCAGAAATACCATGCACCATGGAAATAGGAGGAGAAAACCTTCCGTGGTACAAGAACTGAGGCAGCTGGAGTATTTACTCTGGCGGGGTCAGGATCGGGATGTAATAGGGGATACTGGTAATCTGCTGCGAAGGAAAAGATGATACAAGTTCATCAGGCAGCAAAAGAAAAATGTGTTTTCTTAAATCAGGCTCCATAGGCCAACGTAAACCTCAGCTGCTCAGGTGAGGTTTACCCTTACACCTGTGAGCAGCTTTGGGCACCAGGACTATTCAAAAGCTTTTTGCCGCGCAAAAAGCATAAATGCTTGTGAGATTGGGAGCCCGGCTTGCACCAGAGGATTTCTTGTGCCACTGGAAGGAAGGCCTTGCTGATGGCGACAGGAGAGCTCCCATGGCAGGGCTTTGGAGCAGACCCTGCCTGGTAGAGGAGCACGATTTATTATATACTGAATTTTCGGTACTGGGTGGCTCAAATGTATCCCTGTGCTGGTGTGTGTGACGGCAGAGGTGTTTCACCTCTCACACCCAGGAAGAAGCGAAACGGTCGCAAAATGCAATTTCTGCACGTGGAGTTAACTTGGCGTAGAAGGACGGTAGCGCGCACGTTCGGAGGCAGGTTTTGTGTGTTTTTATTTTGCTAGAAAACAGTTCCAGCGCACCCCGCGCTGGTCCCCATATGCCGTTCTAGACTGGTCTGTCATAAAAATCTCCCCCCCCCACCGCCGTCCTGCCTCGTGCTCACAGAAACAGTGACCCCCACATAAACATATGCTCCCCAGACAGCCCCAGACTTTACGGCATAATTCAATGCCTTTGGGGAGATGCTGTGCCCCGCCGCTTCTAAAATGCCTCAGCTGGCTGGGAGGATGCTCAGCACCCGGGCAGGATTGGGCCTTTTTGTACACATGGCGCTTTCACTGACATCAGTGAGGGTTTGGAGCTTGAATCCAAAGACATACATGGGGCTGGCAGGAGGCCGGGGCAGGGGTCTAATCTCCCCTGACTGTGCATGTGAAACCGCTATTAATCTTAATGGGAGTGCCACACACTCATCAAGGGAAGAATAGATGAAAGGGAGGATCACAATAGATCATTAGATTAAGCAAATAAATATAAATGAATATTCGTTTGGCCTCTAAAAATATTTTCCTTGACGGCAATGCAAATATTAGGAGCGTTCTTTCAAATATCGAGCCCCCTCGGATCGTTTCCTTCCTTCGGTGAATAAGCAAAGAGTAATAGAGAAATAGCACTCGTCCGTGCACCCCTCTCGGGGCGTTCAAGATGACCCGGCTCGTGTTAAGTCCTTCTAAGACACCACGGAAATAGATTTTTATTTCTTCCCGGGTTTTGTATTTTAAAAAAAATACGATATTCCTCTTTACGCTCTGCCTGTCTTTCCCTGCCCCATGGAAAATGGATGATAGGATGCTTCCCCCCAGTTTGCGTTATGGGAGCGGGCTGGGCAGAAGGAGCAGTGCTGGAGGAAGAAGAGGAGGAGGAGGAGGAGGAGGAGGAGGAGGCATGGGGAGGTCTGGAAGCGCAGTGGCTGAGCAGTGGGTTTTCATCCCTGGTCCTTACCGCAAAACCAGCCGAAAAAGCTAACGGGGCTTCTCCGAGTGACCCCCGTCATGGGGCAAACTGTGAATTTCCTCCCAGTTATCACCAGTCCTCTGGAATACAAAATGGGAGGGGGGAGCTTTGCCTTTGCTTCGGCCTCTCTGGAGATGACGTTAAGCCCATAAATCAGGAGAAGAGGGTTTGCAGCACCAAAGCGTGGCCCGATCCTGCATCTGGCTCTCTGGGGTGGAGGCAGAAAGGAGCCGGCTGCAGGCCTGGAGGGAATTGGGAATATTGTCCTGCGGGGACATTGAATCTCTTTGCTTCTACATCCACCAAAGAAGAACAGGTCTCATTTCAAATGCTGATATCCAGAAAGCAGCGTGCAGGTTTTATTAAATTTCCGTGTCCTTAAAACTCAGGGAAAGTGCAGGAGCAGAAGTCCATTTCCAACCTTTCACAAAGGCACTGATATTAAGAAGTTGGCCACCATGGGCTGTATCATACCACCATTTTTTTTTAAGCAAAAATCAATGAAGAACCCTGCCTAAAATCAATGGGATAATTTGCCACATTAGTATTGCTTTCGAGCTGACTCACAGCAGTCTAACAGCGCTTATTTTCGTTAAAGAAAACAACAACATTTTTGCCCAAGCGATGCTTCTAAGTCTTCTCCTTTCTTCCCCTGTTATGGCACAGGGCAAATATGATCGTTACTGGCTTGGAGGAAAGAAAACTGGTGCAAAAATTTTAATGAGTGAAAAGGCTTTCCTGGGAGAAACGCTTTCCCATTAGGATCCTGCATGGTGAAGTGCCACGATTCTCTGCTGTGAATAATTTTCGCCTGGTCCGGCGTCTCTTCCGAATTATTTACGACACGCAAAGTCAGCCAGAATTCAGAAGAAATTGGGCTCATCGTGACGTAACAGGAGATGTGTGGGAACAAAAGGGCATTCCTTTATCCTTGCCTGCAACCCGAGCTCGTCGGCTTTGAAAGCTTCTCAAGTCTTCCACCAAACTCCTTCCCCTTCTTTTCTGTCTTTTTTTTTTTCTTCTGAAAAGTAATTAATATAATCTCATCGGCGGCCCTTACACAAACGCTCACCTCAGCTTCTCTCTTAGGGTAAAAGCCATCATCCCGGGAAGAGCCATCCCAGAACGCCACCGCTCCCCCTGCCCCAGGTCTGGCTTCCCAGGATGTTTTTTAAAGGCAGATCAAGTTGTAAAAAGCAGGGATTTCTTCCAACAGCCCTTGTCGGGGCTGGCAGGCCCTGGATTTATGCCTGTCCTCGCCGTCCTGCGTGGGGCTGGATCTTGGCGGCTGCCCTGAAGAGGGCTTTTGCGGGATTCGGGATTACTCACACGAGTAACAGCTTGCGGGCATTTGGGCTCCCGTTCCTGCTTGAAACACACGGTTGTTTTAAGCGTAATTAAAGCGGCGCTGTAAGCAATGGCTAGCCACATGCGGCCTCCGGCGTTTTTCACACTGCGCGGTGGAAAATAATACGTCCCGGTTAATTTGAGGGGAGGGCTTGCGGCTGCTTTTGAGTGTCCTAACGAGGGCTAAGCGCAAGGGGAAAATTAAAAAAAAAGAAAAAAAAAGGAGAGGTTGTGCAAGAAGAAATTCAGGTTTCCTGTAGGCTCCCTCGGCCAGGGAGAATGACGTGGGGAATTCCCTCACTTTTTGGTAGAGCATTAAGGGATGTGATAGGGAGCTGGTGTAATCCTTGTCAATAAATGCAATAGTCAGGGAGCAAAATTGCCACGGCGCACGCAGAAATTCAGCCTTGCCTCGCCATATGGAACAGCTGGGAAGACTTTCAAAAACTTTTCCTCCTCCCCTCCCTTCTCTTTATTACGATTTTTTTCATAGGCACCGAAAACAAAAGAAATAAAACAACCTGACAACTTCGTGCATCGTCTTGTGACTAAAAAAAAAAAAAAAAGGAGAGAGAGAGAGAGAGAGAAAAAAGCCTGTGAAGTATCACTGCTATGTTTTAGTCTAATGCTACTTCTATCTTTTATCCTTTTTAATTAGAAGGCAAATTCTCAGACCGCCAGGCCTAATCCCTACACAGTGGAACAAAGCCCAGCAAAGTCTTTGAACACTGCCCAGCCAGGCAGCACAAACCCTAGTAACTGTTGGCAGTAGGGCTAGGACTCTGACCCTCATCTTAGCCATTCTCTTCCAGCCCCTGATGCTCCCTGCCCTTCGAAACCTTGTCTGTTGTTCTTCTGTTTGGACTGAAAAGACAAAAGGGGAAACAATGTGGGAAACCTAGAGGATTGGCTAGGTGGGATGCGGGGGAGCTGGTGACGGATAGGAGAAAGTAAATGGAGTTTCACGGGAATGGACACAGTGGGGAGAATTGGATCACCAGATTATGTCTTTAGGTTCAAGAAATTTCTTCATCCCTCACTAAATCTTTTCATGGACAATGCCACTTTTAAACAATTGTTGCATTTCCAATTACTACAGGAGTGTTCAAACAAATGGCAAAACCCTTAATGAAAAGTTTGCTCATATTTTAAACTTTGGAGATCAAAATCCATAAAACAAATAGCTTTTACATGAGTTTCGCTCAGACACTTATGTCTCCAAATTATTTACACTTGTGATATTTCCAGTTGAGAGCATAATTTGTGCCTAGTCAAGCAAAACACGCAAATACATATAGATACACGAATTTCCAGAGCTAGCGGGAGCACCGCAGAATAAACATTTTGACTGAGATAGGCTCACGTCAGGCAAGCCAATATTAAAAAGCTCTGCCTGCTTTCTCCTATTTTGGCTAACTACAAATCATTAAGAGAGAAAACAACAGATGTGGCTATGAGAGCTCAAATATCTTCCAAACTGTGTCTGTGCACGTCAACATAAAAGCCTGAATTACTGTAGTGCGCAGGGATGCTGCGAACGGCGACGTGATTATTTGAATATATGTGTATCATACGCAACTACTATACCTAAGGAGGTGAAGAAAAAACCCCAACAAACTAGCGGAAAAAAAAATCTCAAGCCCCCTGAAACCTGGGGTTTCAGACAATTTTGCTTTCCCTTTAAAAAACTGAGGCAGGGCTTGGCTTTCCTCCAGTAGGTATAAAATGGGATATCTCCCTAATTTACTCCATGGAGGATCTGACCCTTTTCCTTTTTTTTTTTCCCTCTTTTTTTTTTTTGGCACTTTGGAGTAGCATTTACAAAGGACAGTTTCTGATTTCGAAAAGACTAAGTCTGTTTAGGGAAAAGGGGCATAAGCTCCTCAGATATTTAGGCACTTTTAAAGACATTTACCCTAAATCCTTACACTCATAGGCACTCACTTTTGAAAGCTAAAGTGGCGGTGTGTTTTTAAAGCAATTTAGTTAAACCAGTGCAAAACTCTTTGTGGACATCATAAATCAATTTAAACCTGGCTTATGCCGATTTAGCTTAGTTTAGCTACTAAGTGTCTTAAGCTAAATTGATAAGCCATTTTTAAACCCATTTAAGAATGTCTACACAGGGCTTTGTGCCAGTGAACTTAAATCAATTGAAAACCAATTTTAGCCGGTACCATTTTGAGTGTAGACAAGATTAGGCGTCTTGAATGGGAATGTGTGCTGATCCCATGTTTTCCTTAGAACACCTCTGATTCCCAGCACACGGGGCTGGGACCCTGAATGGCGCGACCAATTTTGTGCTATGACTGTTGTGTGGGTTGTAGCGTCGTTTTGGCCGTGCCGTGATTGTGACACTGAGCTGCTTTTAATCGATATTTGCCTGGTGGCAACAATTAGAGGCTTCGGCTGAGCCAGGCCCTGTTGCGCTTGGCAAAATGTTCGTTGCAGCCTTTCACTCGCAGGGTTTTGGTTCTATGGGAGGATGCAGAAGATGCAGAGAGGTCAATACTGCGTTGTAAGGTCACCCCAAGGGCCTCCTGCCCAGTGGGTTCACTGCTTTCATGGACCAGGAGCTGCAGGTATAGGCTCTGTGGTGCTCCCCATGGGCAGAAGAGCCTGCACAAGCAGTTTGGTGGACAGATGAGGGCAGGTATTTTCTTTGCAGTGACAAAAGTTAGGACCTTGCCTTGCAAACACCACCTTGGTCTGGAGGACCAGGGTAGGAGACACTGCTGGGTGCAGGCCAGCTCAGAGACAGAAACAAGAAGATGCTGGGGTCACCTTGGCTTGGCTGGGCTGCTGCAGGTCTCCTGTAGTTTGGGGCATCCAAAATGGGCTTGTAGATGGAGAAGGGTCTTCTTGTTGTCCTGCGGGGAGAACTGCTTGGGGATGCTTTCCTGAAGATGGTACCAAAAGGCCTCTAATGTGGGTGGTGGACACAATGGTTGTGTCTCAGCTTGGTCCTGTTCACATTTCACATATGTGAGGGATCCAGATGACTGCGGGCACCCATAGGAAAGGTGCATCACAAGGCTGACACCATCTTCTCCATTAGTGTCTCCTGTATGGCTCAGGCATGATGCACCACATGCAGGGCTAGACCTGAATCCAGGCAGGTATGAAAGGATGGGCAGATTTGAAGCTTGTGTGTGACCTGGAGCCGTCATGACTCCACTATTTAAATTTAAGCATAACTTTAAACACCTTCCTAAACTGAACCCAGATGAGCTTCTGCTCTTAAAAACGAACGTTGCACGCTCAGGCAAGGGACACCTCAATGCAAAACACAGTTGGTATTGTGGTATGTTCTTGAAACCCTCTGGTTTAGCTCCTCTGGAGATTGGAATTCGGCACGAGTGCCCGAGGATGGTGGGTTTGGGTAGTGTGGCTGTGGCCATGAGCTTGTTGGGCGAGAGGGTCATGCTCCATCCCTGCAGCGTGAGCAGCTGTGTCCGTGACGTACATCGGCAAGTCCATGTTACTGCCAGGTGGATGGAGGGATTTTTTTATTAAAACCTAATCAAAGGCTGGGGTGGTTTTGTGCCTGTCACCAAATGGATTTTTATTTTTTTTTTAATGAACCGACCAATTTAAGAAAAATCCTGCAAATTCTGACCAAATTCCAATCAGATTTAAACTCCTGAGAAGAATGACCGTTTGTCCTACACTGGCATGTTTTGTTCACCGCAGGTGGTGCTTTCTTGTCGTAAACAGGGTCTGTCACGTTGTCATCATGTGTTCGGTTTCTGCATAGGTATAAACAAGCTGTTTACCCAAACGAAGGAGGAGCAGATGAATAGAGACATTTCCAGCTTCTTTCATTAAAAAATAAAATCCCAGGTGGTGGATAAAATTGATGTGATATGCCATAATGTATAACTTTTTTGCTTTCCATCCCTGTATCAGAGGCAATTATATTCCTTCCTTCCTCGTTTCCTCGGCATGAAACTCTGCCTGTGCCACTGTGCGTGTACGCGTGGTGGAAAGGAGCTACAAGTCTTTCTTGTAATCTAACCCTAAACGAATTTCCAAGTGTTTTTCCATGCCATTAATCTTAATATTGAATGCTCTAATCTGTTTATAGCACACAATACATGTGTTCCCCCCCCTCCCCCCTGATAGAGATCTTTTATACATGTCTGGGCAAACAGCATGAATAAATAACAGCTCATTTCTATATTGTAAAACAAACAGCTACTGTAAATTTATTTTTATTTCCAGCCTCGCTGCATCCCTTGTCGGGTGGAGCCTCCTTGGCCTGGAGTGAAAGGGATCAAAGATAACATTCTTCTCTGTCTGGGTGTACTTTATGGACCTGCCTCCCAACTGGGGGATGAAAGGAACGTACTAAACTGTTGCCATTTTGCAACATCTGCTATAATTCCCCTAAATCCAGATTTGTCTGACACAGAGAGCTCCTGTTCTTACATCATTGCCATGTGACAGTATAACACCAGTCACATCAAGCTTGAGGATTCCAGCTCCGGGCGATGATAATATGAAGAAAACCTTTTTTGCCTAGGGCAAAACACTTGTAGCAAAGTATTATTCATCTGGCCAATTTAAATCTTCTCTCAAAAAGGTACCCAGAAACATATGCAGCGTGCCTTTGTAAAAGGCTTGAGCTGCTCATAGGCAAATGACCTGAACCAAGAGTACAAAACCCAATGTCCTAATTAATTACTGCTAAGCAGCTCTGATACACAGAAAAGAAATGCTGGTACTAATCCTTAACCCTGTCCTACATTCTTAAAATAGCCAAAATATTGCTGACAGCTAGGAAAACAAAATTGCCTCTGATTTAAAGGTTCTGGACCCCGGCTTAAAAATAAGATCTGAATAAAATATTTGAACAGGGTGATTTTGGAAAAGTCGTGTCGGAGCACATACTCTGGCTCCGCGGTGGTGTGGTCCCCTGTTTTGGGATGGAAATAGTGCCAGGAACGCAAAGCCCAGCTAAAGCTGCTCTGGGTCCGTGTGTCCCCCCTTGGCTCCACAGACCTGCCAGGTTCAGCTCTGCGATGCCAGGTTGTTTCTCTCATCACCACCTTTAACTTATAACAGGGAAAAATAACATCAAAATATGGAACGGCAACTCCATTAGCGCCCCGCTTACTGAAGCAGGCACTTGGAGCATTTGTTGGGATATAATCCTTCGGTTTGCGGGCCACGATGGCGAAAACTAGATTCAGTGCCAACTAACGATGGCTCCGTTTTCCGACCAGTTTTCTGGCTACAGCAGCTTGGTCTGGCAGTGGGGAAAGACACATTTGACTAGATTCGGCTGTTAGGTGTCTCACGATGGAGTTGGTCAGTGTCGGGTGGAAAAGTGGTCTTTTTGTGGCTTGGGAGGGCAGGGAGGAATCCATTTTAGAAAAGAAATGGAACAGCAGCTAAAGGGAGAGGATTGCCTGCGGGGAGCAAAGGTAGGCATTTTCCTTTTGAAATGTCGCTGTTTTCAGACATGGAGATAACCGCATCCAGCACAAGCATCCTTTTGGTAATTTCAGCTTATGTATCTCACGCACCCGTTCAGTTCATTTCTGTGACCACCTCACTGTTTCCACATTCATTTTCACACCTCAGCACGGCAGGAAATCCCCATTATCTTTATTTTTAAGTGTGGAAGAGATGCTAAGAGACTCACCTGAGGTCATGCAGGAGGCCCGTACCACCACAAGGAGTAGGATCCAGGTCCCCCACAAGCCCTAACCGCAGCCATAGCTCCCACCTGGCAGCAACCATATCCCATAACCAGGGCTCTGTTCAGCAAGGGACTCTCCATGAGGCTCAATTCCCTGGTAAGATTAACTCAAAGTTAGTGTAGGCTTTATGTTCAGTTCAAAGGAGACTTTCCCGTTAGCAACACTATTCTCTATTTCTTTCTCCATCTCAGTGATGACTTGTGGTGAGGGGTTTTTTTAGCCAAGAAGCACTCAGTGGTCCTTAGTGCTGTCCTGAACTGGCCCACAGCAAACCACTGATTATGGTCATCATGCTGTTGGTACCCAGGGATGGAAACCCATGAATAAAGGCTGCGTCTTCCATTGCATCAAGACACAAATCTCCCATGAAAAGAAAGGACAATGTTTTCCTTAGGCGCAGCCCCACTCTTTGCATGTCGTCCAGTCCAGTCCTGCAAAATGGGCTGTGGTCCTGTGGACTGGCATTTGTGAAGTGACTGGGTGACTTCATGTGAAGGACCTGGTTAGCAGGAATCGGACTCTGAACTTTTCTCTGACAACCAGACCAGGATGGGGGTCTCCAGTGGGTTTATTGACTGGGGGAACCCGAAATCGTTTGCCCATGAGTGTTTTCCTTCAGCCCATGCCACCTTCCTGCAGGCTGTGGCTCTCATGAAAGCCCCAGCTAAAGCTTTGCGTTCTTTGTCAGTAAGGATGTGTCAACAGTCCTTTGACACTTCGCTGTTATGAACTTAATGCCTAAGCGATGTCCTCAGTGATGACAACAGCTTAGTGATGACATTGAGTGCATAAGCGCTGACTCAGAGAGATGCAATACCTCCACTTTGGGGGTAATTCCCTTGCCTGGTTTTGCTTTTCATACCGTGCAGACCACCAGTTTCTGCTTGTGCACATACATTTTAGGCGTCAAGTGCCTGCAGATGCTATGAAAACCGGTGCACCTTGGCTTCTCCTTGCCCAGTGTGGCCTCTAAATGACGGATGCAGTCAGAGCTGGGAGTTTCTTGGAGAAAGCCACCACCATGCTCCAGGACACCCACCCCAGGAGGGAAGCTCCTTTCCATTAAGGCTTAAGAGAAGGCACAAGCAGAGCTTGCCTAGCCGGGCACCAGGGCGCAACATCCTCCTGCAAGCCAAGTCAGTGCTGGTCCTGGGCACCTTCGCTCCCTCCTGGGGGTCCCAGATTGCGGCTGTGTTCAACCGACTCCACAAGTAATAAATTACAGAAAGTATAATGAAGTATCATGAGGGTGGTGAAACACTGGCACAAGTTGCCCAGAGAGGTGGGAGATGCCCCATCCCTGGAAACATTCCAGGCCGGGTTGGACGGGGCTTTGAGGAACCTGCTCTAGTTGAAGATGTCCCTGCTTATGGCAGGGGGGTTGGGACTAAATGGCCTTTAAAGGTCCTTTCCAACCCAAACCATTCTATGATTCTATGATCAAATGTCCTCTATGGACATCCCTTGGGCCCAGGGAACCCAGAGCTGTTGGGCCGTCATCATCCCTTGTCCTTTCCTAGAGATCACCATTACTCTGATCACCCACTTCGTTGAAAACACCGATGCTTGGCCCTCAGAGAAGTTTCTGCATCGGACCCCTCCATGGAGGAATTAAATGCCTAGCTGTCTTTGATAACCTGGGTGTGTAGGATTGATACAGCTCTGCGGATCCCTTCCCATGGCTCTGCAGGTCGCTGGGACTTCCAGCTTCCCTGTCCTGGCTGTGGCTACAGTCCGCATTCAATAGCTCATTAAAGAGGATATTTTTATTTTCAAAAGGGTTACATATCATCAGAGAAAGTGCTTGTTTCTGTAACCTAGATATTTACACAAAATCGAGATTTCTCTACTCATTATTAGCATCACTTTAAATTATTTGAAGGCAAATAAAAGTGATATCTGCAGTCCTGCTCATTTCCTAGACAAACATTCTTGTTAAATCCACATCTCCCGTTTTAACTTCTTTTTTTTTTTTTTCTTTCCGCAAAGCGCTTTTGCGATCTTCCTAAATTTGGCTTTGCCACCATTTCATTTTGCTAATACCCCTTGAAACTGTTAACACTTTTTCCTGAATGCTTTCCTAGTGGATACGAAGCAAAAAAGGAAGAAAGGCTACTGTCAAATTGATTAAGTGAAAGCTCATTAGAGAAAGTAACAAGAGGTAAAATCTGCATATGCATTGCAGAAATGTGTCTGATCTTGCTAAGTTGTGAAAAGACAAAATAAGCTCAAACCTCCTTGTGCTGTAAGTAGTTGGGGGAGAAGGGGGCTGGGGAGGAGAAGGGCTCCCAAACCATGTTACATTAACTATTCCTCCTTAGAAATAGGCTGTAGAGCAGCCCCCACTAACACCACTTCAGTGAAGGGTTTGCCAGTGTTTTAACGACGAACTCTGATTTACAGGGGTTTGTGCCTGCGCGGTAAAAATTTGCTCCTCCTCAAACCCTGACAAACAAGCCCGCAACGTGAAGCCTCTGAAGAAAAACCCAACAAAACTGTTTAAAAGTTGGTTCCTTAAAAAAAAAAAACAAAAAAAAAAAACATTTGTGGTAATTACAGTGTGTTTTGTCAGAGCTGAAAAACACCTTTCTATTTATTTTTTTTTTATTTTCCAAGCAAAGCTAGCTAATTCATTGGGCTGTGATAGGGAAGATCTCCCTTAGGTTTTAACAAACTAACAAGTCCAATTATGGTTGTCTGAAAACTAGCCCAGTTGGCTCCTCCTGGAGAGATGTAGAGGTACAGGCGTGGGAGCACCTCGGGTCAGATCCAAGTTTGTGAGCGCGTTTCTGGGTGTTTCACCATGACCCTCCATCGTACCCGATCCAAGGCCAGGGCGCTGCGAGGTCGGCAGACGAATTTAATCTTTCCCCCATAGTTTGTCCCCCCATGACCAGGGATGTCTGGCTCTCCGGAGGGATACTTCACTTCAGTGCATCATTTCGGGGCGGCTTCCCCGGCTCAGCTGAGGACCTCAGCCCTTGCCAGAAGCTCAAACTGAGCACCCTGCATGGCTGCAGCTTAAATTGACATTAATTTCTGAAAATATAGATAGAAATTTGAATGTGACTTGGAATATGGGCTGTACATCTCCTTCCATGGGTGTTTCTGCGAGAGGTGGAGGGGACCAGCACCTACCCTTGGTGCCTCCAGTAAAGGTGTTACTAATACCTTAAATATCTTTGCTCTTAGACATACTCCACTAGCAGATTTTGTTTCTTCTACTTTTTTTTTTTTAAAAAATACATATATCCCAATTAAAAGAGGAGAAAGAAGAGGAATACCAAAATACCAAGCCAAAGTAATGTGATATCTTTGACCTTAATCCATAAAAGACAGATATTTTACGGTTCAGGCTAAAACTCAAGGCTGACGTCTAACCTGACACAAATACGCCGTTGCGTGCAAGAGTCCTTGTTAAAAAAAAATGCTGGGAATCTGCAGGCATAAGCCTGACAGCGCTAATTTAAATAGGAATATGTATCTGTTTGGGAGGTAGACCACACGTCTGAAAGTTATGAAAGGAAACACCAATAATAACCGTCTGTGGCAGAGCACGTTCCTTGGAATGTGGAAATTACTGTATTACAACAAAGCTGTTGTTTCCACCGGGGTGTTTTGTAGCCTGGCTCATAATATTATGTATTTCGGCAGATCCTTGTAATTACAAATTTAAGTCTTAAATCCTCGGCTTTTCTTTATGTTCTTAAAGTACCCCTATAGGTATCCTCACTCCAAGCTTAAATCAGACCCAAAATACAAGGTGAAATGGGGCTGGTTGAATTCCTGCGCTTTATAATGATATTTATTAAGCTAGTTTTGAAGAGAAATGTTGAGCCGAGAGTTTCATTTAAATCCAATGGTACCTCCAAAGCGCTCTGGAATTGTTTAATTAAAACCAAGGTGCACATTAATCAGAAAGGATATCATTTTGTCATTTATATATAATTTCTTTATTTTGTTTGGGGAATAAAAAATGAAGAAAGCTCCCAAAAACATAAAGAGAAGGAAGGACCGGTAAGCCTGATAATAGCCCTCCATGGAGAAGAAATAAGAATACAACAGAAGAAAAGCACAGTGAGGAACATAATGTTAGTAAAACACTCTTAATGCTACACAAGCTGTAGAAAATGCTACTTTGCATTTGGGCTGCAGCATCGTTAACTGTGAGCAATTGAGTAAAGAGTGCACCTTTTAAACTAATTCCTTGTGCTGGAGACGCAGCCACATCCAGAAGCCTCCCTCATTAATATGCTATAGTGGTCAAATAGGAGATTAATAGCAAAGTCACCTGCTAAACCTACAAGGAACCTGTTGATTAACAATAAGCTCCAAAAATAAGATACCAGCCTGCAAAGCAAAATCGAGTCCAAGGGCAACAAGTGCTTCTGTAATTTATTCCTTCTTTACACAAGGGCATAAAGCTCCCTTTATAACCGTGTTTTCAAGGCCCTGCTGTGAGCTGTAGGTGTGAGCTTTTCAGCTGATTTATTAATTTTAGTTTCAATCAAAGTGTCACCTGCAGACACAAAAATGTAGGCCTCACCACAGAAAATACAGTAAAAGAAAAAAAAAAAAGAGAGGGGGGAAAAAAGAGAGAGTGAGGAGAAAAAGAGAGAGAAAGACCAAAGGTTTTATTCTGAGAAACTCTGCCAGCAATTTTTTTTTAATTTTTTTTTTTTTTTCTTCACGCCAGCACCGGACGGCCTGTTCTCCACAAAGCCCAAATAATTCCCAGCCACATAATTAAAAAAAAAAAAAAAATTCCGATATGAAACATTTTTGTCATACTTCGAAAGTCAGGCTCAGACCCGGGAAATGGCGCTAACCCGGCGGCTGCCAAAACAATCAGCCCCTGTTGTCAGTAGGGGGACATTCTCCCCAACCAACCGCCTGAACAACAAGTCCACTGAGCAAAATGTGCAAAAAATTCTCAATTAGTTGTCTTTATTTAGTGAACACTATGGGGTCCTCAACGGCGCTATAGAATTATGGCAGGAAAGCTGAGCTCTTCAGTGGCTTATTAGCATTCTCCGAGGGTTGGAGTGCTGCTGGTAGCAGACTGGTGCCTCCAAGAGCTGGTGGTGGGACCCCGGCACTCCTTCGGCTTTGTCCTTTTGTCCTTCCCAGCCAGCAGGAAGTACGGCCCCATGTCCGGGGTATTCTGGGATACCTTCGTCTCATTCACCGCTCGCAGGACCGGCAGCGCCTGTGCCTTTGTCAGTGGCCATGAGCATCCTTCTTGCCTGGGAAGCAAAAGCTCTGGGTTTGCCATTTAAAAAAAAAAAAATTGTTAAAATTTAGATAGTAGTTTTTCTCCCTCCTTCCTCCTCTCCCCATCAGCTTTTCCAAATGAACATCGCCGTCAATGGGCCAGGGTCGAAGAAGCTAAATGTTATGCTGCCGTCCTATTAAATTACATTAGATGTTATCGACACCCCGCTTCGACGTTAGAGCAAAAGGCGGCAAAGAGGGGTAAATAGAAGTATCTCCCCGTCCAATTCTTATCTTAATTTAAATGTAAAGTGAATTTTTTTTTTAATGAATGGGGGCAGGGGGGAAAAAGTCGGGTAGCGAGTGCTAGAAATGTCTTTTCTGAGAAAGAGGGTATTTGCTGCTTTAGGGAAAACACTATCATTGACTAAATTAACAAGTTGTCTTATCAACTGCCATAAGCCTTGAAGTCTAATTAATTTAGTACTGATCAATAGCCTTGAATGAAGCATTGATTTCTGCAGCTTTCCAGGGCTGCAGCAGAAACACATTCTCTGCTCCGTGCACACTTCTCTCTCAGGAACCATGCATTTGTGCTGTTAGCATTTATTTCCCCCTTTTCAATGTCCGGCAAGCATTTTAGGAATAGATTTCCATGGGAGATATGACTTTTATAATTATTTTGAAGAAAGAAAGCAGCATGACAGGGGGTCCCGGGAAATGTACTTCTCTCTTCTTTGAGTGATATTCTGCTATAAAAATCTCTGTCTTAGAGCAAAAGGATTCAGTCAGCAGTAGATCGTCAAGTGGTGTAAAGCTTGGCAGAACTGCAGAGAAATCACTGGGGCTTTGCTCATTCATGCCCGCCAAAGGTTTGACTTCTTGAACACATACAATGGGTTGAGCAGTAGGATCTCTGCTCTGCTTTCAACATAGAGACCTATGACTCTCTGGATAGTGAGTTCAAAAAGTTACACCATCAACCCAAAACAAGGAGCCCTCTACAGTCATTAGAACAAGAGCAAAGTCTCTAAACACCAATGGATGAGCCTGAAATCAAAATTGCTCAACTGGCGCGGGCATATTCAAGCTGCCATCAAGAGACCTGCCATGGCAGCCCAAGGAAAACGTGGTCCTCAACACATCTAAGGCGAGACTTAGAGGACTGTGGCTTAAATTTCTTGAGAAGGAAAAGGAGACAGTGAAGGAGTGTACAGTGTTGATGAAGCAGTTCCCAGGAGCCCTGTCCTGGTGGTGATGGCTTCAGACCCAAAGTGACGCGTCCACACTGTGCCAAGATGTGCAAACTCAAGTGGGTGGAGAAGGCACCATCAGCTGTCACTCTTTTGTGCCATCTTTGCCTCGGGGGGACGTAGGCTGGTCTTCCCCAGGGAAACGGGCTCATTATCTGCATCTGCAAGCCCGGGAGAGAGCATCCCATCTGGCCGGATGAAGCTTTGGGGTTAAATTCTGCCTGGGGCTACATCCCTGCAACACCCGCTGTTGACTGTGCTCTGCCTTCGGCATTGCAACCCGGAGCCAGAGCGTGGGCCTTCCTCGGTTTGTCAAAACCACTCACGCCCAGATCCACCAGGACAAAATGAATGAGAAAGCCAAACTCAGAAGGCGGAGTTGCCTATCGTGCATCTGCCGGCAGGGGCTTTGGCAGCCCCAGCAGAACTGCTGGGGTGTAAGGGAGATCAGAATCAGGCCCTAAATGCTTACAAATTAGCTTAAATTCCAAACCTGTGCTAGCAGGAGGAGTCAAGCATTGTGACAGGTCTCCTCCAAGCCTTTTGCTTCCACTAGCCTTCCCGGCTGAGGCACACCGTTCACTTTATTTCTTTATTGCATGCATTCTCCTAGGAAAATAGCCACACAAAGAGTATTCCCGTGGAAAAAAAAAAAGGAAACAAAAAAAAAAATGGTCACAATAGTAAAAATTCGAAAGCACAGAAGAATTACATTTACCTTTACAAAATTTGGCCCTTTTAACGTAAAGTTAAAAAAAAAAAAGAAAAAAAAAACAACCCCCCAAAAACCCTACCACAAAAGTCCCTCTCCTAATCTGTTTGGGGGCCTCCATGAGTTTCCATAGCACTTTACAAAAGATCTTTATTGAAGAAAGGATTGGACAAACTTTCCTTATATGTGTGGCCCTAGTCATTAATTGCCCCTGTCTTCTTTACCAAGGCCTTATTCCTATGTAAATACCCTTGCATAATGTTACAGGCTATTGTCAGGCCAGCGCCAGTCAGTCGCCACTTATATGCATTTTTATTTCAATCCGCTGCGCGGAGAATGAAAAGATGTCTGGACTTAAGCTGTTTACCAACTGGGCCAAAGCTGCAGTGTGGAAGAACTGAAGAAAGCACCAGGCAACTGCAGGAACAGACTTTGACAATGCAAGCAGCCATTTTCAGTTGAGTTATTAACCTACCCTGAAACTCTTCTAATCTATGCCTTTTTTAAAGAACAAATGTACTGAACCAAACATGAATGAGCCAGGACTATTAAGAGAGAAATCCTCTAAAGGACTATTGAGCGCAACATAGGTTTGTAATCATTTTGTCTCAGTTGCCTGCTACCAACATTATCAATGATGAAAATGCTTGCTCAGTTGTGGGGGATTGTCTCGTAATTAAATGACAGCGCCGTACTGTAAAAGAACATGCAGAAACACAGGAGATACCGAGGGCTTTCAAATGAGCCGCTTGGAGAAAGGAGTAGGGATGGGGATGGATTACAAACCAACTTGAAAAACTGAATTAAGGACATCGGGATCTTCCTTCTAAAACACAAGCGCATTTTTCGGCTCGTCGGGGAAGGAAAAGTTGTTAAAATGGGCTCTCGTGCGCAGAGTCCTTCAGATAAAAAGGCGCAAAAGTATGCAGAGGGAATTCTTCCTCCTTTAGGTTGAAAAAAGCACAAAAATGGAAAATCAAACCCTTGCGTACACTCGCCGAAAAAGAAAAAAAACCAACTTATAAGTTTGCTGCAGGCTACATCTTTGTAGTGACTTAATGGCACTACAAGCTACATAGTGTAGTATTTGCCTTAAGAAACTCTTGACTATTTGCATGCATATTAGAATCCAATGAGAGCTTAATAAGTGCATATATATGACAGAGGAAACATCTCATTGCATAGTTAAAGCTACAGAAAAACATTGAGGGAGGCAAAGTCTCAAGTTAATTACCATTACAATGCAATCAAGTACAGCAGTCATAGCTGAAAACCTTTTCTATTAAGACCGCTAGGCTCAACCTTGTCTCTGCAGGTCAGCTCCGGCACAGATAACCTTTCCAGCAGACAAATACATGTAAAATTGGCTCATCTAATTAAAAGCTCAGGGAGGTGTAGAAAAATACCAGCACATTGAGGCTGAGCAAATCACAAAGTACCCCCTCCAGCTGGATGAAGCTACAATATGTGGCTGCTGTTTGTTCTGGAAGGAAACTGAGTCACTTACCATTTCAATAGGTTAATCAATTGACAATTAAATGGAGAAATTGGTTAACTCCGCAACAATTAACATGACACTCTATTAAGTACACTTTCTAATTGCCACAGCTGCAAGTGAAAATTAACGTCTGTGTCAAAGCGGCTGCACAAGGTTGTGCTGTTCCTGGTGTGGGAGGGTAATAAAAGTAGTTTTAAAAGCCTGGTGTTCGTTTTAGACTCTTAAGGCCAGTGGGGAAAGGGGACGGTGCTGAGCTCTGTGGTTAGCTATGGAGGCGCTCACATGTTTGTTGTGTGTATATGAATATCCATAGGCGTACTAATTTGTGTATGTTGTTGTGTGCATAGATGCGTAGCTCAAATAACACATATCCCTTTAAAACAACCTTTACAACCAATTATAAGCTTTTTTTGTGTATTAAAGGTCTATAATACACATACGTAGTGTGTACATAATGTGTGTGTGTGATTACGGGTATACATGGAGAGACACGTAATTCCACACACACACACACACAAAGGATAAGAAGGAAATAAAAGAGAACAAATGGGTCGATGTCTCTAGAGTTGGCACTTTGATGGAGATTCCGGAAGGTTCTGGCTTTAAAGAAATATTTAGTTGTGGTAAACGCCTGGCCAGGAATCAGAGCAGACACCGGCGACGTTGGTGGAAACATCATCTTTGCTTTTCTTAGGACAAGAATGTTTGTTTTATAGCAAAAGGCACTGCTGAGTTGTTGTTCTGCAGGTTCAATTCCCTCCGTGCAGCTCCTGGATGCTTTGCTAGAAGTATAAATAAGGTATAAAATACACACATCTTCCCAGGGACAGTGCTCCTTGCTCCAAAAGTGTTGGTGGTGGATACCTGCTTCTCCCACACAGTCTATGGGACTGTCTATGGGACACAGGGCTACGAACTCAGGGTGGACATTCAGCAGGGCAGGGCTGTCTCTTGTGGTACCGCAGTGGCCGTTGTGCTTAGTTGTCAGGTTGTTTTGCAATAGAAATAATCACCGGATTCTTCATTTGGTTACCTTTAGTCTCTATTTGTTCACATTGGAAAACCAGTAGTCCCAAGGTCCACCAGAGCTCCGCTTCTGGTCTAAAGGTGTTGCTGTTCTGGAGAAGGAGCAGAGAAATCAGATGACAAGCCCCATCCTCATTTAGGTGACCTCTCTGGTGCTCACAGGTCTCTAGGAATGAGGTTGCATCTTTTGGGGTGTTGAGGGGAATCTGCTTTTTCGTGGATCCAGCACAATGATGGACAACCTGGATCACATGTGGAGGACAGGAGTGTGGCACATCCTTCCATTTCACGGCTGCTTTCTATCTGCTTTCTCCAGGCGTGGTGGGATGGGAGGTGTCACTCAAACATAAGCCTCCGTAGCCACCCAGCTTCTGCTGGCAATAACGTGTTTCCTACAGAGCGATATGGGGTGCCCCAGTACAAGAAGCCCTACAGAGGTTTGCAAGGACACTGCCAGGTTTTCCCAGAGTAAATTCTATGACTTCCGAGCTCTGCTGTGAAAGAAGCAAAGCTGTAAATCCTTAAAGCTAATAGTGCTATAATAGTAATTGTTTTGGTTGGGTTTTGGTCAAAAAAAAAAACACCAGGGAAAGACAAAAGGTTACATCAGTAGCTGTTGTTCAGAAACCAGACCATGAGAATTATGGATTTCTGCAATAAGATGAATTAAGCTAAAAGCCATATTAAGCGGTATTGCACATCTGCTGCATTTTTTAATTCCGTATGTGTCCTTGCTCTATGAAAGTGTTTATTGTTAAACGCGTTGTTCGGCTAATTGATAAAATCAAGCACTAATATTTTAACTCAGCCTGGATTCTCGACAGGCTGCAGAACTCCTTCCAGTTCGGCTTTCCAGAAACCAGTATCTGATGACAGGATTGAGTTTTGCTAGGATAGCCTATTAGCTGCTTCATTTCCTGGTTGACAGAGAATTTAGATGTGTAACAGGCAGAAAAGCCAAAGGGACGGCGTCTGGTATTTTTTTTTTTTTTGTCTCCATGAACAAAGTCTGTTGGGGCAGCGGGGACGAGAACAAGGTCTGCCAGGCTTCGCCGTCCAACCTTGGAGTACCTGCTGCCGCAGGAGAGGACTCTGTGGGAAATAGCATGGACGTCTGATGCGCACCGAGATGTGTCATTTGAAGGGGCTGCTCGGCTGGCAGCTGACCAGAGAGCCCAGCAGCGCTGGTGGCAGTGGTTCAGGCTAAATAAATAGCGAGGAGCGAGAGATCAGGGTGAAATCTCGGCTTGGAGGAGTCTGCTGTTGGCTTTGCTGGGCCAACACTCCTCCACCGAAAAAAAACCCCAACCCTTCCTCCTCGGAGAAATACGCTGAGCAGACTTTGCAAATCTTTGATGCGACACCTGGAAAAGCAGGAAAACCAAGAGCTTTCCCTTTTTGCAGTGGCAGTTTCTGATGCCACCCCGGCCCGAGTCAAGGGGAGGTTTGTCCCCAAGTGCCATGGGTGCCGTCAAACATATACTTCTAATTGCAGCTGCTTTGGCTCTAATTATAGCTCCGTTTGGTTAGGATTTTCCTCCAATCCCTCATTTCCCCTAAAGCAAACACCAGAGCACCAGAGTTGTAACCCCAGTGGGGACATTTATTAATAACCCCCTTGGCAAATAGGGAAAAAAATCATTACGCTGTATTAGGCGCTAAAATATTTTCCCACTGCAAAGGCTAATTGATAAAACCAAGCAGACATTATGGGGCAATTAATGTTAAGATGAAAATAAACACGAGAGCAAAACAAAAACAGGCTGACGGAGAGTATTTTTTTTCTGGCTTCAAGGCATTTCTTGTGAGTTGGAAATGAGACGCTGGTAAATAATCTGAGATTACCTGCCTTCGCTAGACAAGGAGAGAATAAATGGGGAATTGAAAGAAAGGATTCTCGCACACCTCTTCCAGGGAGAGTGGTTACAACTCTTAAAGGGTTTTGCATGTCCTTCAAAAAAGCCTTCTGTTATGAAATTTTCTATCAACTTTCCTTCTCCTGTGGCTGGAATTGGCTTTTTCCCCCTCCTCAGAATGGATCCAAATTCTGCACTTCACTGGAAAAGCTGACCAACATAATCTAAATGAGTTTGCAGTCCCAGAGAAAAATCCCTAATGTTGTCATTTTAAATAATTACAAAAGGGCAAAAGAGAAAAATGATGATTTATCATCTGAACTGTTCCAGCTTCAGATTTAAAATTTGTATGAAAGCTCTAGCAAGGAAAGGGGTTCAGGGAAAATCAAAGTCTGGCAAAACTCTGAATTTATTGTGGAGGGATTCTCTTTCTATTTGTTATTTGTACAGCGTCGAACACCTTCGATCTTAACCTATGTCCAGGGCTCCCAGCTGGTAGCTGCTAGTACAAACCAAACAGTCAATGACCAGTACAGAAGAACACACTGGTCCAGACACACAGTCCATGCGCTAACTCAGCAGGACGGGGAAGGAGATAATGAAGACGCAGACAAACAAGACACTTCCTACCTGATATTTTATTCATTCATCAAACAATATTACCTATTCCCATCCATGCAGGCGGGGGGAATTTTGCAGGGCTTATTCAAAGCAAGCAGAAGTGAAAAAGCAAAATAAATTCTTTGCAAGCCCGCAGTTTTTACTTTAATTAGAGTTGTAATTTTTTACACAATTTAGGTTATTAAGGCTCTCTAGCAGCTGAGAGTGCTGTGCGAGCCCTGTCAAAAGAGGTGGTGGATGCAAGAAATCCTTCACTTCACTACCTGTCTGGGGTTCAAAAAAAGTCACAATACCATGGGTTTTTTAAAAAAATAATATAAAAAGTTGGATGGGTCCTATCCTTATTTGAGGATTGCACGTAGGCTGACAGAGAGGACTTGTCTCCTGTACATCACAGCAGAGGTTTTTGGGTGTTTCTTGGGAAAATTCCTCCCATGCCTGCTGGGGCAAGGCATGTCATCTTCTAACATGAGGACTCCAGTGGGTGTCGTGGTTTGGCTCTCTGTGTTGTTGCGCTGCCAAGTAAGTCCTGAGGGACTTGTCCGTGCTGCATTGAAGGTGGGGCAGGACCTTTTAACCAGGCACTTCTTGACCCTTAAAGAGCAGCTGGCCATTCGTGGAGTTAGCAGCCCGAAGGTAAACAGCTATTTAAAAGAAGATCCCCCTTTAACACGCTGTGTTCAGAAGGGGATGGCGTGTCCTCAAGCTGCCTGAGGGCAAACGCATCTGCCCGTTTACCTGTAACCCGGCTGAGATTGCGCTTTGCGTCCTATCACTTGTCAAGGGGCATCAGTTCATGGTAGGTTGTAGTCTGAAGATTTTAAGACATGTAGTTGCTGACCGTCCTTTTGTTCACCTTTCATTTAGGGGCTGTGGGAGTCTTGTCCCTCTTTGAACATCTGGATTGGTGAGCACAGCTGTATTCCCTGGGAGGAAAAGCCCACATGGACAACAAGGGGCAAGGCTGAAGGCGGGATTCAAATCTTCTTCACTCCAGATGTGCTGGTCCACCACGGAGGGGATGTTATGGTGGCAGCTCATCCCAACTCTGCTCGCTTTGGAATGGAGTTTGGGGGTCTCCCAGGTCCTCCTCACTCATTTTGTGGACCCAAATCATCACTTACACCGAGATCAGCTTGCGGGTGAGTGTTAAAAGAGACTCCTGGTTGTATTGATGGCATCAGCTGGACTCTGTTGTTGTGTGGTCTGACTCTGAGTTTTCAGGGTATGGGGTACAGAAAATGTCAGGACAAGGTGGGAGAGAAGGAATAAGCTGAGTGTGGATATTCCTTCTACCGAATCCCTGGCAAATTGGCCATCCCAGTGTGTCAGCCTCGATATGGACTGTAAAGAACAGGGATTGGAGATTTCACTTGTTTTAGGCATCCACAGCTTGGATGAAGTCTCAGCTCACATGGTTGGGAAAAAAAATTGAAACTATAATATCAAAACTTCAGAGAATAAATAGTCGAAAGCTCTTTCAGAGTTTTTAAAAAAAAGGAAAGAAGCCAAAGGGGAATCTTCTGTGTCAGGAGTGGGAGAAACTGTGAGCAGAGCGGGGATCTGCTGGGTGTTTCAGGTGTTGGGGAGCAGCAGTGCTGACGTCCCTGGGTGACCCCTCAGTTCCAGCAGGCAGGAAGCTCCGCTCTTGGCTGGGTGTGATAGTCCCACTGCACCGCTCCCGGGCTCCCACCCTCCCAAAAAGTTGCAAAAGAGCAAGAGGCTATGAAAGATGGCTAATACTAGTTGAGCTTGGAGCCACACCAACATAGCTTTGCTCCTCCCGAACCCCAGATTAGTGCCAGCACACATCTCTGTCCACCTTACCACCAGCTTGGAAACACAATCTGGCCCCTGGGGTCAGGCACCTGCCTCCTCAAACTGATCCAGCATACCTTGCAAGACCCCTAAAGTAAGAATTGCACAGTTAAGTGTATTCTTAATTTCCCCCTCCATGTTCATGGATCCATTTAGATACAGCCTTTTGATCACTTCCCCGGTCTCCTCCTTTCTTACTTCCAAGAGCTCCTACCAAAGCTTATTACACACCGGTTTTCCTTCTTTTCCTTTTCCCCGTACCTCTGCAATGCTGCGGCTTTCATGCTGCCCTTCACTGTTGCTCAGCCCTCTTCGTTCAAATCTGGCCACTTTCTCCCCCTCTTCTGCCTGGGTTCTTCAACAAGACCTGGAACGAGTAATTTAACAGAAACCCCTCCATGCTCTGCTGCAGTTTTTGCTGTACAGGAGTACAGCTTTGAGCGTGAGGACCCTTTCAGCTCTGCCTATAATAAAGGCAGCACATTTCCCAAGTTAGAAATTGTCACAGCTCTTGTTCAGACCTCCAGCACTTGAGCTCCAGACAGTAACCAGTGTGATTAAGGGAGAGCCATACATTTCTTAGACAGTCTTTCCTGCAGCTCTGCTACTAATGCTTGGTTGGGACTTACACCTTCTCTTAATATTTGATGCTCTTTTATGAGAGCTTGCTGCAATTTTTTCCCCTTTCCAGCTTGTGGCCCATCTATCCATCCTTTTTTTTCCTACTTAGGACATTTCTCCAGACTGCACCTTCAGGAAACAGGCATTTCCATCCCAGTGCTCTCTCACCACTCCTGAGCACCTTCAAACTTTGCTCCCACTGTAACAACGCCTGGTGTTTGCACGTGGGAGACATTCCTCAGTGCCCACAGTGAGCTTGTGGGTCAACAATAAGACAAGCCCAAGACTGGGACCTCATCCCATGCATGAGCACAAGAAACTCAATCTGAACCTAAGAAAACCCATTTTTGCCATGAGGGTGGATCAGGCTGCCCAGAGAAGCTGCAGAGTCTACATCCATGGAGATGTTCAAAACCAGGCTGGACATGGTCTCGGGCAGCTTGCTGTAGCTGACCCTGTCTGAGCTGCTCTTGGACAGCCCTGCCAACATCAACACTTCTGTGATCCTGAGAGCCTCACTCCTTGGATTTTTTTGCAGCCTCTGATGTCTCTCTCCTTGCTCCTCCTCACCTCTTTCTTCCACTCCTGGCTTTTCTGTTTCATCTGGCTCCTGCTGGAAGCTCTGCCTCTCCTCTTCCTCCTCCACTACTTACCTCCTGCCCCTTTCTGGCCTTTTGGACATCAATTTGTCTTTGTTTGTGCTGCCTATTTTTTCCTGTGATCTTCCCAGCTCTGGTGTATGGGGGAGCTAAGCAAGACCAAGAAAGCATATGCATTATCACAAACATAATTCATTATGTAGAAATCGTGCTCAATAGCTAATATATAGCAGTCACACTTGGACTCCCAAAAGGTGCTCGCTTTCAAAATTGGTGGCCAGTATATACTATAAGATGAGATACTATATACTGTAGGACAAGAGGAAATGGCCTCAAGTTGCACCAGGGAAGGTTTAAATTGGATACTAGGAAAAATTTCTTCACTGAAAGGGTTCTCAAGCATTGGAACAGGCTGCCCAGGGAAGTGGTGGACTCACCAGCCCCGGAGGTATTTAAAAGACGGGTAGACGTGGTGCTGAGGGACATGGTTTGGTGGTGGACTTGTCAATGTTAAGTTTACGGTTGGACTTGATGATCTTAAAGGTCTTTTCCAACCTAGACAATTCTATGATTCTATGATTCTGTGATTCCATAATGTAATACATACGTGCCATTATTTCCATATGTGAGAGTCAGCTTCAGAAAACAGCCAAAGGTCTGGAGCAGAGTTTTGGGGCAGTGACTGGTGCTGCCTTGCCCCAGCGTCTAAGCTCATCCTCTCCAGTCCTGGACATCGAGGCAGCACCGTGGTGGTGCAAAGTCACCCTCGCCATGGGTGAGGGTGCCCTGCTGAGGGCTGGGGACAGGACAAGGGCACCCACGTCTCACCTGACCATCTCTCTGCATATGGAGGGGGATATTTGCGCTGCTCGTTTTATGCTTGGGACCTGAACCAATTACCACTTAAGGATGCTAATAGAAGCGGATGAGTATATTTAGCCAATCTATTAGTATTTTGGGGTGTTTCTGTGCTGCATTATCACCTTAAAAAGAGGCAGACCGATAAAATGCTCCATATTTAGAAAAGCTTGTTTTCTCTCTCCTGCTTTATGTTATTGGTGTGGAATATTCTCTTCTTAAGCACACTGCAATAATATTAGATAATTACTTAGCTCATTTTTCTATACGGGTTTTGGTAATTCTTAATTGTCTCAGAGCTGAGAAAATGTTTCCTTTAAGAAGGTTAAACAAAGAGTTTATTGACATTAGTGAAGATTGGTTAAAGAAAACATTATTAAATAAAAGGAGCTTTATTTAAACACTAAATGAATCATTTAAAGGCAAATTAGAGGTCGTAACTCCTCCTAAATAAATAATGTTAAACAATAATTAGATATCCATTTTAGATTACAGGCAAGCACTTGGGTTCAGTGGGCTGAAAAACAAGTTTCTTCTCATCTCTTCAAATTTGTTCAATATACATAATTAAAGCGAATCACTGCCCCGCTTAAATTTTCCATTCTGAGATTAAAAAAAGATTCCGTTTGTAACTGTGTGTCATATTCGACATTAGATGATAAAACATCTTTAAAGCTTCACTTTCATATAAACAGAAGAAAAGATGAGAGCATCCAGAGAGATCCCCGGCAGTGGAAATCGATTCTCCTAAGCTACTGGTTACAGTTATCAATCTTATCAAACAGGCTGATGCATGAGTGCCCTCAGCCACTTTGATTCGTATGATCTCTCTTTGCCAGAGTTAACCTTTCCGACGTTACGGCATGTGCAATATGCACTATCTGGGCTATAATTACACTCCCTTTCATTAGCACTCTTAGTCATCTCTTAAGTGCGAGATAAAATTAAAAGAAACCATCCTCCTTACTCATTTCATTATTATTTTTTTTTAATTTTTTTTTTAAATTCTTTTTAAGGCTCTGAGCAGTTTCAGTCGCAGTTTCCTAGGAGTATGAACCAACCTTCTGCCTTATCATCCCCTTTCAAAGAGGGATTCAGGACAGGGAGTCACAAACCCAGTGTCGTGCGTCTTGCTACCGCTGGGTTTACATTAGGCCTCCTCCAAATGACGATGGCTGTTGAGCGTTGACAGGGACCATACAACCGTCCTCCAGACCCTTCCGTGGGCTTTGCGAGCCCCGGTGCCAAGCCACCTTAATAAAAAGCACTGGGAATTTTTGTCCACCTTGATAGAAGTGTTAAGGAGTTGGATTAATGAAATCTGACGTTAGCGCTGATAAATAATGACACCACCGAAAGCAACCTCGGCGGTGGAGGGCAACATCAAAAAGCACAGCAGATTTCACTCTCTATTAAGGGATTGTCCTGTAGGGAGGCAGGGTCGGTGGCGAGGGGAAAGCTGGATGGCCTGGCAATATTTTACATGAACCTCCCATCGGCGAGCGAGGTTTTTTGCACCGAGCTGCCGCTCTGCCCCTGCGCTCGCCACGTGTGATTTTAGGCTGATGGCGGCACCAGGGAGCGCTCTCAAAATGATACCGTGTTGTAGATGTCGTGCTCGGTGTGAGCGAATATTGCGTGGCTAATTGTCATCCCTAATTGCACGCTCCGCGTTAGCTTTGGCTACAGTTGTTTTTCAAACCTCAGCCCGGCACCCCAGCTCCTGTTCACTCCTTTCTCGTTGCCAGGACGAAGGTGATGATAACTTTGCATTACGCTAGAATATATATTTCACCTACTATTTTAATTTTCTTTTATTTTAAAATGAAAATGGCTGATGCTAGAGATATTTTTAACTCCTGCTTACATTACCTCCCATCTCACACAGATCTTCGGGGTCTGCAACCATGGTAGGGATTGCAGATTTCATTTAAATCCACGTTCTAGGAAGAATTACCTCGCAGGGAAAAGTTGTTTTGTATGACCCCAGTATCTCTCATTAGCTAGTGAGCACAAAGGAACAGAACAGGACTTTTCTGATTATTTTAGTGTGGGTTTTTTGGTTTTTTTTTTCCCTTAACTACTGAATTTACACACAAAAAGAAAGGCACTTTGTATTTAAGGTTAATCAAGTTTCAGTACAATTTTTTACAAACTGGAATCACACTAATCTTTTTTTTCTTGCTCTAATGTGTGGCTGTTGAAATCCTTAGCTGTGATAAATTAAGCTACTTATTAATCTAATTATCGTACATTCATCCTAGAAACTTTCATGTGACTTGAAAAGGCTATTCAACCTTTTCCCTCCCCTCCTAGAAAGGGCTCAACCTTGCACCAATTAAGATCATTCTGAAGTAATGCTTTAAAAAAGCTTTCTTTAATCACCCAGTGGAACATGGGCTGATGGTAAGCAAACTAAAAGCTGTGAGAAAAGTTTACCTTACCTTGAAGTCTGGACATTTTGAGTTGGAAGAGGAAGGTATAATTGCGGTATTCCTCTCTTCCTCCTCTTCTCTGCTCTCCTAAATGAGTCCAGGAAATTATTTAGCAAGAAAAGTTGTTAGTGCCATGGCTGGCTTTTCTCTGAGCATAGCGAAGGACAAGACAGGAAGATGTACTCGAACAAAACCCACCAAGTCTAATGCAGTATTGGGATAGTGGCAACTTTTTGACTCCCAGAGTATATATTAACCATTCGGATTTTATAGGTATTGTTTTGTTTTAATGCCTCATCTATCGATACAAAAACATCCTGATACCAAAGTATCCAACGGATTAGAAAAGGAGGAAAAAACCACCCCCAGGAACGGAAAAGAAATAGGTTGCAAGTGGATCCTATCTTAAACATCCATTCATTGCCAAACGGTTTTGTTACTTTTTCTTAATAACCACATAAATGGAGCTATTTTATATTCAAATTAAACTAGGTATTAATTTGAATGCAAAGCAGCTCAGTTTGTGCCGGTTCAATGACAGGTTTACCCCCAGACAGAATTTATGAACAGCCCGATGTGTGTGTGTAGGGGGGGAGTGGGGTGTCCGCCGCTGCTCCTCACCCCCTCTCCGCGCCTAGCAAACTTGCTAACTGTGAATAGTTTTTGAAGTGAAGATTAAAAGAGTGGAATTATAAAGTATAATTACATTTTATTGAAACTCTAGAAATCAGAAAAAAATCCAGCAGGAAACTTTTAGTGAAACATGATGTGTTGTCATTATCATTAAAAGATAAAAGTTCCATACTGTTTTTATCTGTTTATTTGGAAGAAATCCAGCCTTTGCAGTTACGCAGGAAACAAAAAACTGGAATGCAGGAGTAATTATTAAAACTGTGTGATTTGTTATCTCAGCTACTGTCTTTCCAAATGGTAATGCGATATCAGCAGCTGCAGACGGTCGCTGATTTCCTCTATTAGTAAACAAGTGCTTTGGAGACCTGTGTGAGGCACTTTAAGCCCACTACTCCCCGAAGTGCTGTCAGGCTTAACTACTAATCCATGGTATTTCAGAGCACTGGAAATTCATCTTTATAAAACCTGAACAAAAAAGGGAAAAAGCCTGGAGGGCAGGAGCTCCCTCTGGTGAGACAAATGACATGTTCATTTATTAATGAAACAATAACCCTGGAAAGAGGATCAAAGCACATTCCATCCTCACTTTACAATCCCCAATTTTCTCAGGCCATACCATTTAATTGAGCCATGACAATGGAATACTTAATTGTTGCGTTAAAGTTTGAAGAAGCGACTTCTTCAGAATCAATGTTCATTTCTGGATTATGACAGTATAATGTCGCCAGCTTGTAGCTGCTGGAATTTTATTTACTCTCTTCCTTTTACACAGAGAGAGAGAAAGAGCTCATTTTATTCTTTTACTGAAGGCCTCTTATCCCTACCTATAAGTAGGGATAACCTACCCATAAGTAGGGATAGATCTATATACCTATACTGTAGGTAAAGCCCAGCTGCTGGCCTGTTGCCATGCTGAGGTTGTGCCCAGGGAGGGGAGGTGGCCAGGGGTGACTTCTGCAGCAGAAGGAGAAATTCAGGGGGTCCAACACCTTGGAAAGGTAAAAGAAACCAGCTTTCAATCCAAGGTTCAAGAAAAAAGCTGAAATACGGAGCTGGCCTTGCTGCGTCCTCTTTGCTTCAGGTGCAACAGCTCATTGCCAAAGTAGAGGTAACGTTTTAATTTCAGTAGCTCTGCTTTCAGGAGAGCTTGTTGGCGGGTTAGGATTGCATGTGCAAAACACATTAAAAGTGAGCACTGGTGTCTTATTTATGGCTTGGCCTCTTGACTCCCATTTGATAAGGTCTTTAAGCACATGCACATGCCTCGGTGAGCACCAGTGAGGTCCCAGGGCTCTCCACAGGATCCTCCAACACTTGAAGCTCTCCTTGTACATCGCTGCCTTCCTGAATCCGGGCCACAGGCAAATCTTCGTCCATCCTACTTCTTGAAACCAGTATTGCTGCAGTGCCGTCCCTCATTTGACAGGTCTAGGAGCAGCTACGATTACACTGCCAGCCTGCCCACCCTGACTTCACTTTCTCCCAGTACTTCAAACCCATGGATGCCTCTATGTTGGGAATGCTTAAAGGGCTTTTGAGTCTCACCCTGATTTCAGATAAAGTCATAGAGGACCTCCTGGTCCTTTTCTGGGGGCTCCCATTTTCTGCCATCAAAGTTTTGAGGCAAAGGGGCCATCCTTCTGGTTTTGTGCCCAGCTACTGCTGGGGTCCCCAATATTTTGAAAGGACATGAAGGAAATAGAAATGTCCCCCCAAGAAAGCCAGGTGTCCAAAAAGAGCAGTATAACTTCTGAAATGAATGCATGTGCTACATCTGTCTCTCCAAGCGTCCTCTCCCTAACACCTGGTTTTATCAAAGTTCTTATTGGTGACTCGTTTTATATAATTGATATTTTCTGACTCAGTATCCAGTAGTGATTGACTGCATTCTTTTTCTTTAACCTGATTTTAGCTTCAATGCCATTTTCTGGGTGCCTGTAAAGAAGCAGCTAGAAAGGCTATCATGCACGAGTGTCTGCTACCTTTAAATTAATACATTATGGTTTGTTAATTCTTCTTATGACATGTATTATAATACACTTGCATGTACATAGCACCTATCATATAAGAGCCCTGAGGCACTTACAAACATTAACTAAGCCTTACAATCTTCTTACTTTGGGTAAACAGGGACAGAGGGAGGTTAAGTCTGTCATCCTGACAGCTCTGTGCAGAGCTGGGCACAGAAACGCTGGATCCCGACACCTTGCAGGCTCCAGGGAGCTCACGGTCCCCACAGAATGGCTAATGCACCCTGTAGGATGGCTAACGCTCCCCATTCCTCCGTATGCGGAGGTGATGATTTGGAGGACCGGGAAAACGGGCCAGGATCTCAAAGCGCTCACAGCTGAATTACCTATACCCGCGCATATTTCCCCTCCATCCCTACGTGACTCGGTCAATGCACTAGACATCGGCTGTGCAAGAGGAGAGTAAACCCTGTTCGTTCAGCAGAAGTACAAATCATTCTTAAGATCGCTTTGAAGGGGGTAACAGAGAAAGACAGAGCTGTTGAGAAATCCACCTAAGCAACAGGTCAGCCTTAAGGAGCATCAGCACAGCCCAAAGGCACTGAAATCTCTGCAGCAGCAAAGACCTGCGCTGAAGGATTTAATGGAAAATACGATCTGTCCCCTTTTTCTCTTCTAAACACTAAGTGATTAATTAGAAATGGGGCGGGATGGGGACCCTTTGGGACTCCAGCTTCTTAGGATGCATAATTCTCTTAAACGAAATATATGAGACTGCAGGGGAGTAGCTGGGGGTGTCTCTCCGTGTAGGTCAGGTGAAGTCCCGCTGCATTCCTGACACGGGAACGAGCAGATGAGAAAGTCTGGGTAAATGAATTGTGTGACAAAGCCCAAAGGAACTCTATTTTAATTTTTTTCCCCTGAAGTATTAAGAAATCTGTGCAAAAATCCCCTGCCTTCCAGAGGGCACCGTGTGAAAAGCCCAGTGCTATTTACAGTGTGTTCGGGACCTGCGGTCCTCTTATTTCTTTCCTTCTGTGAGTATTGCAGCAGAGTCTGGCTGACCCATCCCTCCAGGGTGAATATCAGGATACTCCAAACACTCCTAGCAATGGGGCTGAGGTGATGGGGACCGAAAGCAATAAAAGCCACCCTGGATCTCTCTGCGCGGGGCTGGAACTGAGTTCTCCTCTGCCCATGGGAACCTCTCTGGTCCTACTGCGCACAGACCCCTCCATGCATGGGGATTCTTCCTCCACCAGGAAAACATCCTTAGTTTTGCCCAAATAAAAAGAATAAAGACCATCTGGTAGAAAAGCATTAAAAGGAATGGTTATCCCTTCCCTTCGCGGGAAGGTGAATGGCTGGGACAGGAACAAGGACCGATGTCATGGGCTCGGAGAGGAGGACGAGGTCTGTCTGGCAGCAGGAGCTAAGTCCGTCTGTCCCAGCTTGTGTAGGTGAACGTGGCTCCCTCTGCCCTGCTCCTTACCTATTGAGTCCCTCGAAATCCGATTACTGATCCAGGCCAGCCGTACATGCAGCCAAGCAATTACATTGTTTTTCCTCCACTGCAGCTCGGCGGGTTCTGCGGTTGAGGTTTATAGGAAAACAGAATTTTGAGACCAAAAAAAAAAAAAAAAGTGCTTGATGATATTAGTATTAGAAAGACGGCTTACGGTACTGGATATTACTGTTCTGTTCAGCAGTGATTAAGGGTTCCAGTGGAGACTGGATGATTTATTATGTTTTATTGAGATATAATAAGAGTTGGGAAATGAAGGCAATGGGAATAGATGGACAGCAGAGGTGGGGTGGTGCCTGTGTTAGAGCTGGGGAGCAGAGGTGTGGGATGAAGAAGTCCCTGGTCCTACAAGGATGTAGGTCTGCCCCATGCATTCGTGTCGGGAGCTGTTCTCCACGCACAAAACGAAAGATGTGGTTGTCTCTGGCAATGACACTGAAGAAATTCAACCAAGGTCATAGCATGGAGGAGAAGGGACTCCCAGGCTCTAACCAGAGTGTCCCTCATCCTCCCTAGGCCGGACCCTGAGCTTTCTCATCCTGGGATGGGTTTTAATGCCGTGCCCATTTTGGCAGCCCCCAGGGAGGTTTTGGACAGCTGGCTTGGGAGCGGGGCACAGCAAAGGCATTGCTTTCCCAGCGGTGGAGAGGTGAGCTTTTGGAATGGCAGAGGCAATGTTTTCTCGCACAAGTTTAAGATAATAAACTCAACGGAGTGAGCAGACACCAGGAAGAAATATTTAATTATCCTTCTCACCATTATGAGGAACTTCTGCCACTCTTCAGGTTATTATACAGTAAATAACCAGTTTTCTAAAGGACAGAGCTGTTTTAATTATATGACAATGAATGCATAATTATTATGTTTGTTAGGAATGAATCACAAGACAACAGACTTGATATTGCTGCTCTAGTTAGTGCATCTTAATTACTTTTTCATTTATTTTGCATATAAAAGCTATTTGCTAATTGTCTTTGCTGTAAATATGCAAAATATAATTAGTCATTCATAATTCTTTATGTGTTATCTAACTGTACATTTGTTACTGAGGAATGTATATTAAAGTTTGAATATTTAATGGGCTTTTGTGGCATAGAATATTTTTGTACAAAGTTTTCAGGAAATATTAGAGACATAATTTAAACCTTCTTTTAACCCCTTTTCCTATGCAAACTAATGTTTCCCGTAAAGACTAGATATTGATAAATTAAACCCCCTGGAAATCCATTTCTATTTTCTAAGCATACAATATAAATCCACTGCTGATGATATGAAATGCCTCTTGGTCTCAAACTGAAACCAGAGAGATTAGAGCCTGTTAAAAGTATTGCAAGTTGCTCTCTACAGTGAATTTAAACCAGGAGTGCAGAGTCGCAAATGCATTTAAATCACAGAGCAGGATCAAATGCATTTATCTCTGGTGTAGGTTCATCGCTGTGATAGCGTGCCATGTTGCAGAAGGATCTGATGGCAATACGTGTTTTCTGATAGATATTGCTGATCAGAGCAAGAGGTCACCATTCCTGGTTACTCTAAGGCTATTAAGCATTTGTCAAATATTAACATATACAAGACTTCAAGTCTTAATTTAGCTCATTCTTTAATTTCGGCACTTGTTGGATCTCTCTTTTGTTTGCATTGCTCCCCCTGAATTGGAGCTGCAGGTCCAGCTAAAACGCTGCGCCTTTCCTTCTTTATGTCTTCTTTTATTTTTCTTAAGGCTTAGGCTAGTTTCATCTGTAATTAGCGCTCCGTAAGGCCCGCAGCTCCTGGGAATGTTTTACATTGTGATTAGATTCATTACAGAGATTGACTGGTTAAAATGGGCCATGTGTTTCTGGAAGTTGAATTAAAGTCCAGGTCTCAAGAACCTCCGCAGATAATTATACATTATCTGTTCCCGCGTCTCGGCGAAACGCTGCCCGTTCATTCTCCTGATGCATGTCACATTCTACATTTTTTTCATCTCAAACATTTGATTTACTATCCGGTTGTACTGTTAATCCTATGTCATGACACTCCTATTCACTTCTGCTTTTCAACTGAAAGCAGCTTCCTATGAAGATAAAGCTAGGTAAAATCTATTGTAAAGGAAAGAATAACTTGAATGCAGCTATCATATCGAAAAGAAAACACACTCCTCCACTCTTCACCCCTTAGACGCTCTGAATACTTTTCTTAATGATGAAGTCAAATAGAATAGCCACTGAGAATACCAGCCATGGTTATTTTTTATTTTTTTTCCCCTTCACAAGTAATCCTGCTCTGTAATTCTGTAATTGTTCTTATTTACGTTGGGCAAATCTTTTTCGACTAACATATATAAAAACAGAGTGACAGTAGGGTATAAATTAGAAAAAAACCCCACCAGCTAACATGCTTCAGTAAATTGTGATATGAATAAATCATACATATCCCTACTTATCAAACAAGTATTTAGAAGCAAATTTAAATAATGCTATTTAATGCTGGCACTTGCATAAACCCCACAACTGTCAGTGACTTTTTTTTCAAGCAGTCGACTACTTGAGCTATAGATTAAAAAACCACACATTTTATGCATGTAGCACAGTGCAAAAAAAACCCAAACCCCAACTACTTCAAATGATGCCCCACTTCCACACCGAAGCTATTCAACGGCATTTAATCAACTAAGTGCTGAAAACCTTGTATTTCGCATCACAGGTGGGGTTATGCCTGCATGAAAAGGGGAATGTTATATAGGACAGGCAGAATTTTACCTTCCAACCTGTAAAGGCAGGAGATAACCTGTTAGAGGGAGGCATATCCGAATATATTTCCTTTACTGCAAATGTGCCGGAGGTGGACTTGCTATGAAAGTATATTGAAACCACTTGAGTATTTTTCTGCCCATTCAAGCTTTCTTAGCCTTTTGGAGAAAAGGAGAGTAGCCACCCAGCGTGGCAGATGTTCCTCCTACGCCTCAGTCGTGAAGGCAAGCAGGACTGTCAGCGCCGGGGTTAAAATCAATTACAATGCACAACATATTATAAGAAGCTGTTGAGAAAACCCAATCCTTTGGTACTGAACCTTCATCTTCTCTTCTGCATCAGGCAACTCAAATAGAAAATAAAATTTTACTTTTCATGGCAGAACAGATCCATCTCTAAAAGAAATTCATGGGGGTAATCAATTGCTTTGGTTTCAAAATAATCTTTATTATAACATGACTGATGCTGAAGGGATGAAGAAGACATGAACTCTTGAAGGCAGTTTTGGGGGAGAATTTTAGACTTTGAGTATTACAGAAGGCTTTATATATGGGGGTTTTTTTGAAGAATTCATTTAAAACCTGGTAGGAAGTAGGTAGGCTGCATGTTTCCAGGGCAGGGAAAACGCATCTAGTTTTGTACCATTTAAACGTGGGATCGGTGGGTCAGGGTGTTAGCGCAGATCTCCCCCAACTTCACTGCGAGCTCTGCTGAGTAAGAACCACGGTCTCACAGGAATATAGCTCAGCATGGTTAGTCGAAATAAATCATCAGAGAGGCTTTTTTTTCCATTGAGACAGTTTGAAAACAGCGTTTCTCAGTGTAATTTTTTTTTTCCCTAATGGTGGGACCATGGGCCTACATTTCTGCCCGGTTCTCCGGGGTCAAAGAAACCACCAGCTCGTGCACTGCAAAGGGAAGCGGCCGTGAATGGGGTCCGGGTGGGAATTACAGACCTGGTTCCTACGTGCTCCCACACATCCAGCCTAACCCCGCAGACTTTTACTCCTGCACAGAGGCATATATTGATACAAAGGGTGTTTTCTCACCTGAGTAAATTGGGGTGGGTATAGCCTATGCGCACCTTTTCCGTGCCTCCTCTTCCTACCTTGGCTGGGGGCCGCCCAGCAGCTCTGCTAAATTCTTTTCAAAAGCAGGCATCGCATTTTACAACTACATCTTCACAGATGTGCGGATGGGTAGTGGGGCATCGCCCCTCCCTTTCTCCCGAGAAACAAAACACGAGGAAGGTCTCTGGGTTCGGGCGAGTCTTGCGGGGGGGGGAGGGGGGGGGAGAAAAAAAAAAAGAAAAAGAAAACATTGCCTGCCTTTGAAAGAAAAAAAAAACCAACAACCAACAAACCACAGCCCAAAACCTCCAAACACTTCATCTCCTCCGTGTTTGTGTTTGCATGGATCATTTGTGAAACAAACAAAATTCATTGACAGTTGCTGGCCATGACTCTGCCTGTTCGAAATACCTTAGTCAGGAGAAGTACCACAACTGAACCGAACAATCTCTCACAAAACATCTGCAACCATCTGACCCTGGCCTTAACCTTTAAATCTATCTTTTCATATTCATCTCAAAAGACCTTGTCAATGGCCAAGGAGACTCAAGAAAAGGATTCTTCAACAAACAAAAAAAGATACAGAGGAAATTCAACCCAGATTAGGTGGCAGAAGATAATACAGTTTGCTCATTTCTATTCTGCTGCTCAAACTGGAGTTGAATTCATTTTCACTTTATCTTTATTCATGTTATTTAAACATAACATTCATTAGGATTGTGAACTGCAACAGATAGAAGAGAACAAAACTAGTCGCCAAATTTGTTGGGCATCTGTTCCCACTAGAGACGGCCCTCTGCCAAATCTGCATCATGTCATTTTTTTCCCCCTGAATTCATTTCAAAGTCAATCCATCAGTTTATGAAACTGTTTGATCAAACTTGTCATTAACCAAGTGAAACATTTAATTTGTATTAAGAAAAATAGGACAAATAATTAGCACGGCGATTAACTGTTTCGCTGTTTTATTGTCCTTCTTTACCAAATCTACTTAGCAGTGATAGGGCTTTTTTTAAGTCCCTTTGTTGACATAGCTAAAAATATTTTTAAAAGGAACTGGGGAATAAATCTGATGTAGATGAGAGAAAATATTAGGCTCATGTTGCAGAAGGTAAAAAAATCAGGCCCTACAGCCCCATCCACTACATTTATTCAACCAGCCACTGAATTTAATAACCATGGGAACATTTATTGGAATACAGCAAAACAGATAAATTTATAAAATTGTCAGATAACCATAAGATAACAGTGAGGTGTTATGAAAAACCAGCTCGTATTAATTTCAGCTTCCTCCTAGGTCTCCGTACCCAGAGAGTGTATAATTAGTGGGGAAAAGGGTTTGTTACCAGTTGCTCTTCTAACTTTCTGAAACAACCTATATTTGGATTTTTTACTGCACTCTCTCAAGGAATAATGGTATTTATTGCCATATCTCATGTTTCCCAAGGAAAAGTAATTTGCAAAATCTGTGCGTTCTACCCCACAAATGTTTTTGTGCTCAGATTTCTGCCGCTCACTCCCAGCATTAACTTGTCTCAGGCAATTGCCTATCATGACCTTGCTGGGCACTTGTCTGCATAGCTATGACAATTTGTTAATGAACTGTTTTTGTTTTTAATTGCTTACTTAATTATGGAGCACTAACATAATAGCATTTCTAATTTGTACCATAATTGTATGCAGAGATGAAATGTTGGTGTCTGTCATACTGCTTCCTTGTAATCGTCTCTTGTTCATGGGGAATTTCTAGAGAGATGTGTTCTCTCCTAGCAAGATGACTTTTAGAAGCTGTTTAAGAGGCATTTCCATCAGTATCATAATGTACGAGACCTCTCTCAGTTATTCAGAGAGGAGATGTCGGCATTCCTTAAACATTTTGCTTATTGCAGAGCTGCAGAAGCAGAGAACATGCCAAGCCATTTTTATATAGAAATGTAAAAAAGCAGCTTCCCCTTCCTGCCTTTTTGCAGCAAAAATATTTCATTATCTAGGAAAGTTGTGGGGTTTGGTTTTGGTTTTTTTTTTCCCCCCGAGTCTGAGTTCATAAAAAGTTGCTCTGGAGTGTGTTATTAGCAGCTGTGTTATTACGCTAAGACCCTGTTCAAGGTTGTATGTTAGAAAGAAGTGCCTTGGAAAAAGCGGTAATATCAGTGCTTAGAGTGGACCTTGCCTCTATAAAGAAAGACTGCTTTTAATGATAAAAAAAAGCATTGAAATAACAATTTTTCTTTTTTTTTTTTTTGTTTTTTTTTTTTTGTTTTCCCTGGTAGGACCAATGCAAAAAAAAAGTTTATCATTGTGCATGAGGCTCTGTGTTTGCAGGCAAAGGGGAGTAGATGGACCTTAAGCTTATTGTAAATTTGAGAAATATTGCCTTGAGATAACGCAGTGAAATCCCTCACTACTCTACGACCTGCCCAATGAGCCTTATTTTTAGCGTGAATCCAAACAGAAAAATATTCTCCGTGCAAAAGAGCAATTATAGGCCCAAAAGCATAGTTCAAACATGTGTAGCTGATTTAGGTTCCCAAAAATACAAGTACTGGCCTGTTTCATTGTCATCCACACAAAGAACTGAGTCCTAAAATCCTTTACTCAACTAAATTCTTAATAAGTAAACTGAGACTAACCCTCTAATACCAGATTTGTTAAACAACATGATTTAGGTCCTTGCTATTCATGCACCTTGTACAACTAAAATGACTGTTAAAGCTAGAATCATGAAAGAGTCATTTTATGTAGCTGCTAAATTCCTCTCAAATCTCCTTGCAACTTAACGAGTAAAGAAAGCTCAATGTGTAATGCCAGCTAATGTGGTTTATGCTAGAAAATAGTATCAACCTATCTTTGTAGCTTATCTAAGCCAGGATAATACTTTTAGCCTTTATAGTAGACCCAACTCCATTTTTTCAACTCTTGACTATGTATTTCCTGAAATCCTTTTCCAAAGAGTTAAATTGGATGTGAAATCTGTACTAGGCTATGGGACGCTCTTTGTTCTAGGAGGAGGCAGCAAAGCTTTGCTTCTGTATCACTTTCATTGCCTTCTGATTGAGGTTGACAGTGTGACAGGAAAGCAAAGAGAAGCAATTGCAGGCTGAATGAGAGCCTTTTTCAGCCATACAGCAGCCTCCTCCTTAGCCCCTGAGAAAAAGAGGTAACAGATGCCGATAGCAAGAATCCCTAACAAAGTCCTAACTTTGATGCAGACAGAAGACAAAAAAATGTAAAAGATTGTCTCACTTCAGAAAAAAAACCTTGAATGGAGCACAAAGGAGGTGGTGGGGGAGAAATATCGCGGGGCTGGAAATGGCTGGGAGCATTGCGGAGCGGCAGCGGGCCCGGGAAATATGTTGTTGTGAAGGTTTCAGGTCTTCGTTATCTGCTCTTTTGGCAGCGCGAGGAGTTGGGGAAAGTGTCCCCAGCAATGGGGGGTCGGGAGGGGAGTTTTTCACCCCGCCGAGACCCACGTTTCCAGGAAAGGTACCTTTTCCCTTTCTGGAAAGTCAAGTTATTTACACGGAAAAGGAAGAAAAAATAACGGCTGGGGGAGTAAATAGCTGCTCAGAGTAATTTTCTGATGGAAGGAAAACAAAGCAGCAATATATTTGTTCTCATCTCACTCTGAACAGATTGCGCGCAACAAGAGTTATCCCACTCGCTTCTGCGCCCTGCAATATTCAGTGTCATTCCGTTTTTACAAGCAAAAAAATGCTCTACCAGGCGGCTCATCTGTAACCTTTGGATCTCGCAGAATGACTTTAAATTAGCGGAGTGAGAAGACGAAAAATAAGAACAGCTTTCGTTTGCTCAAAACTGATCTGGCCCCTAAGACGACACAAGCCCAACAGACCTCCCTTTTCCAATAAAACTGTGGCAGGAGCGCGCTCACCCGCGGAAATGCAGTATTAAGCGTGCTTGTATGCAGAACATCTTCCCAACTCCAGGTCTGATGCTGCACAATGTTTTCCATAATATACCATTATTCTCACGCGATAAGGTGGCAAGAACCCCCCTACGAGCCCTCCAGATGGATAAATCTCAGTTTACCCCCAGACTTCTGCAGAAATCCCATGGCATTTGCACCAGCGGGATTAATAACGGAGGATGAAGCGGGCAGGTGAAATGGGCTGCCGCCCTCTGTCATCCGCGCCGGTCACAGTCCTAATGTCATTTGCGTATGTTTGGGTGGAAGAGGGACGCTACCGAAGAGTGGCTTGCATTTTGCTTTCCCCCAAAATGTTCGTCGCAAATGAAAGAAAAAAGAAGAAATGTTTCTGCAGGGAGGAGGATTAGGGTTGGCAGGACACCACGCTAACAGCCCTCCGTGGACTTTTTAAAAGCTGGGCTGTGTTACGGGCCTAACGGATGGACGTGGTTTAGTCTTCAAATAGCTATTTAGAGAAGGGTTTAAATGCGAATAACTGAGCGATACCTTATTAAAACCAACCGGCTGAAAGAATTATAAATTCACAGCTCGTTCAAATAAGAAAGGAAAGCCCATGACATTTCCTTAAGGAGCAATGATAGTCTGCAGTGTCAATATGGCTTTGGTATATACACATGAAAATGCTCGTACGCGTGGGTCTATTTGTGGGGTAATGGCATGCAAAATTTCAGCTGGATATTTAAATGGAGCGTTTTTCCTCTTTTATAATTGCAGCATTGGAGAGAACTAATTTAACTATTTTTTGCCTCTAATTTACTATTCAGCAAACTATTTTATTTTTTAAAATATTGTAGAAAAGGATTTTCTCCCTGCCTTAGACTTTGTTTGCTAAGTTTCATGCCCGCGGTATGTAAATTTTACGTCTGAATTAAAAAAAAAAACAACAAACAACCACTTAAAAATAGAAGTTATAATAGAAACACGCTCAACTTAAACTACAGTGGTGTTACAGCCATGTGGATGTGGCACCATAATTATAGTTTAAAAAGCAATTAAGATAAAAGCCAGTACAAAGAGATCAGCCAAATATCAAGAGACTAAATTCTAAGCAAAACAAATCTCTAACTTCAAGCTAAACAAACTTTTGGTGGTCCATGTACTCAACATTTTAATATTCATATACAGACATGCAAACATACAGAGGGCTTGGGCTTCAGAAACGTTCCTTTAGCAGCAAACCGACTTTAAAACCACTTGAAGCTTCTCAGGAAAATATTCATAATGGAGATCCCCAAACACTTTAGGGCAGTTAAGCTGTGGGGTTTGGTGCTCATGGTTGACTCTTGTGTTGGGGTCAAATTGCTCGTCCCCTCTCCCGTGGGACCAGGATCTAAAATTCAGCTCCTCCCTGGGGGTCGGTTGGGCAGCGCGGCTGTGCTGCTGCTGGAAAGCTTGGCAAGGATTTGGGGTATTTTCTGGTGAAATACTGAGTCACTGAGAGGCGTCTGAATTAACCTCCTGTGCAGTCTGTATTGCACGAGCAGGTTTTATATAGGAAGGCACATGTACACACATAGTGTAAATCTTTACATTATACGTGTGTCACACAGAGACATGTATGAACAGATACATTTGTATATAAATTCAATATATTAGTGTGGATATGCAGTCCTGGAAATATATGGATAAGAACTATATGCGCTTCACCCTGACATCCCTTTTTATTCCTTTTCTGTATCTGTTTCTATTACAAACCCATTCATATATTACAAACCCCCCTAAAACAGACTGTAGAAGTCAACTATAACCCTACCATATGTTTTTTGCGTCTACAACAATCCTACAAGATTTAATACCTGGCTGTATTTCTATTAAACAGTAGACTTCCCAATAGGAAAGTGTAGTTTTCTATTCAATTCTGTAGGCAGACTGACTACAGAATCGAATACAGAATTACAAAGCACAAACTGACTTCTGATGTATTCTGTTTTATGGGAATTTTCCATAAGGGAATACATTATGTCTTAACTAATGTTTTGCCTTAAAACATAAGTTTTGCTGAACCAATTAAATCAACCAACTAATCTTGCACATGAAACATTAAACAAGAATGAAGTGTCTGCAATTAGCAAATAGCTTTGATGTGACTAAATATCTATCTCCATGCATCACCAATGTTGTGGGTTTAAGTCCCAGATGACGTTAGACGTGCTGAATGGAAATGTTTGCTGTCTATACGTTTCCAACCAGCTGAGTCTTGGAGCAGCAACACTGCTGGGTTCAGAGGGATGGAAAACCAGATGCCAATTGCTATTACCGGGAAAGGGGCCGTTTGCATTAAAATATGGGTAAAGATAAATGAAAGGAAGGAAAGAAGAGAAGAGAGGAAGGAAAGAAGAGAAGAGAGGAAGGAGAGGAAGGAGAGGAAGGAGAGGAAGGAGAGGAAGGAGAGGAAGGAGAGAAGCCAGCCTTAACATGGCATTGTACTGAAAATGCAGGCAAAAAGTGCCATAGTTAAAGCCCCTAAAAGCAAAGTTATTCATTAAAACAGACGTATTCTTTAAAAGCTAGGTAAGAAGGTGAAAAAAGAAGTATGAATAACATGATAGTCCAAAAGTAGCATATAACGTACAGATGACGGGAGCAAAACCCCCGCAGCCTTTGCAACGCCTCCCTCCTGGGCAGCGGTGATTTCGGGAACCTGATACTCAGCGGTTTTGAAACTTTAGAGGCATGAGAAGTTGTGTGCGGAGGTGTGGCCTGGTAATTGCTCACCTTTTTTGTGCAAAACACAAAAAATACCACCCTGGCCAGGTTGCTTGGGAAGCAGGGATGTGTGTGGGAGCAGGTGTGGATGCTGGCGGGGCCCCGGTGGGAATGCGGCACGGGAAAGGAGGGACCCGCAGCACAGCCCCAGCCCATTTGGATCAGCCTGGCCACCAAAGAAGCACTTTCTGTTTAAAGAAATTATTTAGATCTTAAACTTTTTGACGCTGGGACTTCATTCTTGCTCTGTGTTTGTACAATATTCAGCACAGTGAGGTCAGGCTCCAGACCTTTCTTTCACATTTTTAAAATTTTTTAAATCGTTTTGTGAATGTAATGGTTTTCCTGTTTTGCACTGGAGGGAAACTAAGACCTTCAAACGTTGCTCATGAGACAGGCATCCCTCATGGTTACAGCTAAGGAAGGGTCTGGCTCAAATACCCAGCCTGATTCAGGCAGCACAAAGACACAAATCTGGGTCTCCCCAAGCAGCTGAGCATGCTGAGTATGAAAATATTGCCTTGGAGGTACAGGTCTCCCAACCCTGCCTAGAAGTGCCATTTATTTTGTATAAATAATTCAATATTCACTAGACGTGAGAGATACTTGAGGCTGTAGAGCTCAAGGAGAAACTGAGCAGGACCCGTGTCTGAAGACCGCCAAGGAGCTATTTTTGGTACCACAATGTGAGGTTCTACAGTTCAATCCTTTGGGTGAAGAAATAATGAAGAAATAATTTGGGTGAGAAATAATGCAAACTTGAACCGCAAACTGGGGCTCGTATTACCTTGACGCAAGAAATAGTAACTGAACTCTGTATGCAGGGTGGAAAAAGAAAAGCGATGTTGGAAGGACATAATATATTTTAAGAGTCTACCATCATGAAATAAACAAACCCAGAGCTTAGGTAATAGCAAACCTGGCAATTTAATTTAAAAAAAAATCAATTATAACAAAAAGAAATATTCATGAGAAATAATTGTTTCATTTAAATGTCAAAAATGACTGGAATGAGTTACCTGTAGGGAGAAAACTTGTACTTTCTCCAGCACATATGGGTGATTTTCATTGAACAGTGGAAATCCAGCTAAGCAAACAGGTGCAGAGATCCCCTCTTTTCCCCTTGCATCTGAACTTCTTGTTAACGTATCAGCAATTAATACTTTGTTTCTCCTAGAAATCGTAAGGTAGTTTACAAAGATGAATTAATCAGGTGTTGCAGCACCTCAGAGGGGTTGCTATTAGGAGGCACATTTTGCAAAAAGGGGAAAAGGATTCCTTGAGATCGTGTATGACATCCTGGCTGTTTAACAACAATTTTACAAGAGGGATGTTACAAAACAGTGGTGTAATGGCTGCATTCCTCCTCTTTCTCCTTCCCCTCCAAAATCTGCCTTCAGAAATAGGTTTGGGCCACTGTATGCATTTATTGTATAGTGCCGAGTAGCCCAACATTGCCACTACAGAGGAGAAGAGGCAGTGCAGAGCAGTCATGTGTCTTCCACCACTGCATTGCCTTCATGCTCCAGCGCACCCTGACCCCAGGCTGCTCACCAAGAAATATACCGGAGTATGGTCAGAGAAGGGCAACAGAGCTGGTGAGGGCTCTGGAGCGCAAGTCTCATGAGGACCGGCTGAAGGAGCTGGGGGTGTTTAACCTGGAGAAAAGGAGGCTGAGGGGAGACCTTCTCGCTCTCTACAGCTCCCTGAAAGGAGGGTGTAGCCAGGGGGGGTCGGTCTCTTCTCCCAAGTAACAAGCAATAGGACAAGAGGAAACGGCCTCAAGTTGCACCAGGGGAGGTTTAGACTGGATATTAGGAAAAATTTCTTCACCGAAAGGGTTTTCAAACATTGGAACAGGCTGCCCAGGGAAGTGGTTGAATCATCATCCCTGGAAGTATTTAAAAGACGAGTGGATACAGTGCTCAGGGACATGGTTTAGTGGTGGACATGGCAGTGCTAGGTTAACAGTTGAACTTGATGATCTGAAAGGTCTCTTTCCACCAAAATGATTCTATGATTCTATAAGGTCAAAAGTTTCTAGGGCAATCTGCCGAATGGATGACGCAGCGGCATAGCCTGTGCTTCCTCAGGGAAGCAGGCTGAAGTGACAGGAATATGTACAGAATATGATGCCTCGTTAGTTAACATCAAAAATTCCACTGAAATAATAATTTTTAACTCATTGCCAATTAAATTAAATTCATATATACCTGTAGTAACATTTGGGTCTCCAGGAAGGATCAGTGTTCAATTAGAAGAGAAGACAAACACCATTAAAACAGAAATGTACAGTGAGTGCGGTTGAATTCCACCTGTTCATTCCAGATGTTTGCAATGATTCACACATCTAAAGGCTCGGTAAATAGAGCTAATGATGGTTCAGAATATCTTAATACCAGTAGCTGCATCACTTAAAAACAGAGCTGCTTAAACAGGGTTAGAAGGCATGCTGCTAAAAACTTTGTAGGGGTAACACTACCCTTGTGGCATACTACAGCTTGAATTTGCTCGAGGATCCAAGACTCAAGCAATTCTCTGGGGATCTGCCTCGGATTCGTGGTTTGGCAAAGGGAGGAATCTGTGTATTAATAAGAAGAACAGAAAATGGAGTACAAAAAGAAAGATGGCTCCTATGAATTCGAAGCGCAGCCCTCCTAAATATATGCTGAGAAGCCAAATATCACCTGGCACTATCTGTGTTTGCTGCTTTCTGTGCTGTGGGCAAGTATTGTTCCCTGTATGTATGTCCAGGCAGAGGTGGCTGCTCTCACAGCACGTTTACATTTATGCATACGGAAGCTAAATTTCTCCTTTTTTATAGCCACTCTGACTGTGAATTCTCTGGGTAATTTATTTATTACCGACATCACTCATTGCTACGCTTACACACATCCTTAACAGCACATCATTGCACAGTTGGGGATCTAAAGAACACACTTTTCCCTGCATGGGAATGGTTCACCACCGTTAAAGATCACCCTCTGAGCTAAATCCAGCTGCCAGCAAATTAGGACTTGTGGAAATCCACCGCAATTAAAGGAAAACCATTAAAAGAAGCTCTTCCCCCAGCCCAGGAACTAACGAAGCTGGGATTCCAACAGACTGGTGTCCCCAGTCCCTTCCCCGTGTACCTTTAGTGCTGGGCTCCCTTTTATGTTCCCCATGTGTTCAGCACGGATGTTTCCCAACTGGCAAATTCCACAACGCTTATGAGAACTGAGTATCTTGTGGCTGAAATTGAACCACAGATTTTAAAACCGCAGGTCTTGGAGGGAGAAGGCACAGGTTGGCATTGTTTTTGGAGACAAGACTAAATTGGGACGTCTTGTACCTGGGGTCAGAGATGAGTTTTGATGAGCCACCAGGAGATACTATTTCCAGAGAAGAGGTCTCTCTTCTCAAACACTCAAAACATGTTCATCATTGCTTTGGGAAGAGAAAGCACTATTTTCTCATCATGGTTTCTTGTGTGCTCCTGGCCCCATTCCTGCGAGGATAACCCGGGGCCAGCCACAAAGCTCTGCGTTGGGTGGCACTTGGCAGGAACTGCCGGGAATATGCCAGGCAGAGTGTATCCATCAGCCTGGGAAGCAGGAATGCTGCTCCAGCCGAGGAGGAGGGTTGTGTTCCCTTCCCTTCCTTTCCCTGCCTCCACTCCCTCGCACGCACAATGTTTCCGCAGGCTGTGCACAGGGACCAGGATTTGGGCATTAATTAATAGGATTATTTCTTATGAATTCCTCCTTCCATTTTCTGTAGGATGTTTTACGAGAGCAGTAGGTTTGCCTTCCCTTCGGTAAAATGCCAGGGCTGTGTTTGCAGAGCTAGGGATGTGATGACGGCTATCACGCCCCATTAATACCACCTGATATGGGGCACATCCTCAAATTAGGAGAAGCACAGGACAGCATACTACCGTTCCCCTCAGCTCGTAAACAGAGAGAGCCCCATTACTCTAACACATCTCCCGCACATTGAGAATGCCCCCACGCATTACGTATTCCTTGGGGAAAGCAAGATGGGACCCCAGCATCGTGCCCAGAGGGTGGTTTATGTGTGCAAACTTTCCCCCTCATGTAGGATTTGCCAAAAACCAAGGTTTGAAAACATCAGTTGTGTGGAGAAGGAGCAGCTCAAGCCAAGGAGGCACTGAGTACCTTTGCTGCTGCTCTCCTCTCAGAATCTCTTTTCTTCATTATTGTAATACAGCCTTTCATGTGATTTCTCTATGTAACCGATAATGTTCTTGAGCTTGCATTTCACAGGAAAGGTTATTTTTTGAAAAGAATAAAGAAAATCCTTATCAACCTACACGCTTGTTGTAGGAATGCCAACTCTCTTATAAGTGCAGGCCCATCCATTCCTTTATTTTGATGTAAAAAAAATCTCCTGGCCCGCATCTACAACATGTAAGAAGTATTGCGTGCAGAACTTGATCTCTTCTCACTCTGAAGACAGCAGGGCCTTTCTCCCCCAGAATAAATCCCAAACAAACCCCCCTCCTGCGCCTAGCTTTACTGGCAGCTTCAGTAACAAGAGATAAACTTCAACCTCCATTTCCTTTCCAAGCTTACTTGTTCGACACTATTTTTCCCCCCACACACCTGCTTCAATCCCCTGCAAGAAGCAATTATCCAAATGATATCGTGGCTGGGGATAACTGAATATCCCTCCTGATACAACGCAGTGATATCACGGCAACTTCTGCAGGTCTCAACAGATTTCATATGGTGTCCCTCAAAAAAAAGGACCCTCTTCCAAAGGCGTCTTTGAATCTGTTTCCCCTTATTAGCACATCTTGCAGAAATGAAAGACAAAGGGAATGGCAAAATCTCATGCCTAGAAAACTCCTTGCCCAGGAGCATTTGGACCAATTGTTAAGCTCTAAGGGAAGTAAAACAGTCAGTTATTCTGACTGTTCATAAATGTCTAGGACTCCTTGTCCCACTTTGTGATCATTGGAAGATGGAGAAGGGGATCATGGATCATAGAATCATAGAAGGTGTTGGGTTGGAAGGGACCTTTCAAGGTCATCTAGTCCAACCCTCCTGCCGTAAGCAGGGATCTCAGACGTTCGTTCAGAACAGATGCCTCCCACTCACAAAACCCCATTTATGGGACAAACGAGCTTCCCCACTGGTAGTGTTTTAAATAACTGAAGAAAGCTTGACTCTGTTTTCTTACATTCTCAGAAAATACAGCATCAAATTAATCGCAAGGTCAGTGGGGCAATCCAAGTGCAGTATGGTAAAGACCATTCACCAGAAACTTCACGCGGCAAAGTCCACCCTGGAGGAGGCTGGAAGGAATGCAAAGGAGGCAGGGGGGTGGCCACGACTTATTGCTATGGAGCCGTGCTGTCAACCCGTAGCAAAGGTACCATGGCGAGTGGGAAAAATGCGAAACCTGCTGAAGGGACAAGACATAGATTTTTCTGTAATTAGCAGCTGATGCCCATTGATTTTTGAAATAGCGACTCTTTAAAATAAAACAGGTTGCGCAACGGTCACACTGGCCCAGAGAAACGCGCCTGAGCTCCCGGGTTTGCTTCAGTAACAGATAAGAGTGACACCATCGCGGCGTTTAGGAGCATTGACATGTGCACGTAATGGAGAGGGAATGCTTTTAAAACCCCTTTCTTTCTACTTCAGACCAATTTGTGTAAATAAACGCAAACGTTTCTAAGGTTTGATTGACTGAAGTCAGTGAGAAGGTCTCTGCTGACTCCACTGGGCTCCAGATAAGGTTCTCCAGTTCAGTAGCTTCCAAAATGCATCTGCTTTTCTGATTTAGTGCTATTGTTTGATGCAGGTCAAAACCAAATGAGCCTTAATTAGCTTCAAACTGAGTTCCCATGTTTACAACATACTGGTTTATGTTTCGGTACTTAATTCAGGTATATACATGATCAATCATCTGTGAACTTTGGCTTCTCTTAAAGTACCTGTTTGTCTCACAGTTTGTCACCAAGTACAATGCCATATTTCTGAATTCTTGTATAATCAAAGGTACACTAAAAATAGAGGAAATTCTTGTATATCAGGACAAAAAAAAATGCACACAACTTCTTTGCTCACTGATGCAACCAAAACACCCAGGAGTTATTATAATGTGCATTCCCTTGACAGAGACTTTTATTTCATGCAAATTACTATGATTAAGATTCGAATACTTTTTTTCCATTTTCACACATTACTTAATCAATGTGAAGTACTGTGTAAAAATTGCATCTCTTCGTAACAGTGATTTTGACCAAGTCAAGTGTTGCTGCTAGAATCCTAATCCAGACTTGTGATTCAATTATCATTTAGAGACTTTCTAAATTCAAATTAAGTTTACAAAAAAAAAAAGTTAATATCAATACGAATCATTTGTAGGTTTTATCAAAATAGCTTCCTGTTGCAAGGGAATGTAAAACACGTTGGATTCTTTCTGTTTCATTTACTTCTTTAACTTAATGTGAAAAATATACAGTGCTGCATAGAATCTGAGCATTAAAATGTATACCTTGGGACACTTCTTGTTTATATTGCATTGTTTATATTTTATAGGCAGCCACCCTGAGAGCTTAGGAGAATATTTAAGCTCTGGATGTGGGCATCTGATTGAAACAATCACATTACCATGACTTCATGAGTTACCGTTCATCAGCTGGGTCCCAGAAAACCACTGCTACCTCATAACCCGAAGTAAGTGTCTCCTTCACTCCTCAGAGCTACAATTACCTCAAATAACAGGTAAAACCCTTATCTGCTAAAAACCTCCCTCCTCTTGGTGATCTGCTCTAAAATTCGGATGGGATCTGCATGTACGTGGTGCAGGTTGCCCGTGAACTGCTATAACCTCGTGGCTTCCACTTGTATGCCCGTGTAGTCAGGTTGGCTATTTCAGTCATGTTTTTGGGGGGGATAAACTCACTGTGGGTTGCTCATGTGTGTTAACATCAGCAATAACTACAACATTGGTCTGGCCCCTTACATAGTCATGCAATTTGGCATTGAAATTCCTTCTTCAAAGCCAGCAACGCTGGTAACAAATATTTTTGAGGTAAAAACCCCAGCTACTCAACATAAAGAATCCAATCAGTGGAGACGTTGCTACATCCCTTGGCCCTGGAGATAACACAATCTATTCTGGAGAGCATCAGCCTGGAAATCATAATGTAAAGCCTCTAGATTTCAGAGGCTAGCTAGAAAATTACATTTTCATTGTTTTGACTAATTATTCTCCTATAGCCACCTAGAAAGGTTACCTGTTCTCTTAAATCTGGCATGTATCTAGTATGCAAGCAATTTTCCTTCCTTTTCATTCCTCACAGGACAGAAATTAGACATTGTCATTCCATATTATTTGTGACATGTTGACATTATAATTTAAAAGGATGCAGCAGTTCTGAACAGCTGGAGAGTAATCCTGAACAATCCTTGACAGTTTCCTTTGGAGGATGAATCCCCCTCCCTGGAGAACTGCACAGTCTCTTATTTTAAACTAACAGCTAATTTTAGACAGTTTGCCCTCTTAGAAATGCATGCCACAGAGACTTCTCTACATGGTGAACAGCAGTGACCAGAGATAAGCACCCACACAGAAAAAGAGAGAGCTCTAAAATAGATTTTTTTTCCCCTCTTCTAAGAGACATGACTTGCTTGCATTATTGCCTGGTGGAGCCAAAGAGAGACTCTCATTGCTGGCGCTCTCTGAGGCAGCCCTCTCCCATGCTATGCTGAGCCGAAAGCTTCTTGGATGCCGCAGACACTTTGGGATTGCTGTGGTTTACTTCTTCTCGGAGACCTGGGGGAACTGGTTTAAGCAGAGGGGGATTTTCCCTCCCCGCCACCCAACAGGTTTCGGCACACTGTGCTTGAAACCTCTTGCTCCTGGAGAGAGCAGGACGCAATCTGCAGCAAGGTCTGTCTCTCAAAGGTCTTGGGCACAATGAAGTCGAGCGACGGGTCACGCCAGCCAGCAAACACCTTGTGGAAGATGGAAACCAGCTTCATATGGCTTTGCCTTGTGGTTGGTGGGAGAAGGGAGGAGGTTGGAACCTGGGGCATCTCTTACAGACATCTTACCAGGAGGAGGGGAAGCTCCTGTGACCATCAGACAGAGCCCCACCTCTCCTGTCCCCCTGTCCCTCTGCAGCTATGGTCTAGCCTTGAGGACAGGGTCAAACACTCCCTACCAAGTTGTGCTTGCATCTTTAGCCAGAAATGTCTTGGATTTTTTTTTTTTTTTTTCTTCTCCAGAGAAGTCCTGACTTCACATCATCACGCTCCTGGGACATCCCAGGCAAAGGCATGCCAATTGCACATCAACTGCACCATCAGGCAGGTGACCCATTTGCCAGGTCTGTGGGGTGATTTGGATTCGAGGGTAGAAAAAAAACTGCTGAAATGATTATTTCTTTATTGTGTGTCATGTTTTCTGAACAGAAGCGGATCTAGCTTGCAGAAGTCGTTGCAAGGACAAGCAAGAAGCACAGGAGAAGTGGCTCTCTGTTGTCTCAGGAGCTGGAGGCACTACCAAGGCAGAAAGGGAGCTCTCCTGAAAAGCTGGTTCATCCTCTGCAGCTCTTGTCTCTCCTGGGTACGAAAGCAAAGAGGGGCTGAAGGGACAAACCCCATGTGCCATGGACTGAGCAAAATATCCCTGTACTCAAATAGGTGCAATGTTGGGTCAAATCTGAATTGTGCTCAACCACATTTTCCCCAGCTCTGCAGCAGACACTAGTGTGGTCAGTCTGGGCAGTGGCAATTGACTCCCGCTCCACTGGGACCACAGAAAGGCTTCATGCTGGCTCTGGTGGGGCTTTGGTCCAGCCTTTAATCTGTGCAAGGTTTTTTTTCCATGCTGCACATCTCTGGGGAACAGGCTGTCTTTTCTGAACAGGAACCGCAGCTGGCTGCGGAATAAAAATGTCTGGAGTTGGGCTGTGCTGGATACTGTGCCCTGTGAAGTCAAGGGAAAACTCAGCACTGGTTTCAAGGACAACAGCTTGAGGTCCCTTCTTCAGCTGTCATTCAAGACTTTGCCTCATGGCTCCTACCAGTTAAATATTTCCATCAAATGAGGACAGCACTCCAAGGAGAAGAGTCTGGCAGAAAAAAAAACCCAGAAGAGTTCCTATTTTTCATTTATCTAATTAAAAACAACTCCCCTCAACTCTCAAAGCTGTAACCTGGGCATAATACTTTTTACGAACAGAATACTTCCCTTGCGGAGTTTAAAGCAGCAAGCTTAAAAATCCAGGTTTTGGACTGAGGTGATTTTAAAATCAATTTCACTGTATTTATTTCTGTAGTCAGAGAAGCCAATAAGCCATGCAAGAGAAAACCCTGTGAACATGAAGAGACTGAGTGGACTGATATAAATCCACCTCTGCAAGATCTGTGTTGCGAGGACTTGGTCACAGGAGTGATGCTGTTCCTACGAAGAGGCATTTGCAGGCTCCAGCCCTCAGTATAGGACGTGGAGTAGCTGAACAGGTAATACCCTATGCTGTGCCTTCAGGCCCGCAGGGATGGGAGATGAAGCTGTTCGAACACTTGTCTGTGCGCAGGCACTCGAGTGAATACATGAAGTGTGTGTGCCAGAGCTGAAGGGCTTACGGGACTCAGGTGTTTGCACCTGATAAAAAGTCAGGACAAGTGTTGTGAGAGCGTGGGAGTCTGAAGAGGAGAAGTCAAGACTCAATCTCTTTCCTTAAATGATTCATTGCCCTAAAAAACAGAATCTGAACTGTATTTTCCACTGAGGACCAGATCCCCCTGGCTAAGAGAGGACCTCAAGAGCAATTCCAGGTACCTCGTACATGGGAGCAGAGACAACAGTGAATCAAACTCATTTTTTTAGGTCTTTCCAAACTTGGTCTCAAGCAGTTGCTAGAAATAAGGGATCAACCGGTTCCCTCTCCGGAAAGAATAAGATAAAATACAATATAATGGCTTAGCAGAGTTTTTAAACCCTGATATCCCTATTGATATTCCATGGAAAGCAGACAGTAATGAATAGTAACGGTGCAATGCCCTCAGGTCTGTTTTCTTGTGCTGAGATGCAGAATGTATCTAAACAAGCCTAGTTTTACAATAAATTGTCCTCTGGAGCACAAGTCACCCCTGTCTATCATGGTCCCTCAGATCAGCTCACTATGCCATTACCCTCCCAATCATGGCTCTAATTATGGAGTTGATGCAAGTCTGTTTAACGACCCCTGATGTGATCCAGGAGAAGTGGTGGAAAACCAGAACCAAGCCAAGGGTTGGATGAGTCTTGCAAACTCTGCTCTTTGAATGAAGTCAAGACCCTCTCCTAAATTCACACAGGTCTTCATAAATCATTCCTAGGGCAGCCTGTTGGGGAGAAATCAAGAGCACTGCGTGGAAGAAGGGCTGGTGGGAAACATAAGAAGACTCCTACCTGAGAGCTCCTGAACCATGATGCTTTCTGAGCTTGTCCAGCAGGTCTCCTGGGACCTCCCTGCACCCTCTCATCCAGCAACTAGAGGCCTCCTGGAGCCAGTGGACCCCAATGGTGATTAGCAGAGCAGGTTGCTGATGTGAGGCTTATTCTTGCAACGTCTAACATCTCTATGTGCAATTAGCAGCATGGACAATTCTGGCCCCAAATAGCTCTCTCCAAACAAAGGCTGGTACTAATTCTGAAGGAAAAATCTGTATCTCCCCATAGCCTCAAGTCTTCTCCAGGGATGGAGCTGTCTTTATCTGTGAAAGTGCATCCTAACATGCCTTTGAAAGTTGAAGTCCTCTCATGACTTGTTTCATCCACTGGCAACAGAAGCCAGCCCTTCCAGGATAGAAAGAAAACAAAACAACCCCCCTTATTTTCTTTTTCCCTCGCACATTTTCAATTAAAATAGATTCATGCAAGCTATACTGAATGCACCGCAAATCTCTTTGCATGGTTAAAGTTGATTAATTGGGGTCGGAAGTGAAAATTAAAAAATGGCAGCAGCTAACAAAACACAAATAGCCTCTCTTGGGCCTTGCGGATGATGGAGCACAACTGAGATGCCTGAGCTGGTTCTGCCTTGAGGAGGGACTGCCTTCTTCACCTTGGGTTAAACACTCAAGAGCAGAGCTGGGTTTTGGGGGGAGGGGGTTGGCCTCAAAATAATATGTACATAATCCTCAAGATAATCAATTTCTTACAGATGCTTTGTAAACTTTCGTGTTCAAGAGCGCAAGCCATAGTACTTTCTAAATCCCTAGGGGTTGTACTTGATATCCATTTGTTATTTCCTAATGCTATTCAACCGTAATTTTTCCCCCCCTGTTTTTTTGAAGCTTGCAGCAATAAGCCTGAGACTTACGTCGGCAGTTGCCACCACTTTTGCCATTCTGCAGTGAACTTTGTGCGTGTTTTCATATTCCTTTTCTTACTCTCCTGATAAAAGCATTATCAGGGAAATTCAAAAGCAAGCAGAAAACTGGCATAGCTAATTTAGGCTAATTAGTATGGCAGAAGCTGAGTCTTGTACTTCAGAGGTTCCCATGCCCTCCCATGTCTCCACCTGATCGCCTTGTCCAGCAGCAAACCCAGGAGGCAGCTCCAATTATATCATAACCTCTTCAAACACCAAGCCACTCAAGCTAATTTTATCCTATTAAACAGACTGAAGGATTCAGAAGAAAGGTTCTCCCCCAAAAGCTTCAATTACCAGTGTCCCTGATTACCATCTTTACAATCCTATATGCTACAGTTAAATACTTTTTTGCTTAGTGTTGCTTTCTTGATTTAGATGAAAAGCGAGTATTAAGAGCATGTCTTTTCAACTCAAGCAAGTGACATTCATAATAAAAAAAAAAAAAGGAACCTCTCTTGTTATTAGCATGTTTAATCAAAGTCAAGTTTAGAACCGTTCAAAGACAATGTAATTGGGGAAATGTAAACATCCCCTCGCATCCGGTGGCATTTAAAGCAGCCACAGGTAACTGTCAACAACAGCAGTGATGGCCAAAAGTATTAGGTCTAGAGGAAAAAAATAAAGAAAGAAAACAGCAGGCTCTCCTGAGGAAGGAAATGTCAAATGGTGCTTGAAGTAAATCTCATAGCACTAATCAGCAATAAAGACAGAAAATAGCCTCTAAGGTATTGAGCTGGTTCATCCTTCCTTGCACCAATACGCGATAGACATTGGCCTTGAGCATATAGTTACTCCTGGCCACACGCACTCACCTGGCTCACAGATGTGCCTGGGCTGAGGCCCGCGCGCAAACTTTCCTCCTGTGCCCCAGTCTTGATGGTGGCCTTGCATCTTCACTCTCCATCCCCGTGACGCTCCTCCTCTGCTGGCCATACCCAAGGGAAGAGGGAGGTCGCTGGGGAACCACCTTGCCATTTTTCTGGCTGGTGCCTCCTGCCAGGGGGCTGCAATCTTGGCTGATGACTCCAGGTACTGCTATAATTCAAATAATAATTGTAGGACCCAGGCTATTATTTTTAACAACAAAGAGGGAACCAGAAATGATATATGTCATCTAAGCATCAAATTAACCCTCTCCTGAATACTGACCCTGGGAGAAGCTCAGGTGACAGCAGTACCTGTTAGGACAGCATTTATATAGAAGCAAGATGGGGATGTGGATCACCTGGGAAGTTCAGTAGCACACATCATAGCAAAAACACATCTTTTTTTTTTTTTTAAAAGGAACTTGCTCTTCACCTTCCCCAAATAGACTAATTGTGCTTATTCCTCTTCTCCCACAGACAGTAATTGTTTTAAACACACTTATGACTTAATATTCTTGTTTTCTTTCAGTGTCATCCCAACTTGTTACCTCCCAGTCCATCCAGTCCATCACCGGCTTGAGGTATTTGGAGGCTGAATTTCACTTCTGAGCTACTCGTCCTTGCAGCTGAAAATGAGCATTTTTCCTTCTGTCTAGAAACAAATAAACAAACAATTTCTGTCATTTAACAGAAATTGAATGAGTTTCACCCAATTGCCCGTTCTTTGGGCAATATGGAAATGCTATTGTCTGCAGACAATGATTCTCATGCAAATGAAACAACAGCTAAACAAGAAGCCTCCCTATCTCTGTTTGGGCCAATTTTCTTAACGTTTCAGCAAAGCTTAATCTGTTGGCAGAAGTGTTTAGGCCCATTAACAGCTAAAGTCACAGAGTCCACAACTCACCCTGCTGACAGTAAACAAGGAATTTGAGGAATGGCCTTTAAACAATGGCTAAGCCACAAACCATTTTGCCATCAAATGCTGTGAAAGGCATATAGGCTGATGATTTTCTTCCTTGGGTTACAGCGATTTGAAAGACCGGCTTCCCTCCCCTGGGTCCCCAGCACCCTCCAGGCTTGGGTTACAGCTGTTTTATTTGCCTTTCCAGCCCTACAGCTGTGGGATGGGTTATGCAGGTGCGCTCCCGACAAACGAGTCATTCCAGGGCTTCGTATTATTTATTTGTATTGACCGTCTCGGAGGCCAGGGCCCCCCAAACACTGGACAACGCGATGCTCTGTGCCCTGCAGGGAAGATTCCTGGGTTTAATTTTGTTCGGGGAATACTGCGCCCAGGTCCTTTCCTAACAGCATCATGGGTAAAAAGAGAAAATTTGCCCTGGGGGAGAGAAATAAATGGTAATTGCTAAATAAAATCTGTAAAGCTTGTATCTCGCCGGCAGGGCTGGTATGGAGAGGGGGTGGGTGGATGGTGGGGCTGCTCACCCCACGGTGTTTCTCAGTTGGAGGCTCTACCAGGCAGTGCCAAAGGAAGTCCCTTTGCACCCCACTGCCTGAATGGGACCCAAATTTATCCCCTTCCCCTGGGAGAAGAAGCACAGCCAAAGTTATGGCAGACGGCTCCAGCCCAAAAGGGGATGGGGACACCTTTTTATCTGGAGTTGTTTGGAAAATACAACTCTGGAAACTCCTGATGCCAATGCCATTCTAACACCATTTGTCTCCCGTGTACTCTTCCCAAGCTGAGATAGAGTGTGCCTTTAGCAAAGAACTGAAGAGCAACATGTTACAGACTCCTTCCCATGGTGAAGGGCAGGAGAAGGTGTCATACCAGCATCTCCTACCCAAATGGTCCTCACCTGCTCTCTTTCCAGAAGGCAGTGGAGAAACCACAAGCAAAAGGCAAGGATTGAGGCTCAGAACAATGTCCCTTCACACCTGACCCAAAGACCATCAAAGGCAACAGACTGAGCTAATCAGTGCAAGTACTGAAGGCCCATTCTCAGATAAACCGTGAGTGCCAAACTGAGCTGCTGGTGCAGCGTGAGGCATCTTTTTCTCTACCGGTTCTCCTCAGGAAAACACGAAGAACAGGTAGGGGAAGACAGGAGTGAGGAGCAGAGCAGGTAATGAAATGGTCTTTGTCTGTGTATGCAGATATCCTGCACTTCAACTTGTCCAGGCTGCATCCAAACTATGCTGCATCTACCAGTGCCGGGAAGGATCCCCATGAGCATCATCGGGGAATGTGAGAGAAGGAAGGAAAAGAGCGATGGAGTGGGAGAGTCTTGGCTGTGCCAACAACGCAGCATCAGGCACCAGCCTCCAGCCAGCTGCATGGCAGGACTCTCATCGTGCCATGGCTCTGGACTGCCCACATTTCACTTCTCTACCTCTGGCGTTCATTGCCGTTAAGGGCAGATGAAAATATGAGGTTGTTTTAGTATGGTGACATCTCGACAACGGTTTGGCAGTTCTTTTCCCCAACTTTGTTATAGGTTGGTTCAAAGTTTTCAACCAAAACCTGTTTTCCCCAATAAATTAAATCTGTAGCAGACAAGATTCTGGATTTTGTAAGTATATAAATGAAATGAAACAAACCGAAATGAAACAAACCAAAATGAAATGAAACAAAAATTAATAAAAAAAATAGATTTTCTTTTTAAAGTAAAATAAGAAGGCTTGTGGCCAAACTTTTTTGCCCTTTGAGGTACCATTTTTTAAAAAACATGCTACATTGTTTCATGGCAATTTTTAAAAATGAAAACTGGTATCAGTCACTCTATTAAATGGTGTTATTCCTCTGTGCCAACCTTGTCTTATTTATATCTTTAGACCACCATGGTTACAGTGACACTGTTGCTAACTGCTAATTAAATGTGGGAGGAAAGAAGGTTGCGAGGCATTTTTACAGATGGAAATTGGGAACAACTCTGGTGATGCCGGTAACAAGCTATTGGCACCAGAAATTAATTTTTCCATAGATCCTTCTGTATAATTCTCAGTAACGTGGTGCCATATACCCACACCTGTGTGAAGAGATGGCTGTTGGGTGCGATGTTGGCTGGTAGCAGGCAAGAATACATATCCCACCTCCTGGCGTGGTGCCAATATTCCCACACGCTGTTGTGCCCGAGACAAGACCTCCTTGCAGGCCTTTGTACGAGCAGTTAACTATGATTCCAGCTTTTCCATGGCTTCACGTTCAAGCTGATGTGAACAGATGGAGAGGCAGGTCATGAATTAGATGAATGAGAGCTGGAAGCACAAGGAAAGGATGAAAACTAAGAGTTAAGCATGGAGCAGACGCCTTCATCAGCAGTACTGGGACCACAACGACATATTTTGTCAGAAGGATGTGACAGCAACACTCCATGAAGTCCAGTTTTTACTCTTTTCTCTAGTGCTAATGTACTAAGGAGTCCTTATAATTCCCAAAATACCAACCAGAAACTGCCCTTGGAAACAATGTGGAGTTTACACAGCAAACGACCCTTTTGATCTACAAGACAGCATCAAAGGGGGGATCTAATCAAATTTTAAAAAGAAACAAGGCATAAAACTCAGCTCAAACGCTCTGATTTTTTTTGCCTATTTCTGACAGATCTGAACATTTCTTGGAAGAATTTCCTCTAAAATAAATAAATCAATCACCATCTTAACACCACAGCAGGACTTCTCCCCCCTCCCTCCCCCACATATACATATATATATATACACACACATGCGCGTGCTTATATACACAAACAAAATCATAGAATGGTTAGAGTTGGAAGGGTCCTTAAAGACCACCTAGTTCTAACGCCCCTGCCCTGGGCAGGGACACCTCCCACCAGACCAGGCTGCTCAAAGCCCCATCCACCCCGGCCTTGAACACCTCCAGGGATGGGGCAGCCACAGCTTCTCTGGGCAACCTGGGCCAGGGGCTCACCACCCTCAGAGTCAAGAATTTCTTCCTCATATCTCATCTAAATCTCCCCTCTTCCAGTTTAAAACCATTCCCCCTCATCCTATGGCTCCCCTCCCTGATCCAGAGTCCCTCCCCAGCTTTCCTGGAGCCCCTTTACGTTCTGGAAGGGGTTCTAAGGTCTCCCCGGGGCCTTCTCTTCTCCAGGCTGAACAGCCCCAACTCTCTCAGCCTGTTTTAATAGGACATGAAATGCCTGCAGTAAATCAATTTGCAAGACATGATCCTGCAAGATGCTGATCGGGATGTCCTGACGGGGAGTGGGTCCCAGGGTACCTGCAGGTCTGTGGTGGAAGAGGAGTCCCCAGTGGCTGGCTGACCAACACAAGGAGGTACAGCTGTCACATCTGGCTTAGCAGGATGGGACATGTGGCGGGTCAGGCAGGTTGGTGTGTGGCAGCTGATGGAAGGCGCACTCGGGCCCTGAACGTCCAGTTAAAATTATATCAGGTTTTAGAGAAAAACTAAAAACCGCTAAAATGGCAAGAAACTTTTTACTTTGTGTGCTGCTGTGCGTTGGCTCAGGTGCGGGCTTTTAAGGATGGGCCCATCGTTGGTCATGCAGAGTGGCTGTCTAGAGGCAAACAGATGCTGCAGATATTTATACGTTACCGTTTTCAGGGTGTGCAGCAGTTTTCAGCCTCCTCCTGACGTGGTGCCTCTCCCTGTGACCCCCACACTCGCAGTTTTGCATCTCAACAGGAGGAAGGGCTCATTTTGGTGTGTGGGGCTTTCTGCCTTCTGACCTCTTCTCTTTGAGGGGAAAAAAGAAGCCTGAATAAAACCTCTTAATCTAAAGACTTGGGTAAGAGACGACGAATGAATTATAAAACCTGAAGTTGTTAGAATTATCAGAGAGACAGACGAACAAGGAAAATTTGTGTATTGAGCCTGTAAGGACACATCAGCTAACTTGGAGCTTTCATTCCCATTTTAGAAAGTCGAAAGATTTCATAATTTTCCTTTTTGAAGGAGGTATAAATCAAAGCTGGATATTTTGCTGATAAAATATTTCCTCTTTTGGGCTTTATCACGAGTGAGAATGAACTCGGCGTTCGCAGCTTAGTCCCCGTTAATCAGAACTTGCAATCAAGAGAAACCAAGTCGTATTTCTGCCTGCAAGTGAAGCCAGAGTTAATATTTCTGTGTGGCGCAGGAACCTTTCGGTGGGCAGATGGGCTCTCTGTCTGTAAATGAGGGGGGATGTCTCTACTGCAAAGAGTTTTGGGCTCAAAACGTGCCTCTTCGGGGAAAGGGTGGCATCCCGAACACAAGGCTTTCAGGCTTGCCAAGTTCTCTGCGGGGTGTTAGGAGCTTCTTTTTAGCTGCCTAAAACCAGCCACTCAAACTTTGCAGGCACAAATATTCACCCCAAATGTGAGCATGGCATGAATCGAGCAATAAAAGTTAATCGGCATCGTTAAATCTGTCAGACCAGCAGGTTATTAAAATTACCACTATTCACTCTGAAAATGGGAACAAAAAAATTATGCTCCAGCTTTCTGAGCCTGTTTGTCTTGTTTTCCCACACTGCTTATGAATTACTCCAGTATATTACAATGTCCTCTATCCATCTTCATTAGCATTGTGAACAAATTGTATTGGGCTGTAATGCAGCATTTTTTTTGGTATTGTACAAACATATATGATGTACAGAAAATGGGCAATTTAATATGAAAAGAATATTGTGCCTCAGAATTTTTATTTTTCTAAACAGTCATTTCAGTTGGGAATTATTGCATGATTTGTGCATAATTTCTCATGGATAGTTATTTAAATATAAATAGGGAAAATATGTAATTCCATATGGTGGCTATCTACCCTTTCTTGATGCCTCTCCATATTTTTAATAGTGCAATAAACAAAAGATAAAAACATCTCTAAGCCACACACTAGTCAAAAGGAGATAATTGTGCCTGTATGTGTTTATTGTAATTTGAATGTGCTTCAATTAACTTTCCTCAATATTTCCCAGTTCTTTTAAAAGAAACTTAAATTGGTTTTTATTTTGTGAAATTTGTTTTCTGTGCAATAAAAAAAAACCCAAACCCACAACCCAATGCCTTTGTTTACCTCATTATGGATACATCCTATCCAGGAGCAAAGCACCAACTCTTTATTCCCAACAACCTTTTTTTTTTTTTTTTCCTTCCCCGTTCTCACATGCTTCTTATTATATTTTAAGTAAAAATATCAAATTTCTAGTGCTCCCTAGGAAGCGTCAGCTCATCATCGCTCAATATATCACATATCAAAGTGTGGTAAAACATGAAAATGTCAGAAAAGCAAACTCTTCCACTTTCGCACTGCAGTCACTTTTAAAAGATGAGAATTTATTACCCTTTCCTCCTGCAAATCATCAGGGCGACCGAAACAGAGAGAGCATATATAGAAAGCTTGTTGTAATTAACCTCGAGGCTTTTATTTAAACAAGGTCAAACATTTTAACAGCTTTATAAATCAAGGTTGGGTCTGCACGGGTCTATAGCATCAGGCTAGTGATAAAATGCACATGGAATACTTATTAAACAGTATTTATTTACAGAAAATACATCCTGCAAGCTTCAGAGCGGCACACCCGCGGGCTGATCTGCCTCGGGCAGACACGCGGGTCCAGCCCCAACCAAACCACCCCAAGGTGACTGGTGTAACCTGCTTTTATTACGTGCTACCGAGGCGGCCAAGCCCAGGTACCGGTAAATTAGGTCATTTGCAAGCTGACCACATCTTTAATGTGATTGCAAAATTACAGGAGGCAGATTGCAATCATCTCCATATCTGCTCTTCTGTCCTTAATTTTGTCCGATTTTTAATTACTTTTTCTTCTACTCTAGTTAGGTTTTTACTGGAAGGAGAAGGAAGGAGGACATTTGAGTTGAGTAAGATGAACTACTCCTTACGTGTTAGTGAGTAGCTACCCTTTATCAGTCTCTAGAAATAACCCCCTTGGTTTCCTCCGGCCACCCTGGGTTATCTCCTGTTTCCTAATACAATGTGTCCGTCAGGAGTAATTTTTTCTGACCTAGGAACATCACACTAGACTTTCCATTTTGCACTCTGAATAAACGGGGGCTTTTAAGTCACCCCCGTTGGTAATTTCACACGCTCTTCAGTGTATCAGAGCACAATAAAGAAGATCACAAGCCACGGCGCCTGACATGGCTGCTTTACACGACGGCCCTCTCTGCAGACACCCCTTACCAAAAAATCCTCTCTTTGAAGTCAAGAGGAGATCCACGTGGACAATAGCTGCCCGCTCCACGTGTGACCCACCAGTCGTAAAATAGCTGGCGTAATTTCCCTGAACGATTCAGATCATTTCTCCCCAAATATTTCTTGTCTCTTAAGCGGCTTTTCCTTAGCCCCACGATGTACAAGTGACACAGGCCCTAAGGGATACTCGTTATTCACCATGCTCGCTCTCTTAAACTTCACATCTGGGTTGCCACAACCACCTCCCAGTATGAGTGCTGGATCCCTGGAAGCATCGGTATGGCTTTAGTCGGGATCTTCCCCGAAACCTCCTCCCTTCCACCTGGTCACAGTATGTTGCATCACATCCAGCCAACAAAAAACCCCCGTTATCAGCAAGGTCAAGAGCAGGGACCGAGCCGGGTGAAGGCAGAAACATTTTTCGGCATCTGCGTTCACCTTTTTAATTGACTTCTTTCATCTCTTCCCCTCCTCTGCCCTCCGACTATAAGCGTTCAAGTGGCTGCAGTAACCCCCAGGAAAAAAAAAAATAAAAAAAATAGTTGTGCTAAACAAGATTTTTATGTGTGGGTGTTTAAGTATCCGCGTGAAGCAAATTTCTACCCTCTTCTCATCAGAATGGGAAGGAGACCATGTGAGTGATGTGACCAATTACCACCGAGCACCCCAGAGCAGCTTCTGAATATTCACGTCCAATTGCTACTTTGGTGGAACAATTGGTTTGAGCAGTTTGAAAAGGCAATGATGTCAAACGTGCGGCGTGATTAAACGCAGCGAAATTACCAGCCGGGGAGCTGAAAAAGAAGCTCTGTTTCCTTCCCAGGGTGATTCTGCTTTCGAATTTTGTAGGAAACCCCCTGCTCGGATGGATGGCCCCTTCCTGCATGCCCAAATCTGCCAGGGTGAAGCCGCAGCTGAGTTTCGGAGGCAGCGCAGCCCAGGACACACACAGGAGCTGCGACATGGGTGCAGCAAGTCAAATGCCCCCTCTTCATTTGAATTAAAGATTTTTAGGGGTCAAGTGTCTGGGAGGTGAATCGCCCGGATAACTGGCAAAGGCTACCCCCTTTCCATCGATACCAGCCGCGTCCGCGAGCTCTTCTGCTTTCTGCACAGACAAGGAGCATGTTAAACACACGCTCGGGCTGCCTGCTTCACGCCTGTCTCTGCCATCACTGAAAATGGCCTATACCCTTTTAAAAAACAGGCCATTAATTCCTCTATCCAACTCTCCAGCTTTAAAAATGTACATACCATTGTGAGCTACAGTGCAGTAGTAGTCCCGGTTTTATGACTGAGTCACGCAGATGTAAGCATTAGGAGAAACAGCGGGTTTTTTTTTATTGCAGCGCAGAGAGAAGTGTGTGGTTCCCAGATGGCAGAAGGGAGCTGGGAGCACACACGAGGAGAAAAAAAAGTAACACGTCCTCCAGGATGGTGTCTGATGCTGAGCCCTTGTCGGAGAGAATGGTCACAGAAACGCTGCCTGTCCCCGGCCAGCTCTGAAAACAATTTCTCTCCTGGCCCCCTTTATGGAAAGTGATTGTGCATACTCTTGTACCAAAAAAATATGTTTGTTTTTTTTTCTTAACAATCAACTCCCACATATTTGGTGTATGTGCAAAAGGCTTCTTCGACATGATGCAGGAGGCTAAGATGAGGAAATAGCCTGTATAAAATCCTCCTTGAAACTAAGGAACTTTTTCTTTTCCTTTCTTCTCATTTCCTACCCAGAGATCTGAGCTAATTTTCCCTATCCGTAGGCTCCCCCCACCCCCTCAAAAAAAAAAAAGGGGGGGGGGGGGAGACTGTATTCACTAATTATACATCCTGAAAAGAATTTGGTTCAGTGTAAGATGATCCTAGTGATATGCTAATCCTTTTTTCTGCTTGGTGCAGCCTGAAGCCTGCGTCTAACATTTTTTTCAACTGTATGACAATAAAAGTTGTGGCAACAAAAGAAATAAATGGGCAGCTAAAGAAGGTATAGCTGAAACACATGGCAGACCAGTTCTCTCCTCTCCTTCTGGCTGCTCTTTTGTAGGCTCTGGTTTGGTATCCTCAAGTCAATAGCCGAAAGCCAGCCACCTTAGCAACTTAGTATGACACCCAAGCCCTCTCTCTTTACATTCATGAATAGTCAGCAAGCAGCAGACAAAATAGAACTAATCTTTTTTGACAGAATTGTTCAATTTTAGAGGAAAGGCTTTTGAGGCACCTTCCATGCATTTGCAGAATATGAGGCAACAATGGCCACCATCGCGTGGTACAAAAGGACGACCAGGGGTGCGAGCGCGCGCACACGCCCCCGCAACGGCCATTTCGGTAAAATACTGCAGCCAAGTTCAAGCCATTGCAGGATGTGCCCATTGTTAGGGGGAAAGCCGGCAGGCAAGAATAAATAAACAAAAAACAAACAACCCCCTTCCATTATTTCGTTGCTGATTACTAAACCTACACATCCCGATAAGGTGCGATTAGGGTTATTTGTCTTGATTAACCAAAGTTAAGAGAGCTGATTAATATCCGCTCTTTAATTTTCTGTCATAGGCTGATAACTTCATCTTTTTTTTTTCTTTTTTTTTTTTTTTTTGACCAATGATTCTTATTGTGAAATGCATTCAATCCAGCAGGTTCTTGCCCGCACTGAAAAGCTGGTTTTGCCGTTTCGAAATCCTGTAACACAGCAGCCGCTCACAAGTCTAGTGTGTGCAGAGAAGGACATTCCTCCTTTTCCCTCCTCTCCCCTCCATTTAATGCGAGCCATAGCTCTATTTCCAAATACAGTCTGAGCAGGAAAGAGAAGGAAACAATAACGGTGGTGGTAGTAGTAGTAGTAGTAGTAATAATAATAATAATAATGATGATGATGATGATGATGATGATACTACTACTAATAATAAAAATAAAATCTACCCACTCTATGGGCAAAACCAGAAGTTAGCAACGTGGTCCATGCAGCTGCAACACTACATTTAAAATTCAGTTTACTCCTAGGAAGAGGGCTAATCCTGCCCCTGTAATTCCCTACAGCCAAAATGTACCCCCCTCCCTGAGTGACAGTGCAATGCAAAGACACTCGCACGCTTATCTTCCCCAACCAGATGGCCGACTTGGATCAATGCACACACGCCACGATCAATGGGAGCGATAAAGAATTAGGAAAACAGTGGTACATGCTCCCAGAAAGCTTGTACACTGCATAATTATTTTATGATTCTACACATGGCTACATGTGATACTGGAGTCAAGAAGGAAAAGGATAATTAGAGAGCCAGAAAGCACCCGTACTGCACTACACACTTTGTCAGTCAGCAGTTCCCACTCGGCTCAACTCACCGCCGTTATCTCCTCTCCTGCCCCCTTGCAAATGAATTTAGAGAATATGTAAAATATTAGGGGGGAGGCGGCTTCTGGGTTACAGAGACGGGATACAGGAGATTACCATGTCCTGTGATACGACAGCAAAAGTTTTTGTCTGAGGGCTGGGGTGGACCGCGTTTGGAGCATCGCCTGGGGACCAGAGCCTGGGGTGGCATCTGCCGGGCACGGGGGGACCGGCGACAAGCAGGGGCTGTCTCTGAACCCTCCTGGGCTTTGTCGGGAGAGGGGTGTGTCCACGGTCATTCAATAAAATATAGTTGTATATGTTACTCTCTGGGTTTGGGGTTGGTTTTTTTTTTTCCTCCTGTCCTCCTGGCAGCAATTTTGTGATTGGCTCCCTGTATCCAGCCTATTTGCCACCACGCCGCCAAGCAGAAAAGCTTGCAGGGGGGAAGGAAAAAACTGCCCACGCCCCCCCACCCCAAACTGATCGAATGACACAGAATAAATATCAAAGCACTGGATGGTTACGACTGTGATTCTGGATGCCAAAGAGCACATGACCGAGCTCAGGGAGCAGAACAATGCCCGGCAGAAGGGCAGGCGGCGAGAAACCACGGCACTAAAACCACCTCGTCACCGCCCGACGCCACCGACGCGTCCTCGCCCTGCCACCCTAAAACTGCCCTGAGATTGCCTATGGGAACGGAGGGAGGAGGAAGGAGATAGGCTGCCCACAGCATGGGAGGCAAAGCTGGGGCTCCCTTGTCCCTCCAAGTGGAGGACAAGGACTTTCCTGTTGGCCATCAGGCTGGTGGTGGGACGGTGTTGCTGTGCAAGGGGAGATCAGGGTAGGAAATACCCAAAAAGGATTATGGAGAGTCCACTCACCGACCAGGCGAGGAGCAGAGGGGTGTGATGGAGAGCTGGATCTCGAAGGGGAATGGGGTAGGCATCACCATCCCTTCACCGCTGCCTTTCATCCTGGGGCCTGAGTGCATGCTGCAGAGGTGTCATCGCTGGAGACCACGGTCCAGAGACACCTGCCCGGGTCCTTCTGCAGGGTTGTGCGAGAGGGGCTCACTCTGCATCTCCTCATCCCTGTCCCAGTCTGCTCACCCCAGTATGAATCAGGGCCAAACAGCACCTTTCAGTAAAATAAATGAACAGGCGCTGTGGTGGTGACATGTTAGGAAAAGCCTGTTTTAAATGCAAAGGTTTAAAATAGGGGAACTGGGGTCTCTTCTGCTGGCATTTGACTTAAATCAAGACCTGGGCCCAGACCCCTTGCCCCAACACATGGAGCAAAATGCCTCTGATGCACACTCAGACTAAAAGTCACCCCAAAAGCATCCGCACTTTACTGCTCTCCTCCCCTCAGAGACAGGCCATTGCATGGGCAAAGGCAGATCAAACTGCAGTGGCTCCACCAGTAGGAACAGCCACCGCAATCATATCTATAAGGCTGGAGCAGTGATCAGAGATACCCCATGCATGACAAGTCACTCACTAAATTGGTTATTGCAGCTCCATCCCCGAGCACATATTGTTCATAAAGGTTTCCCATCATACTGGCTCTCAAATCAAAACATCCAGTAGAGCTTGGTTTGCCCAGCAATGTTTTGCTCCACTAAAATCCCATGTACATAAGAAAGGTGAGAAAGAACCTGGGGTGACTTGGGTCATTTTAAGCAAACATCCTCCACTGCCAAAACAGAAATCATCCAGTGTCTGTTCCGTCTACGAGGAAAAACATTCAGGCAACGCTGCCTGCAAGCATCACTCTGGCAGCCGAGCAGAGCAAGTGGGTCTGACTGGGATAGGGATGAACACTGGTGGGTGGGTGAGGTGAGACACACAATGATATTAACTCTTCTCTCCTCTTCTCTTCCGGAGGTTGGTGGCATCTGCGAGGGGGGAGATAAAGCCAACACTTAGAGGCAAGCCTGCAACAAGGGGTGCTCACACTCAACTTGCTCAAAGGACCACCTCAACTGGGCAACTCTTCGTGAAGGAGTTATAGTCCTGGCCAACTGTGTGTGGCATCTCACTGTCTAGAACCAACCCGCTCTGATGGGTATGCAATCTTCACTGGCGTAGGTAGTCCAGATGTCACTGTCAAAGCAGCCTTATTCTATCCGTACAGTTCTGCATTGCCCCACATCTTGGAGGGACAGCTTTTCTGGAGGAGGTGGACAGTGTATAAGTGAAGTGCCATTAGTTTGTCCACTATGGTTGTTTAAACTTCTTAATCAAAATGTTTCTATCAAAAAAAATTACTTTTTGGGCAGATATGAAATTTTTGTTGGTGTCTTCTCTTTCTGTTAATGTTTTCAGTTACCTATGGAAAAAATTCACAGAGTTTCCCGTCTTTTAAAAATGCCATTTTTTGGTAAAAGTTTTATTAAAGACATATCTCAAACTGAATATTTACCCTAAAATCAATAATAAAAAAATCACAGTTTTAAAGTTTTCAAAGTTTTTCCATTCCTTTTTTTTTTTGTCAAAAAAATGATAGGAGCTTCAGATAAAAAAAGGAACAATTTCAGAAATTTCTTGTGAGAAATAATTGCCTTCACTAATCATTGTTTCCACAAAGAAAAGGTTCTTTAGTGACACAGGTTCTGCCTTTGGAGTTGGCTCCATACTGGGTAACAGCGTAATTACAAATAGAGAGATGTAATAACTCTCCAGGTTGGAACAGATCTGTAGGAGATCAGTTTTGCCTCACTTGGATATGGACTATCCATTTCTGGAGAGCAATTTAATTACTTCTGTGGTAGCAGGTGGTAAGTTTTGCATCTCCCCTGACTGGCAAAGTGCCTCTTCTCCTCCTCAGTCCAGTTCCCTGTGCCTTTGCTAAGTCCGTCCTCTTCCTTACTGGGTCTGTCTCTGTTGCTCGGTATTTTCCTGCTGAAGCAGCTACAATGGATGGATTCTACCATTCATTTTGGTAAGCAAGGACCTGGAGCCACAGCTACAACCAAAGAAAGCATGCTGAAATTCAGAAGAGGGTATTTTTTTTTCCAACCCGCTGTGCATTAGTCAGCCTTTCTAACACAGAATTAAATAGCTTGACAGATGACTCAAATTTTGCCAGCTGCTTTTGGTCCCTGAGGACAGGCAGGAATGACTGGAATGTGTGGGACACCATGGCCGTGTCTCCTTTCCCCTGGCCAGGCCTCTCCCAGAGGTTCTGGATATCACACAGCTATGTAGGTGTTGACTCTAAGATGGCTGGATGTATCATCCTTTCTTAACGCGACTGTGTTGGTGTCTTCTGGTGATGCTCATCCATGCCACTCATGGAATAACTTGAAGGTTGCATGCCATGGTCACTCCATGGAAGACTGGAAGTGCAAATGCGTGTCCTGTCATGAGAGAGGGTGTGAAAACAATCTGGGGTCAGCTGATGACATGGTCAAAAACAATCCCAACACAGAGCAGCTCATGATCCCCCGCCAACTGTGGATTTTTCATGGGATGGGAGCACATTGAGTAGCATGTGGGAACCCTCCTGATAAGGAAGACCTCAGGGTAGCTGCTATGGACAGGTTCCTGCAAACCTGTTTCCCAAAGTCCACTGAGTAAAAGACAAATCTGGAGGAGAATAGCAATCTGCAGACCAATGCCCAGAACTCTGTCCCATGTTACAAAAGGGGAGCAGAGGTACCTCCTGGTGGCTCACACAGCCTGTGTACGAGACATATCACTATGGTGTGGGTGACAACATATGACACTGATGTCACTCCTAATGACCTACAGAATTTGCTGAAATAAAATAAAAGGAAAATAACTTCTTAGCTATTGAGAGCAAATGGGACTTAAATTGTCACAGATGCAAGTAGGCTGCTAGAGAAGCAGGCAACACTTTTTTTGTGTCCTGTCTCTGTGGTTTGTTTTTTGTTTTTTTTTTTTTAAATCTTGCAAGGTTAAGCAGCATATTCTCCCTCTTCTCTTCCATTATTTCCTAATTAATTTCAGGTTCCAGCTTTGGCCTTGCACAATAACACTGTTATCAGAGAGCAGTGCCTTGGACTCATGGAGGCTTTCAGAAAATATTGGTGCCATCTTCCATAAAACATTTTAAACACATGCTATTTGTTTTTAGTCTCCCTTCTGGTTTTACACACTACAAAGAGGACATTTAATATGTACAATAGAATTAATAGGGATGCAATGTAAGCAGGACTTACATTCAAAATACACTTCCACAAAACAAAGGAGCAGCTGTGAAAATGTAGAGTCCGCTGAAAATTTTTTACTTGGGTATCACATTTGCTAAAAGATTTACTCTGCAAAGTTTTATCTAATTTCCCATTCATTCAATTAAGCAGAGAGATAAATGCCCAGATCCCAAGAGATTAGGGGAAACTATGTTTAGCTCCCCTTTACACTTGCCATCAAGACTGTGTTCAATTTCATGATGATCACTGTAAAGTTCATGCTTACAGGCTCTGTGCTCCTGATAGATGAACACCTCCATCTTCCACCAAACCCAGTGGGATTTGGAAGTGCTCAGGATCACATGGATCTCTACAAATCGGGAGGATTCAAACCATGTAGGAATCGGCAAGTCTAGAACAACCTAGCTAGGATGGGGCTTTGAGCAACCTGGTCTAGTGGGAGGTGTCCCTGCCCATGGCAGGGGGTTGGAACTAGATGATCTTTAAGGTCCCTTCCAACCCAAACCATTCTATGATTCTATGAGTCTATCAATGGTCTTTCAGCCCTGCTGGGAGGAATGGCCAAAACTCATGGGTTACCAGAGCCAACAGTTCAGAGTCAGAACCAAGCACCATCCACCAAAATCTCTTGGAAATTAATCACATGGTAAAGATAAGGTAGAGGAAAACAGATTAAATAAAAATTACCCTCTTTTCCCCTGGTATTTGAGTCACACAACCTTTATCAACTTGCCTAAGCAAAGTTAGGAAGATTTTTGAACCAAAACAGAAGCATGTGCCGATGTTATATTGAGCCTCAGTCCAGAATTCTGCTTTCTTGCCTGGCAATTAGGACATTGATGTTTTTGTCATTGTGATAATTATTTTCTGGAGTTAGCTATCCATTTAGAGCTAAATTATGGACATTGTGAAAGCTTGAAGTCCATGGTACAGCAAATAGACCACCCTCCCTGAGTCAGGAATACTCTGCTACCCCCTCCCCAGAAGGGAGATAAGTGAGTAGAAAGAGAGACTCAACATGGAGTGAGCACAGCCGGAGAAACTCATCCTAAAAACACAGAGCTGCCTAGATTGTTCCTGGTCACTCTTATGCATCAGGAGAGGGCACAGCTGAGATACCCCGATGTCCCACCACACCATCAGTGGCTGGGAGCTGTTAGCAGCAGTTAGCCTGAGCAGCCTTGAGGCCAGTGAGTTCCCAAGATGCAGAAGAAGTGACGGCTGACCACCACCACACTGAACCACCCAGGCTGCAGCTGGGGGACATGACAGAGGTTTGCTAGTGCCAGCATTACTGTGGAAACTACAGAAACTTGGAGACGTTTCATTTCTACCTGGCAATGAAGTGCCTTTGAAGGTACTGCCTTAGGAACTGAACAAGCTCTGTTCAGCCTTTTTATTTATACCGTCTAATTCCACCAAGGTTTCCTGAGTCACCCTGGGCCCTCATGCATGGCGCAAACTTACAAGAAAGAACTGTTCATGCCTTATTGACTTTATGATCCTAATATAATACCAATTCTGGGTTGCAAGGAGTTTTTCCTGCAATTTACACCTCCTATGCTTGTATGGGTAAAGGGAATGGACAATTCCAGAACCCAACAGATCAGAGGGAAATTGAATTTCCTGCAGTCCTGGTAGGCAAGATGTCTTCAGGTCGTCTTATCCCAAACACTAACGAACTGCAGAACTGTAGTACAGCAGCTCCTGTATTTATTCAAGTCAAAGCATTTGGCAGTAGGTTTGATGAGACTATTATCTTACATATCGATCTGCATCGTCTCGGTGTTTTCTTCTGTTCATCCATTTGGTGACTCTAAACATCTACTTGGATTGAAAATTCTTTGAGAATGAAATAATATTTGTTTTTTGCATTTAAAAGCACAATAATCCACAAACAGTCTGTAGTAATTCTGTGATATTTCTGCTACTGCTGCTACGACTACTACTATAATTAGAATTGACTCTTTCTTGATACCTTGATTAAGAATCAATTTGCAAAAGCATCCTCAGGTATAGAGAAGTTTGCAGATTTGGGTCTCAGATAACATACATGGTTGTTTGACAGTACTAATATAAAATGTTCATTCATATACCAAAGCAGGAAAACTTCAGGACTCTAAATAGCCTTTCTTGGATTTTGATATGTGTTTGTGAAAAAAATGGAGAAAACAAGGCAAATTATAGAAAAGACCTAAGATATTATTCTGAACTTTATCAGAAATTTCTGATTAAACATATGTGAATACATTGTCTGGTTTTAATAAGCTTGAAAACATCATCAGCAATTAACTGGCAAACCAGAATAATGTTGCATAGTCAAGCCAGGGTAATTGTGCTCATTATATTGCCAGAGATGTGGTTGATCAAAAAGAAAAACACTGTTTCCCCTGAAGTTCGTTTACAGTATTTGGGTGGAATCCGCATGCACCGAGTTCACAGGCATTAATCAGACAAACTGCTTCACACAGAAACTGCTCGCCAACCTGCAAATGCCCAGCGCACTATCAACACGCATGAGGGGGTCTCCTCTTTTTCCAAGGCTGTCAGTGCTATTTTTCCATTTCACCTGGAATATCCGTATTTATCTCTCAAGAAGCAACACCAGCCTCTTCTCGTTCTGCATTGTGGAGACAGCCGGGTACGTGGGTACCTCTGTGAACTGCTCTTTGTGGGCAAACTTATCCCAGTGAAGTTACATGGAAAGAAGGATGTGGTGGAACCTCGTAATTACAAAAAGTGAAAATGCTAATTATTTTTCTACAGTGGCATAATTACTGTCACCCAAGAATGCGAAAGAGGCAACGTCTGTAGGCAGAGGGAACATCAGTTGATGTGGCTGGGAAAAGGACAAACTTCAGGGCACGCAAACCATTTTCACAACAAAAAAAAATCATAGTTTTTCTAATTCAAAGCTGGGATTTTGAGGTTTGGCTTTTCTGCTGCTGTCTTTTCTGGAATGGGACAAAGTGTCTGGACCATCCTGAAAAAATAAAACTCCCCTTTCAAGCAAAGGGCACACGCAACCCAGTAAATGGTGACTCTATGAAGGAACTGCCTGCTTTGCTTGGGGCTTGCTCTGCTTATGAACAAGCACGTCACCCATTCCCCTTCTCCTTGCTTCTTATTTCCATAATTGCCTGCATTTATTCCTTATTGTGAATATGATGCATTTAATGACTCAATTTATTCAAACAGGGTCTGCAGCTGTAGGTGCTCAGTGTTGCACCGACAGGTTTCTTTAGTGGCTTGGTACCAGCTTTCTTACCCAGTGTAACCAAGCTCCAGTATCCTTCAAGGATATACGGCAACTTCTTCTCCAAGCCAGCAAACTTCTAGTTGTGTCTATATTTTTTTTCATAAATGTGTGCCAATATAATGCCTGCATGCACATTTTCAACAGAAAGACCTGTGGGCTTGAATTATAGCTTTTATTTTACCTATTCTCAGTGCTGTGTCTTTTTAAGATCTATTTTTGAAAAATTTATTTTCTGCCTCAGAAAAAAAAGAAAGGAAGAGCATTGCTCTGATTTAGTGCAAAACTAATTTTTGAATTTATAGTGAATCCTTCAATTTTCCACTCGGTGCAAATATTTTATATGACAGTCGCATGTGCAAACATGCAAAGCAAATTTTCGTATTTCATGAAGATACGTAGTGAAGACAAAGAAGGGAATATGATGCGGTTTGTTGCCAGATTCAGATCTGCATCTGACCAATAATTCACCAACATAATTCTATCAAGGACAAGGGAGTTACGTCAGCTCGATCTGGAGTAAGAGAGTTCAACGAAAATGCTCTGAGACTCTAAACGCAGATTCCTTTTATGAAAAGAGTCAGGAGGCAGCAATAAAACTCAGTTACATTGGGATGAACATGCTCTCCCCATGCCCAGCTCAGAGACCACACACGTGCTGGGTGATTCTCGGGGGATGAATGTATCCTGCTCCGGCCAAGGGCCGGGTCAGTTATAGCCAAAAACTCTTTGAGGCTTTGGCTCAAAGGTGCAGCCCTGTGAAATCCTTAGAGAGACAATCCTGTACCACGTAGCCTGTCCTGATGAAGTTGCCCCTTTCGCAGTATGCGGGACATTGACCCAATTTGCACAGACCCTCGGCATTAGCATAGACCCATTTCAACTGAGGTCTTTGAACACCAGTTGCCTCCAAATTCCATTACCTCTCTCCCTGCTGGGTTTTGTGCTTTAAGTATCAGGCAGGGACTGGGAGAAGAAAAGAAAAAGAAAAAGCCCAGAAAGTTAAATCCTAAACTCAAATAATTAGACATGTTTTGGTTAGTTCTCTAAACTCTTACTTATTGCTGTTTCTCCATTTGACAGAATATAATCTGATCTTTTTTTTTTTCAGATTTGACACGCGGGTCAGTTAATCCAGAGGTTCGTAAGCATGAACAAGCCAGAGAGAGAGGCAAACACCAACTTTGGAATTGTTTGTCAGAGCACTTCATTTTTGTTTGCAGCCTCATCTGAGGTACAAGCACATTTCAGAGTCATCCTTGCTTGCAGGTACTCTGAGAAAACTTCACTTGGAGAGGAAAAGAAATGCAGGATGACTTTGCTGTCTGGCAGATAAGTTTAAGGGTAACAATAATATCTCATCTTTTGTCACTAACGAGAGGCAAGCTTAGCTTTGCTGGATAATTTTAAAAGGAAAACTGCTCATAGAAAAATGCTGTGTCGACAGAGGAGAGTTTTAGGTCTACGCTGAAAGGTAGCAGTCATTTTTATTTCATCTGGAGGTGAAGATCCAGCCCTGGCCTGGCATGGAGGGGACTCATTCTTTTGAAGATTAGACCGTGAGCGCAGGACAACTGAAGAAGCAAAGTCCAGTTAGTTTGATTGCTTAAAGCTTTTTGCTTCTTTGTGTTCAGAAGCAAGTATTTAAACTTGATGCCTAGCAAATACAGGGAGAAAGGCTATTTCTGCTAAATATCCGACACTGGTGCACGCGACCATCATTACTCTCCGCAAGTGAGGGCACTAAGGTTCAGTGCCTGTAAAAGCCTATTTGAAGGTAGGACCTACCAACCGAAGTCAAGAGGAGCTCCTCATGGACTAAAGCTCTGTTGCTGTGGGCTGTTTCACTTGTATTCACTTTGACCAGACCACAGCGTGACCTATAACATGCTGCTAACCCTGGGGTTGCAAGTGCCGACCTGGACCTTGACTTCTCTTGGTAAAGAAGTTCTCATGCTGCAAGTTGGAAAGGAGGGGAATTTGCACAACTCGTACTCTGTAGCAGATGACCGTGTGCCACCCAATATTGTACTTCAAACTAGCAGCGAAGTCTTAACTAACTGTGGGAAGATCATGGACAGCTTGCTAGAATAGGTACCTACCCTTTGGCACGGCTGGAGTTACAAACCTGACCTTTAGTGCAACTCAGCTACTTCACATGCAACATGCACTAAGCGCATCTGTATGGTGTCTCAGTAAAGCAACGTGTATGTATCTACCTTAAGATGCAATATTTGAGACCCTGAGCACAGCACGACCATTTTGATTCACATACTATTCCCATCTTATACTGGTTCTTACACCGCGCATCACTGGGCACAGCTGTTTGCTCTCCACTCCTTTTCTATTCAGTGGAGTTTGCTGCATTGGTTGGGTTTTCTTGAGAAAGAACTCTTACCTTGCGTGATTCAGGTACAAAAGAAAGTGAGGTTGAAGAACACACTTGGAGTAGAAGGGAGGGTGTGGTGCTCATTTCTTCTTCAGGGAGCCGACTTCTCGATGGCTTTCAGGGAAGTTGTATCTCTCACCCAAGGGCTCTTCACCCTCTTCACCACAATTCAGAGGAGCAAAATTCTTGAGGATAGCCCTCAGGGGTCCTTGCATAGTTTTTCCCACTAGCCTTTTCCCAGGGCTTGTTGGACCTTATGAAAAAAAAGAAAAAGACAATTAATGGATTTGAAATCCTCTGAAAAGCCACTTGAAGGACTGGAGGTACGACGCAGTTGAGTAGCTGGTATCATTAAGGAGATACCTGATGGCATTTCTTACTGGCTAGAGTTTTCCAAATGCTGATGGCTTTACACACAGTCCTCTCCCACTGCTGCGCTTTTCCTGCGAAATGACAAAATACCGCAGGAACAAGGTGAGGTCACCACCAGAGATAGGACAGAGTCTCTGAGCTGGAAGGAAACAGCAGAAGATATTACTTGTCACGCTGCTGTGGAAGAGATTACTGTCAGGGAAGACTGAGCTGAATGGACACCTTCAACAAAAAAAAAGACAGTGCTACAGCTTACATAGTCTTTGAAATCCTTTCCTACGAGCACCAGCATTACCTCTGCCTCACTAAGATTCAGCTTCAATGAGCTCTTCTTCCTTCATATGACTGTCCTGATGTGAAGGATGTAGCTCTGCGTGGTGGCAAATAGGAAAGGCTGTGTGTTATCTGTGTGCTGCTGGCACTCCAAGCAATGTTGTCTAATCAGTTTATCTTTGGGTTTCACAGAGGCGTTAAAAAAAGGCTGGAGAGGAGCTGATCTTTGGTGAGATTCCACAAACAAAGGACTTGGAGGTGCAGCTTTATTTAGTCCATTTTAGCATTTCACCCTGCAGTCCTGACACCAGTTTGCCAGGAGAAGGCAGACCCACATGGTCTCCAGGATCAAAACAGCTTGATGGGGTGGTTAGTTGGTGTTTGGCTAACTTCAGAGAGCTTGCTCAGGAGCGGGAGCTCAGCCGACGGGAGGCAATAAGCTGGAACTGATATACTACAGGGCGGGAGGTTTCCTTCATGTTCGTGGGATGGAAATGGCATGGACCAGATTAACAAGACTCTGGGGGACAGGGAGGAAAGGGGTGTTTTTTACATCACCCAGAACTTCTCAGGTGTAACTGAACTGCTCCCTGCAAGGAAAGACAAGCTGTTGACCAGTGTGTACGAGCCATTTTTGTTTCAGAAAAATCAAAGATGCAAAGAATGACTCTGCCTAAGAAATGTAATTTGAATGAAGGTCACTACAACAATTTTGCATGGAGCTCGGTTTCTTCAGCGCTTTGACAGCCATTTTGCACACACATTCTGACCATGCTTTCTCCACGTGGAAAAATCACCCACCGGGCTTTAGCCCTGCTATTTCTCTTGGCGAGAGCTGCAAGCCCAGGTGGTGATCAGAATGTAATTTTGCAGATTATTTGGAAGTCTCACCCTACTCAGGTGCTCCTTTTACATGTCATTATCAATATCCAGAAAATATAGCCTGCTTTGAAAGCATTTCCTACCTTAAGAATAGTAGAATTTCACTCGGGAATACATGGGGTTTAATAGTTCTCATCAACAGACTGTGGGCTTGCTAATAAGTACAAGAAACTTGATGGACGAGAAACATGAGAAAACTCCAGAAAGTAAATGTTGTGAGGGTTCATCTTCTTGAATGGTGATTCATGCATGCAATTCCCATGAGTATTACCAGGAGTTACGGATATAAATCCTAGCACATCAAGAGGGGAATATAACCCCTAGTGGTTAGGAATTAAAAGCATTCTGAGGGGCGCAGGAGCCTCATCTTAAGACACAGAGTCACTGTGTGCATCTAAATCCCTGTACACCGAGATGCGAATATGTTAGGATCACAGTAATAACAATGACTATGCAGCTTGTGCGGTGCTTTTGAAATTGGATGACACAGTCACATCTTTCCAAATTAGCGATTTAAAATTGCAGGTGGCTGGCGCTAGCAGTTTTCATCCACCACGTAAGCCTGGAGATGGTTCCACTAATACAGCACTTCCCAGATGTTTAGACCCCAGGTGTGCAACAGTGTTCTTATTGATGAGATTTAAATTTGCTTTTTTTTTTAGTACCGCTTATGATAGGAGCAAAGATAACTGCATCGGGTCATATCTTTCATTATCACACAGTCTTCCTTTCTTCCTTGCATTACTGATGACGGGTTTAGCTCTTTTCACAATGAATTTGTTGAGATTGTGCATATATTTGTGTACAGGGTATGTTCTTACCACGAAGCAGGATAGTAGCTTCTCTCTTCATTCATTTGTAAGCGCTGTCTCCATGTGCACACTCGCACTCACAGCCATTATTTTACCAGTGAGTGTCAGAATATATTATTAATGATTATTTGGTTTTTTTGCAGTGCTCATCTACCTGTTAGGATTGTTTCTTTTTGCCAGTTTTCCAAACCTTTGTATGTTGACACTGCACCACCAGACAGTGCATTTCAAGGTCTCGTGGTTCCTCTAGTTCCCATTCATATGTCTGAGGTTTACTTCAAGCCTTGTTGGCTTGTCTAATAGGGGACGGCAAGCAGTACTTTGGTTGGAGGAGGATTCATCTCTCTCAGGACACATATACACTACACAGGTCCTTCCATCAGAACTAGCCCTCCTGATGCATTTTAAGTCAGTCAAGAGAAACAGGCACAATTTCTCTCAGTCCCGCATCATCAGATGAGTTGTATCCTAAAAGCATCTGTTTATCCCCTGTGACCCTAAAGGGAGCCCAGAATAACTGGCTCAGATGATGACAGGCACACTGTAGGTGTCTGCAGTCAGGTGAGATGATCCCTACCTTGCGTGTCAAATACAGCCCTTCATAAAAACCAACGCAGAGCAGCCAAAACGCTGAAACTCACAGAAAAGTGGCCACAATCAATCTATAGATTAAGAAAGAAACAAAATCCTTTCAAATCAACTTGTGCAATGCCTTTCATGGTGCATACCTTCAAGGAACTCATCAGATTTCCTCACAGATACCAAAGAAGAAGTTCTGAGACTTTGCTCTGTCAGGATGGACTGAGGCAAAGATCAAAGCCATGCAGAGCTGGAGGACAGGTGGTCCACGGACTTGACCATTTCCAGTTTCTTTTGCCATCCCCATCAGCTGATTCACCTTCCTCACAACTTCTCCAAAGGGGAGAAGGGGCAGATATTTATTGAATCCAAAACAGCTGTGAATATGTTTCTGAGCTTTCTCCCAAAAGACCGTCAACCTAAGGCCCAGCTATGTAGTAATTAGACCAAGAAAAGTGACGATCTGACAGCCAAAAATCTGTCAACCTTGTAGGAGCAAAAAATTGTGCTCTGAAAGGGGTATTTTCCCACACACATACACACAAACACATTTATAACCCTGGAACTTCCCATACTGTTGCATTTTCTCTGCATTTTTAATGTATTCCAAAGCACCCTGAGATACTTCTAGGGTTTCTATTTCAATTCTCATAATCAAGAAAGTCAGACTGATAGTCAAAGGTGCCTCATGGTCACCAGATCCTCTACATTTGTGCACTCAGTTTGCACTTCTGAAGGATTTTTTTCAGCTATATGGAGAATTATGGAGATTTGTGGATTTGTGCATATTTTCCTTTAAGATATGCTCAGGTAAACCAACACGCCTGGTTTTGGGGCAAGAACTGCAGGGTGAAGTGCTGTGTCCTGTGCCATTCAATAAGTCATACAGGACTCACCCAACGTTCACCCCTGCTTTAAAATGTCTGAGGCCCACAGACAAAAATGAAAGTATCCATATGGGCCTCTAGCGTGAATTAAATAAGCAGGTACTTTCCATGAGGTACTACGCAACAAACAGCAAAACAGACAGTCCCCTTCTGAAAGGACTGCAGGATGGCAGACCAAAGTACGACACCCTGAAAATGGAATAAATCCATCCCTAATCACTTACCGAAGTGCTGAGTTTGCAGTAGATATTTTTCTTATCAAGACCTATAGCTGGATTCGCTGATATTGGTAATTTCCCAGGTGTTTACTTGCCACAGAAAGAGGTCATCTAGGGGGGAAACGGTCTCCTGGAAGATGAAGAGCTGTGACCCAACAACTAAATAAGTGTAGGGAAAGGTATGCCTATACAGCAAAATGTTACAGTTGTTATAATTTCTGAAAATGCCAGGGAGCTGGATTCACAAGACTTTTCCAGCTGCACATCCCTCTGTCCTACATGACACCCCCCCACATACACCAGCTGCATCATGTGCCTTTATGTAAATAACCCCAAAGTGTATTCATTAAGAGAATGATACTAGAACTCAGCACTATCACTATTCAGGTTTGCTATCATGCCAACACATGCCTTATTTTAGAAAATAAAATATAAGCCGTGGAGTACTATATTTTGTTTTTTCTTCCTATCTCTGAATGAATTTCTCTCCTAGTTATTCTACTGTCATTTTTACTGCCAAGGAGCAGCCTGAATTTGCATTTTCCTCAAACAAGAACCAGTTGAACACAAATTTCCTATACAGCCTCTTGAAACAGTGCAGTGGGTGAATTCACATTTCCTTTTTTTTCAAGTACTGAAACTAGAAACTTGGCCTTGGGAGTCACACTCAGCCACTGCTGGCAGAGAAGCACTGCTGGGTGACATCTGCCGTCAGCCACCGCTGAGCTGGAATATTCAGTTCCTAGCAGCAAGTTGTGCATTAAACAAACAAAAAACAAACAAACAAAAAGCCTTCCAAGAATTCTCCAAAAGCAGTTTGAAGCAGAAGTGAACTGGAGAAAATTCAATCTATTTTTCAGCCACTCCTCCATCAGAGAAAAGTTCGCATCAAGTATCACGTGAATTGTGCCCTGAGCTCTGCACAGATTAGTTTGAATCGCAATGTGAAAAATGTCAGGCAGCGATTCCGTCCGGTCTAATTGTAGTCTACAGCACTCGTCCAGACAGAGGATTTTAGGTGGTACTTTAGTCTAGGGAAAATACCTGATAGAAACATGCCTTTTAACTCCTAGATGTATAAAGAAGCAATGCCTCAAAAACTCAGCCAGAGAAATTCTAGAGATAAGGTAAACATTTATAATATTGAAAGTGATTAATTCTGGTGAATAACATCTAGCAAAATGAGTAACTGTCTAGCTCTTTAAGTCTTAAAATCAAGAATGGACAGGACATTTTAACATCACAAAATGTTGAATGCTACACCAATTTAAAATTAGTAAAATGATCTGGTCTGGGACGTGCCGTATGTCAGATCTAAGGACCACCCAGACTTAAAATGCAGACTCCATGAAAGCAAAGGAGTGCACACCGCTCTCTGACAGCTTCATGAGATGGACCTGTTTGTCCCAGAGCTCCAAAACCTGGGGAAAAGATTGAATTTGAATCTATTGGGAAGTTCTCTACATCAGATGATAATGTCAGGCAAGATATGCTTCAGCACTTTCTCTAGATCCTGAGGTCCCCACAAATACATCCGTTAAAACATTTTGCCACCCAACTCCATGGGATTCAGGATACTTGGGTGCCCTTCTTGATCCACCTTAGACTTGTTATGGGGTCCCAAGCACGCTGGTTCTCCCACTCTGTTCCCCTCTCCCCAAAACCAAAACGACTTGTCTATTTAAACTGGAAGCTCTGGGGGCCAGGGCTCTGACCCCTGCCTTGTTGCAAAGTTTGTCCTAATAACACTCCTGAGTATATAATAAAAGCATTTCCATCACAACTCTCTTGTTCATGTTGTCTAAGTGCCAAAAAAAAAAGGGGAATACTTTACTTTCCCCTGTTTGGATCCTACTGCATCCCCAAAAGTGAAGTTAAATACCCAATTTAGAAGGCAACAAAATACTTTTCGTAAACAACAAAAACCTAGCTCTATTTTTAAAATGGTATAAACCTGCTGTGGGTGAGAGCGTAAGTGTTGACACGAGTGTGTTAGGTTGAGGTTTAGAACATCATTATTTGCTCTTATTTACCAAATGTCTTACCCACCATATTATCTGCCTTTTCAGATGTGTACTGCTTTTGATTTTTAATTGGTCTTATTTACCAAATGTCTTACTCATTAGACTATCTACTTTTTCAGATGTGTTCCCATTTTGATTTCACTGTGAAGAGAACCAACATATCAAAACAGCGACACAGAAGGCTTTCTCAGCATCCTGGTGCCTCTGACACAGTGTCCAACACCTCTGCTGAACACTGCAAATGGCCCTTTCTCCCTTCCATGGTCTGGAATTCAACTTTGCTATCTCCCTGTTCAGCATGTAGGGAGATTAACAAGGCATTGACCACGATGGGGCTGAGCTAGAGATGCCAGACATTGTGTCTACTCCACACCTTGCTGACCTGGCTTTCTGCCCTTGGTTCTCCAGGGCATTTGGAATGATTTATCTCCCTTTTAAAGGAATAACTACACCACCTGAAACGCTTTGAAACACTGCACTTCATTTCCTTTCTCAAGGCTAATTGCTGTGGCAAGCTGGTCTCCTTCCCCAGATATCTGAAGTATGTAGTCAACAGCAGCTCGATATTCAGAGGAACAGAAGCCCCCAGGGGTATTTAGTTACTCAGTGCTAAATATGTTCTTAACTTTCTTGCTGGAGGGGACTCAAGAAGACGCTCACCACAGTCAGGGCCTTTTTGTGGTGGTGGCAAAGAGTGGCTGAAACACCCCACAGAAGATGAGGCAGCCCACCACAGGCTGGGGTGTTAACGGGGCGGGGGTCCATGTAGGCAGGGGCTGTCTCTGGAGATGGATACCCCTCTGCACCGTCCCAGGAACCCAACGTGATGTTCCCAAACAATTCCCACCTACAGTGTGATACATCTCGGAGCCTCCCACGGGACTGGCACACCACAGTGCTCACCCTGCAGACCCTGGCTCGGCATGCCTGGACCGCCAAGGAATCAGCAGTAAGGGGCAAAATTGCATCAGTCGTGGGATTTTTCACATTTAACCTCATCATCATGAGCATTCTTCACCTCTTGGTGGCTTTGCATTTGCAATTAAAACCCCCGAAGGTGGGAACAAAAAAGGCAACTTTTGTGTGAAGAACAGTTTACTCTGTGAAGTAGGCTGGAGGTTGGATTTGTTTCCTTGTACAATAAAATCAATTTTTTGCTGAATAAAACCCAGCTGTTTGCACTGACTGCTTAAGAACCCGCTAGCATTTAATCTAAAAGACATCAAATGACAGTTTGCCCCAGACCTTCTGGCAGCTGAAAATCTAGAGCACAAAGGATGTAGTTTTCTAAAAAAAATATTTCTGTGTATTCTTCAGGAAAGCAGACAAATTTACCAAAAATATCTAGTCATGAAAAAATATGGAGAAATTAGCAATAATTATAGACTGTCATGATCAGAATTTTTTTACTATGTTGGTAGAGATTTCAATGCATTACAAGCCTCTCTGTAGATTCAGATCTCTGGAACTAGCAAACAAATATTAACAAAGTATAAATGCCTTGAATATTACCAAAAACCCCTCTCTTGCTGTATGCAAGCCAATCTAACAACAGGAAAAAACCCCAATAGTGGTAGCAAATATCAATATAAATATCTGTTAGGATACTTCACATTATTCTGTTTTACCAAAAGTTGGATTCATTTACAGCTTGCAACAGGCAGGGTGAATTTTAATGCATTTTACCCTCTTATTGTTTTGTCTAATAAAAATGTCTTTAGCTCATGACAAACACAATGATGAAAACTGATGGCTTGATATGCAAACTTTGACCCGCAGTGATAGCCTACTATGTCACCAGCCGGGAAAATTCCAAGCGAAAATGTTTTTGACAATAAGCAATAAAGGAACAGCATTCCAGGGAGGAACTCACACTTGATGCTGACAACTAGGCAAGAGATTAAAAGGAGAGAGAGAGTGAATTTTAATGACCTGGAATTCTCTGGAAGATATGTTCTTGTGTAAGTATCAAAAAATTACAACAAAGAATGCAAATGTGATAGAACATAAATACTCATGAAACTCTAAAGATGCAAAAAAAATGGAGAAATAAAATAATGTTACACTGCTTCTTCACTGCATACAGTAATTTTAAATACGTCTTTGCCAAATTTAAGAAGGAAAGCTTTGGTTGATGATCTGCTTGTTTTCTGTCACTTATGAACTTCCCGGGGAGGATGACTTCTACCTAGTTATGCTCTCAAACTGACCCTCTTTCTCACCTGACACCACTGGGGCTGTGTCAAATCCCCTTGTGCATCCTGAGGCTGTCCGATCCTGTCCCCTTAGCTGCATATTATACTGGAGAGCATTTCGGAGTTGGGTGGCAAGGCAGAAACTTTAGTGAGGGGCAACCAGCTGAAACACCACCTTTACCTGGAAGAGCAAGGAGGTCTTTTTCAAATAAAGGGACAAATGAATGACCAAACAGGACAGGTCAAAGGCAGACCTAGCTCAGCATCCCCTTGCTTACATGGCCACTAGCAGATGCATGACAGGAAGAGGGAACAAGCACACCACTGTGTTTCCCTTGGCATATCTAGAAGTTGTACCTAGGTGGGTCATAGCCCTGCTGGACTTTTGTCCCATGAATTTGCCTCGTCCCTTATCAGAAACTTGAACATGATTTCTTGCACCTACTAAGCCACCTGTCTAGAGAAAGATAATGTCTTTCACCCAAAGACAAGAAAACGGCAATATTTTGAAGTCAGGAATGAGAAAGAGCCCACCTGACTTCCAGCAGAATCAGGGCAAAGATCCTTGGGTTGGTGGCCAGGGTCCCCATCCAGCTTGTGCTCTGGTTTAAGAACAATCTTCGGGACATACACACGTACATAGAGATAAACATGACTTGTCAAATCAGGGCTCATGTGTCCTCCTCAGTTAAAGGGGATGCCTCAACTAATATTCTTCTAATCTTCCTTTTCTAAAAAGTCAGACCTGCCTGCAGTTCAGAGCAGCTGAAGGTGTTTTGTAGGGCTGAAGACTGATGAGGCTGTTACAACAATTAAAAACGCCAGGACCCAGACACTTCAGAGAGGGCACTGCGGGCTTGCCCAAAAGCTCTAGATAGATTATTAAGGTTTCTTGTGGACATTTGACCATGAAGGTGCTTGGCTTTTCTTCCCTCTCCCAGATTCTGCAATCCCTGAGCACTAGCATTTATTGAACTCTCTTTTCTTCCAAGGAAAAAAAAAAAAAAAAAAAAAAAGAGGAAAAATTGTACAAAAAAAATAAATCCTGCTTTTGTTCTGGATAAAACTAGGTCAGCGTTTTCCATCCTCACTGTCAGTTTTCTGCAGTGTGTTTCATACAAAGCATCATCATTCCGCAAAAGGTATTTATAAAGTGAGCTTTGACAAAACAATTGCATATTTTTTTTTGCCAGAAAGGCTTTGGCATCTGTCACTGCCAGCAAAGATTTAAGATCTAGGTAGAATTTTCATCTCTCACAATGACTTGGCCTATATTGACTAGATCTAATAGATCTGACGTTTTAAAACCCCTTGTGCAGCAAAGCAGTATAAATTGCAGCTGTTTAGAAATCCCCCTCCTCCATGGAAAATTTTCGGTGGAAAAAGAAGAAATGTTTCCAGGATTTGTTTTTACCCGGCACCCCCACAAGCCCCCCAGTTCTCTTGATTCAGAGGCCAGAAAATAGTACCGCGAGGGAGCCAGAGCATGCCAAAAATAGTACCCCATGGGACAAGGAGGATGCCAAGAACACAGACTACTGTGGGCAGGGGGCATGACAGAGATTTTGCCGAAAGAAATGAGAGAGCATTTTCACCAGAACTGGGGAACAAAGACAACTTTTTTCATTTCTTCATAATTTGCAACCAACTGGTAAACCAAGACCCTTTTCCGCACACATTTCAGTGCAATTACACACAGAAAAATGTGACACTTGAAATTTAAAAATAATGAGAAAAACATCTGTAATTTTCTTACCCTGTCCTTCAGCTTGCACATAATTGGGAGTAGTTAAGGCTTATCGTTCATATGTAAAATATTCACTCTGGGGCATTTACTCCATTGTGGTGACCAATAACCCACCGCAAAGGCGGTATCTCCACTTACCCAACTCTTCCCTCTTCACTAGGAATATGCTGCATCTGTAGCAGTCTCAGAGCCCCTTACTTGTTCAATGAAAGAGGATTTGCAAGTATAAGATGCAGCTGAGGGAGATGCTTATCATCAATTCTCCAGTCAGATCATCCCTTAAAAACAAATATATGAGAGAGTCATCCACTGTTGATACATAAAACAAGCACAGAAGATCTACATCAGGCACAGAGACAAAAGAAAAATGGACTGAGAGGCCCAGAGCTCACTAGCATCCCTACATCTCATTAATAAAAGCGGGGTACAGGACTGATCAGCAAGACAGAAAGAGCTGGAAAGCAGAGACGTGCACAAGAGAGAGATGCAAAGGAGACCTGCATTGGCAAAAATAAGAGCTGGATGAAGGACCATAGGGCTGAAGTCAATGGGTTTATGTGTAGAAGCCTTAGTAAATCTGGCCAGCATCTTCATTGAGGTTCTTGCTCTTGGGTAGAGTCAGAGGAGAATATAGAATAAGACCTTAGATGGAAAGAGGAAGGAAAGGCAGAGGGGAGTTCAGCACATCCCACAGCTCCGGAGACAAGGCAGGACCCAAGACACAGCCATAAACTAGTTAATCCCAAAAGCTTCATTTGAACTGTCCTAAACCAAACATGCCACCAGCAAGCATTCCTGCAGCCCTGTAATAGTTCAGTGCCGCTCACAATAGCCTCAGCACGTCCAGCAGAACAGCAAGGTTAGTCAGTAAATCAATATTATGTCAAATCCCAAAGTCAATCTGAGTCTGATTCATCTCGAAAACACGGCTCCCATGTCTTCAAACACAGACGAATTCTTTACAGGAAAAAAGTCTCCGCTTCCCTGGGTGTTGTGAACAAGTAAATAAGTCTAGCAAAATCCAAACACAATTTGGCAGGATATAATACTTGTTGGAGATAATCCTACCTGCTGAAATTTCCTTTTAACCTCAGTGAAGACTCCAGTAGATGCTAAGTATAATCAGGACAGATACCAATTCTCTCCCACCGGAAAGCAGAGAAAACAGTCTTCAAAATATTATTCTTTCATGTCAGAGCACAACAGAAAAGTTCTAGAAATAGTTACTTTGGGCAATTTTCTCCTGAAAAGTAGGCTGGGTGATTTTGGCTGCGGTAGGTCCCTGTCGTGGTTTGGGGACATAACGACATAATTCAGCCCATGTTTTTCAGGCGATGGAGAACAAGGGTGTCCCCAGGCAGGGAGACTGCACATTCCCACAGCAGGAGTTGGTCCGGTTTCTCCTGAACCCACGTTGGGTTGTGAAGGACCATGGCAAAGCTGTTGTCAACGTTTCTTAGCAGTTGAAATCCCATCAGCCTTGCCATCCAGCTCGAAAATGGCTCTCAGGTATTACAGGATGGAGATGACTGTTGTGGTCATCTAAAGATAAACTTTACAAATAGATTGTCCCGAGACTCCACGAAGAAGTTTTCTGCAAATGGCCATTATGTTAAACAAAGTGTTTATTCAACTTCAATTAAAGCTCTGATCACGCATTAATCGTAAACTGTGTTGCAAAAAACCCATGAGTTCCCTGATGATTAAAGAACTGATACCTCTATTATTAATTATCATTTGCAGCATGGAAGGCTGCAGTGCAATTCCCCCCACAGAGGTAGGTGCTGTATATACCCTTCTAAAGAAGCATCCTTGGCCCTGGAAAACTTAGAAATCTAAACAGACAGTGCAGACAAAAGAACTACCATTATCTTCCTTTTCCAGATGGGGAACTGAGGCACAGAGAGATTAAGTGACTTGCCAACATCTGTGGAAGAATGGAGGATTAAACCTTGATCTCCTGAGTCCAAGTCTGGTGTTCAGTCACCGGACCAGCCTTCCCTCTCCTGCTAATGTGTTATTGCTATCATCTGCTCAGTGGTTTTTCCTACCCATTTCTACCTAATCCCTTTTCAAGGTAGCCCTTCAGGGACTGTTACTTATGTGGGTCAGGCCTTGATACAGCCATGCCAAAGAGGGACATACTGTTTTGTCCTGTGGGCACCACTGGCTCGGCTGGCAGGTGCCACTGCTGGGTGGCATTGCAGGAGCAAGGACTTACAAAGTCATTTCTAGTTCAAGGCAGAAAAACCTGCCACGGAATCGCTGGGCAGCAGGGAAAGAGGAGGCTGTTTGCTGTGGCTCTTGCTGCATCTCAGTTCCCATCCTAGCGAAGCCAAAGGAGTGTCTTCATGTAGAAGGAAGGTTGTAAGACGGGGCTGTAAGACAAGAAGAAAAAAATCTTGAAAGCTGTATACTGGACGGACCCCCGGACTCTATCACTATTTATTCCTTGTGCTGCAATACCACCTGCAGGTCCCAGTCCAGGGCTGGACCCTGCAGAGGAAAGATGGTCATATAACCCGAGGGGGCACGTCCCAGCCCTCAAACTCCACAGGAGACTTTCTGATGGCTCAGGAGGGTTCAGATGATGCTCTGCGCACCATGATGCATCACTGCACGCATTGTCCAAACCAGTCCACTCAACCCAAACTTTGCCAAGCAAAAAAAAACCTGTATGGAGAAGGGCTGCAATGAAAATAAGCCTCAAAATGATCCTTGAGGTGGAAAGCCGGCGGTCCTCCCAAGGAACCAAGCAACGATGCTGTTTCCCGCACCGTTTGCGAAAGGTCAAAGCTTTGTCTTCTGCTGGCAAGTGACGCGTTGGCATGCGCACCCCCAAGTGGGGATGCCCCGCTCCCCCCAGCCCATGCCAAAAACAGGGGCCAAGGGTGGAGGGTGCCATCGCCAGGCCCTCGCCTCAACGCCTGTCACCCCGATTGCGGTGGGCGAGAGATCACAGGCGAGTGGCGGTATCTGCTCCAGAGACATCAGACAGCGTCGGAGCAAGGGTAATCCATTTATTTTTAGAGAAGTTTTTCCACTCGGAGATCATACACATTGCAGATCACAGAAACACATGCAAGCATGAAATTTAATTTTTAAGAATTCTTTTCCTGGGGCTTCCATGTAAAGCGGCAGTGAATGGGAAAAACTATAATCATGACAAGACAATTACAGAGGGGTTTTTTGCTAAGCATGAAACTTCGAAAAAAATGTTTAGGGAAAGGGGGAGGGAAAAAAAAAACACTAGAAAAGTCATTTTTGTCCAGTTGCCTTGTTCCACTGAAGCAGAATTAGACACCACGTCACATAAGTGACTTTTTAAATAATAATCAGCTTTAAAGTACATGAGAAAAAAAAATAAAATGTTTGAGTTTGAACTACTTTTCCTGGTTTGGCTCTTTTAGTGACACAGTGTGTATGCAAATGTGGAAACCTTCTGCAACCTCCTAAATGCTGCAAAGCACACTTGTGCTTTTAGCATGAAAGGACTGGGAGACATACATTAGGATTTGCGGGATTATGGTGAGAAAGAAGGAGTGATAACTTTGATGTTCTTTTTTTAAAAAAAAAAAAATAAAAAAAAAAATGGTGAAAAGACAGAAAACCGTGAGTGGTTTTTCTCTTCTTGGCAAAGCCCCCCAGGAAAGAGCTAGCATGGAAAATGAAACCCCTCTCATCTTCCAGAGAGGCAATTCCTCCCCTTCCAGCCTAAGTTCATCAGTGTGGCTGTGCGAGGAGCTCGGACACTGCGTGTCTGAGCCCTGCTTAGCCTGGGGATAAACGGGGAGGTCAGTTGCTACAACAGGCAGCCACGAAAAAATTCTCAAGCAGCAAATATTCCCTGCAAAATAAATACCTATTGTATATCCGGAAACGTAAAATAGAACCAATTTGGTATCAGCAAGAAATGCATCATCGCTGCCTCGATGGTCACACAGACGGGAATTTTAACTCTGGGGAAGGTTTCTAAGTTGTTCCTTGTTAAAGCAAGTCCTTTCTTGGCATAGGTCTCTCCTGATGTAGCAACAACTGCTTAGAGGCTTTCACAACTGCCCTATTCATAACTGCAGCGCCCCAGAGGCTTTAAGTAAGAAATAGAGATTCTGGTAAAAAACAAAACAAAACAAAACAAAACAGCCCATCGATTCACAGTGGAAGGAATTAAGATGTTTAAAAATTGCTCTGAAACTTTTCAGCTGTCCTTATCCAAGAGGCAGGGGTTTTAGCGCTGACCACTTCGAAGGAAAATGGTACAAAGCAGAAAGTCTAAAAGGGTTTTACCTCACTTCTGTAGCGCTGCAGCATCCCCTTGGGTCTCTTGTCCCTGCGTCAGGCAACACTCTGCCGCCATCAAAGGTGGGAGCGCCACGCTCCGCTCCTCCAGGTCCAGAGACAACACAGCAAAATAATTTGTCAAATTGTCAAAACTTAACAGACATGGTAGAGGAGCAGACCGGGGAAATTTGGATAGACTGTGCCTTCACCCAGTCCTAATCTCACCACTGGAGGCTGTAAACATGATGGGTAAAGTGACAGTCTGGCTACAAATCTGTCTGGCAGCTTCATTAGACATCTTTCGCCTGACTGATTAAACTGCATTTAAGACCCACTTTCATTTTTTCAAGTCTTTTGTTTAAATTAAAAGGTCATGTTTTCAAGCGAGTGATCCGCTGCCCTCTCCAGTCTCCTGCCACAATACAGTTACATTAGTACTAGTGTCGCACAAAGCGCTGTGAATGAGATCCACAGACACCAACAAATGTCGCAGCCAGCGGAGGTTACAGAAAGGGGTTTTTGTCTGTTCGTTATATGCCACAGCGGGGATACAAGCTTGAAAAGTCCCCCAGCCTCAAACTTGGACGATTTCTGCTCTGCACGGGGGAATTTGCAAAGAGGACTTGTTACATTTGCAAATATATTAAAGCAGCTGAGTTTGCCCGGTGTGTCTCGCTCCACCTTGGTTTTTTACTGCTGCCTCGCCATTCGGGAACCGAAAGGGATTTTTTGGTGGTTCGACAAAAAAAAACAGCAAAAAACAACAAACCCAGGACCTGGGATTTGGGGTCTAATGCTGCCAATTGCTGAGTGCCATCTGTTCCCACTGGCTCCGCGTGGGCGCGGGGCTGCTCCAGAGCTCACGGGATGGGGTCCCGGCGCGGCGGAGCCTGACGGAGCGGGGCAGCTCTCCAGAAGATGTAACACGGCGTGTCTTGGGAGCGCTCCCAGTTTACACCTCCGCCGTCTCTGGCCCGCGGACAGGCTGCACTTAACCTGCCACCCCGCAGCCAAGCGTTCCTCAGGGCTCTCAGAACACAGCGAGTGCGCTCGGAGCTGGGAGAGACGTCCTGGCTGCGGTTGAGACTTATGTCTGCTTTATTTCTTACTAAATCCGGGGAGGAGTCACCATCCCTGGAGGTATTTAAAAGACATAGTGCTTAGAGATATGGTTTAGTGATGGGTTTTGTCAGAGCTAGGTTGATGGTTGGACTCGATGATCTAAAAGGTCCCTTCCAACCTAGGCAATTCTATGATTCTTATCTGTGCTGGGAGGTGACGATGTGCTGCGCATCGCAGTTTCTTATCGCACGCTGGTGCCACTGATGCTGGTCTGAAAAAAAAAAAATGCCCCCAGCCTCACTCGCACTTTTCCGTAGGTTTTCTCTTGGCAGAAAGGAGCGCAGAGCTGAATGGGAGGGTCGAGGCACGGAGCAGCCGTTCCGGAGGAGGGTGATGGCTGAGCCGTCTGCTCCTCGCAGGTGAAAAGCAGAAATCAGGGGAGTTGAACAAAAGGACTGAAAATCAAGCGCTGGGTCACCACCTCAGAGGAGTCCTTGGCTTCCCGCTGATAAGTTTAACTCTAGCATGAAGGAGTCAGCTCAGTGCCTTGTACAAGAGCCTGCTTTACACTTTGTGAAAGGTTGGCTAAATTTTAACTAGATAAGAAGAGCCTTTCGCAAGCACTCTGCTATAGATAACTGTACTCTGCCCGGTGACCTGTTGTGCCCTGTTACATTCCCTAAACCGCAATTCTGTTAACCGAGAACACCATAAGTGCGACTTAATAAAATGAACTGTAGCTTGGATTGCAATATTCATTGTGTCCTCTGTCCGACATGCTTCCGTACAAGTCTTTTTGTATAAATCACATAGCATTGGAACTTTGGCTATGAAATTGTACACAAAAATGTATTTGGTAGAGGGTTAGTTCCCTTCTTTTTCAGGTACAATTAACTCCTCAGCAACCACTGAGGTTTTCAGAAGTGCTGGTGCCATCAGAACCTCCCAGAAATAGGGTTTCCTTTGGATTGCAATGGGATTCGATCTATAACAAGCACAGGTACATATTGATATTCCAAAACCAACCCTGTCTGCTGCATTTTTCCACTTATTGCAAGGGTCAAAGGCTGGTTAGGTATAACATCTGCATTATTACCCTAAAAAGAAGCTGGCTTTTCCAACCCACCGACACGGAAGCTGCTGAAATCCTATAGCATAACCTTTGCTTTAGGACTACATTTCTCTAATTGATGTGCCTGAGATTCACGTACAGGTATTGACAGGAGAACAGACGCTTTAGCATTTAAAAGTAAATCCTTGACATTTCTATCTATCTCATACAGTAAGTCCAATTATCCTCCTTTTGCTCTGTTCCTCAGTCAGAAAGCTGAAAGGCAGAAGAAAATCCAGAATGCACACTAATATTTTCCATATTGTGTGGATTGCTGTAAATAAGCGCGGCATATATGATCCAGTCACAAGTAAGAATATTTTGGATATCAAGAGGGTTAAATCAGTGTTTAAGGCTTTTCTGAATGGGCCTGCTTTCATAAAGCCAGAGGACATTTTGCCATTGAGTGTTCATTTATAAAAAAGAAAAAAAGTAGTCTTTCTTTCCTGATACCTAAGAGAAATGCTTCTGAATGACCCTTTCCTCTTCTTCACATGGTCTATGTTTTTTTTCCTCCCAACTAGCTGACTATGAATAGGCACAACCAACCATTCCAGTAAGCCATCACTTTGCGCTGCCAACAATTATATCAGTTATCCTGGACCTTATGTGTCATTTAATACCTACTTTCATAGAGGGGGAGATGAAAAGAATAACTACAATAAGATGCAGTTAATTATGGATATGTTTAGAAACAGTCTAATGAATAATAAACAACGTTTTATTTCCTCCGTCTATGACACAGTGGCAAATAATTAAGAATCAAAAGAATTCAAAGTATTAGGTAACAATCAGAAAATTTGTGCAAGATTTTTTTTCTGCTCAAGTTTAATTGGTTCATTGTTCCCATGAACTATAAACCACGGGGTTGATAGCGGTGCTAAAGTTTACTTCTATAAAGGAAGATTAACATATTCGGGAACTTTACCCTAATCCTTGTTTTGCGTTAACTCAAGCAGATTGGATTAGTAATTCTTACCTACCACCCACTAGAGGAGAATGGGTTTCTTTTCTCAGACAACTGGCTGTATTGTACCTTCGTGTGCATTATCTGCACTGAAAGCGTTCTGCTGAAAGAAATAATTAGAAGTGAAAGGGAAAAGAGTTTTACACTGTGATGGCAAGAAACAATTGCTGACGTTGCAGAGTCTGAACTCTACTGAAAGGCTGGACCTGTTCCTCCCCAGCTCATGTGCTGTTCTTTCAGGCAAAATGAGAATAAGCCTTCCCCAAACTTCTTATTCAGGGAAATCATGAAAACGGAGGAAAGTTGGTTTGCTCGCTGTGATTTGGAGACCTGTGGGGTGCACTGGCAGCAGCCCAGAGAGGGAGCAGAGCTGGTTTTGTTGTTCAGCTCCGCTGAGCATCAGCTGTTAATGCAGACGTTGCAAACCCACGGGGCTCCCGCATCCTCAGCCCTGCCGGGAAGTGGGGCAGCTGCTGCGGGAAGCATCCCGGTGGTCCTCCCAACACGTGGATGTGGCGCAGTGCAGACCAGCCACAAGCACCAGTATAACCCTAGTTCCACAGGAATATCCCACTTAAGAGTTAGATCCAACAAGTGTCTGCCATTCAGCTGAAATCCTTTTTTCAATAATTTCCTGAATGAAGCCAGGTCTTACTTGTACTGAAGTGAAAGGGTTGAGTCACCATCCCCGGAGGTGTTTAAAAGATGTATAGATGTGGCGCTTAGGGACATCGTTTAGTGGTGGATTTGGTAGTGTTAGGTTCATGGTTGGACTTCCAACCTAAATGATTCTATGAACTCAGTGCTACACCTTCACCTGAGAAAGGAAGTTGCAGTTACTTGCTCTCTCTGCAGCTATTTTTCTCCCAGTTTTTCCCCCTTCAGAGTCTATGGCCTAAGCCATCCTGCTCCCTCTCCATACATGGGAGCTATCCCTTTACCAAAACAGCAGCAGGACAAGATCCCAATGGCAGATAAACGCTAGCATTAACATGAGAGACAGCAAAAGGACTTGATACCGTGCAGGTTTCTGTGAAGCTTGGTAAGTCCCAAGCATCTTCCAGATGCTTCATTGGGGAAAATTCCCTTCTTGCATATATAGACTTAGCCAGTCTCCTTCTATCATTCGCTAACAAGTTATGCCAGGAAATTTGAGGGAGAAGTTGAATAAGCAGAACCAAACTCATAAACACAGTGTTTATGAGCAATCCAATGCCCCAGGTGAACAGAGCAGCTCCATGGATCACATATAGTAGACCAAACCATGCAGGTTTGAGCCCAACATAAGCAATGGTTTCTGTCCAAGCTCCACCCTACCACAAAATCATGAAACTCCCACGAAATGTGGCAGCAGCACATAGAAGCAAATGCCAAGGTACAGAAAGGCAAGTCTTTGCTTTCTTGTTGGTGCTGGTTGTCTCTGCCGCTCAACAGAGCTGATGGCCTTCCCATAATGATGGAAGAAAATTAATGACTATTTGGGTGATTTCTCTCTTTTTTATGATATGAAACAATGATTTTAATTCAGGACAGCTTTAAAAATATTTAGTTGCCAGGACTATAGGAGGTAAAGAGTAACAAACACATGTGCCCTAATCGTTGAAAAACAGTTGATACAAGCACAACTTCAGCGATGAGCTTTGTGCTAAGCTACAGTGAGCAACAACAGGGATTTCACAGGCAAAGAGCAATGTTACCCACTAGCTGTATGTGAAGGAACCAACTGGCTAAGTGGTGGCCCATTTTAATCTGGATTTCTAATTGAACCTCAGTAGTTATCAATAAAACCCGTTTACTCACCAGTTATCAATAAATCTCATTTACTTCTGCTCATTAGCAGACAGGAATATTAATTAGCTCTGCACCTGGGAATGAAAAAGAGTACCTTGAACAAGCTCCATCAAATAGATGAAGCTTCTTTACCCTCATTCCAGCCCCGTGCTGTATCAGGTGGTCCAGGACTGACTCTTCCATTAAGCCAAACTTGGTATTTTGGAAAGCAGAAGGCGCCTATCAGAAAGAAAATTATAGAGGCAACACAGCTGTCAGAGGTACCTTGCTTCAGTATCTCAAGGGTAAAAGAAAAAGCACACACACACCCAAACCAGTAACAACAGCAAGAGGCACATGAGATTGAGACCTAACTCATCTTGGCTGCACAAAGCAGACAAGAAATTCCTTAAAAGTTGATTTACTGTCCCAAAGGAGGTGGGGGATGTGTGCCCATCTCTGCCCCGTCCGTGGGCCACCAGCTCTGGTACCCCTCTGCTTGCCAGCCCAGCTGCCTGCAGAACATTCACCCTCCGCCACCCTTCATTTGGCTACAAAAAAATACCAATTTTGAGATGCAACATATACGCATTGCCTCCCCCAGCAGGATCCTGACCTCATACAGGCCCGCTCAGAACAATTTTAAAGCTCGTTAACTTATAGCCAGAGCTGTAGGGAATTATTTCCCAGAGTCCGGGGAACAGCAAGAAGATCCCGGGGTGCCCCAAGGGTCCCACAGAACTTGAAACAACCCAGTGCATTTCCCAGGGGAAATTTCAGGGTTTTCAGGAACACAAACATGAACTACCTTTGAGCTTTGCGCTGCTGTCACTTGAAACTTTTTCTTCCTGGGGAAACTGTTGCTTCTGCCATATCAATAAAAGAAAAATGAAGAGTGGATCAATAAATTACTCAGACACTTTGTACTATCCGTTAAGGGACCTGCCAGTATAAATTTTCCACCTTCTTCCTTTTTCAAGGTTTTCCACCAAGCTGTACAAAACACACTGTGTATCGCTTACAGTTTGGGATTTTATGAAGAAAAAAAATAAATAGAGCTTCCAAGTACTAATTTCAAACTGTTGTAGTGAACTCCCCCTTTTTTTATTACATAATAGAGCCTTTTGTCCTCAGTTTTCCATCTGTTTGCTAAGCATTTTTCACTTGAAGACTCAATTAGGACAAAAAAACCCCACACAATCATTCAATTCAAAAATTAATTTGGAGATCAAGGGACTGACTTAGGCCTATACCAGTGACTAAAAGCGATTCAGCCTTTGTCACATGATCCAAGAGAACTGAGCAACAACAGTTTAGCTGCTTTAATCCTGCTTAATTTGAGTGCAAAGAAATTCACATGTGCTACTAAGAACATTTGCGAGTACACTGTGTCCATTTTTCTGGGTCCCCACGTCCAAAGACTTTGTTTCATTGAGAGCTCATGACATCCTTGATTAGTAACCCCCGTGCAGACAAACGAAACGCGCACTGTTTTGCAGAGGTAGTGAGTGACCTACTCAGAAAATACCCTGCCAAGGAAGAGGTGGTTTCAGATAACAACATTTTACAAGCAAGAGTGATAGGAAAACCAGCACTTTTAGCGGGTTTGGCAGTGAAACAGGTCCCGCTGTGGCAGGGGCAGCATAAAACAGAGATGCCATCAGTGACCCGAAGAGTATGTTTAAAGAAATAATACAGAGAAATAATACAGCTATGTCACGGGAGGTCTTAGCAATATATATCACTCGTTTTATAACTTTTTGCATATGCTTTGCATTAGTAGTGCAAGGCTACCAGCTATCACCACCTGGCACCAGTGTGTGACCCCAGGGCTACACAATGGGGAATCATCCCACCTGAAGGTTGGCTACAGCCTGTGTCAATGGGGACGGCCAAGCAAATTTTCATTAGGCGAAGGAAAACTTGCAAATATCCCATGCGGCAAACAGACGCGCGCACATGTACCCTTTCCCTCTCTAATGCCTTGTGCGTCTACTGGTTTTGGAAGAACTTAATTAAAGTCAGTTGTGAAATTTCCAAAGGAAAAAAAAAATGTAATCCCTTACAGTAAATGTGCTGTGATTGTTCTGGGTTTGCCCTGCGTCTCCCCCTTGACTGGTCTCACAGTGAGACAACATAATCTGAGAGATCAAAAAGCTGAACCCAGCCATGCTTGCTTTTCATCCTCCCTCTGACAAAGCAAATGGCAGCAGAGATGACTTGAACTGCTTGATCCAAGCAAGGAGCCATCCTCATCCCTGGATCTAGCAGTTCTCCCAGTTCAGTAGCTGGTTGCTCACATAAATGTCTTTCCTGGACACAAAGAGTTCTCCCTGAAGGAAACCCCCCCTTCTCAGGAGCTAGCTTTCTGAAAATGTCCTGGCTTTTCCCTCTCCCTACAAGAGAAGTGCAACATGAAGGTATAACATCCCTTCTCCTATCCCCTTCATCCCTAGATGTCTGGTGAGGAGTCACTAAGAGTGCGTGGGGTGAGTGCCAGCCCCCTGCTTAATCTGGAGATGACAGAATCATAGCTCTTCAGCTGAGAAAAGTGTGCTGTGGTAAGGGGATGAAAAAAGGGTGAGGAACCCAAAAAGAACTCCTGGGCAGCAGCCCTGAACAGGATGGGACACAATGGCTCTGTGCTCCAAGGCACATATTGCTCCCTGCTTTATGCTCTGTTGAGACCTGGACTCCCCAAGGCCGTGTTTCCAGGTCTGTGACTCATCCTGCTCTGAAGGCCCCAACTCTCCATGAAATGTGCAGGTGCAGATGGAGTCCCACCTCCAGTTGTTGCACAGCAAGCATGATAGGCAGGTAGCTGGAATTTAGCATGGAGGAGTCTCAAGGGCCTCTTTGTCCTCACCCTTGCCTTAATTTACACCCAGGTCAAGATCTGTGGTTAGCTGCCTTTTTGTGAAAAATTGCATAAACACAGAATCATAGAAACATCTAGGTTGGAAGGGACCTTTAAGATCATTGAGTCGAACCATCAACATAACACTGACAAAACCGCTAAACCATGTCCCTCAGCACCACATCTGCCTGGCTTTTAAATACCTCCAGGGATAGCAACTCCATCATTTCCCTGGGCAGCCTGTTCCAATGCTTGAGAACCCTCCTGTGAAGACATTTTTCCTAATATCCAATCTAAACCTCCCCTGGTGTAATTTGAGGCCGTTTCCTCTTGTCCTATCCCTTGTTACTTGGGACACCGATCCTCACCTGTACAACAGCCATTTGCAGGAATAGGTTCGTTTAGATGACAACCCTCCGACATACTGGAAGGTCGATTAAAGAAGCAACCAAACAAAAGCCACAATGACAACAATCCCGCGGCTCTGTTAAAGAAAGAAGCCACACAGAAAGGTCTGTGTCAGAAAACCAACCAATTCAGCATCAAAGAGAGAAGAAATAACAGGCAAAGCTTGCCCTCCTCCCCTTACCCGTGCCGTGTTATTTTATCTAGTCAGAGTGGCGGTGCTGGCGTGGCGCCAGGGATCTCGCCGATAGATCCAAGCGGTGCTGATTAAGAAACGTAACCAAAGTAATTAATGATGGGGGAGGACTGACTCCCGGTGCTGACGGCGGAGCTGGGATCTGACTCGTTCTTTGCAACAGTTAACCCCAGAAAGAGTCAATTAGAGCAGGACTTCCCAACCTTTTGCAGCAGACGCTCTCACTTTCAATTAAAATGGCTCGCTAGGAACCCACAGCAGCAAGTTTGAGTCAGCAGGCTGCACAGAGCATCAGGCTTCCCGCGCCTTTGTAGTTTCTGACTGTATTTCTCTAACATGCCAGTTTTTAATTTGCAAAAATATTGTCTGGATTTCACCCAGGATTTCATGTGGGTTTCAGCGCTCTCTGGGCTCTGTTCAATATTCTGGACAAGGTTCCACCCTCTCCAATGGCACTTGCTCTCATTTTCAGGACAGCACTTGGTCCTCCCCGTATTTAGGTCACTGCTGTCAATAAGGTTCATCTGTGTTAATGCTGGGTCAATTTTCTGGACTGCTGTAGGGCTGCTCAATTCTGTCCTCTGGATGGTGCAGGTTTGTCCATCCTCAGATCATAAGGCAGGGTGGGGTTTGGGGTGTTGAAGCTGATTTCAGACTCCTAGATTTGTTATCATTTTGGTTCTGGCTAAATTCAATAACAGTTCTAGCCGGTTTCCCTCAATACAGAGCAAAGGCATGAGGTAGGAAATCTAGGCTGAGAAGCAAACTTTAACTTTATCTGTTCTCTCTTACACCCTTTGTGTCAAAATAATAATGCATGAGAGAAATGCATAAAGGAAGCAGAGTCTTTTCAATTTTTCAATTTATTTTACTTTTTTTTTTTTGGTTGGTTGTTGTTTCTTGGAGGAAATCTCAGTGTTACTGAGTAAATCTCAATTCGCCCCAACAAGGTCAAAAGACTCAAGAGCTTCTGACTCTTCCCAGATGGCCCTACTGGCTCTGCCAATGGGCAGACATGGATTTACCCCTTGTTTTCCTCTACTTTCCTCTTGAACTTGCAGACTGTCCACATCCTGCTTAAGGGGCAATATGCCGAATTCATCATGAGATGATACTGAAACCAGGCACAGGTTTAAAAATCAAGGCTGATTTACTGCACACTGGAGACTGGGTGTCTCCTTCTGTCCTTCAAGCTCAAGAATCCTGGTGGAATTCTGTAGGCAGCTTTCACACAGGCAAAAGCTGCACTGGCTTGCAAGGAATCTCCATAGAGCTTCCTTCACAAGTGGGACTTGGTTTTATTTAGCTTTGGTTTATGATCACCTATAAAGACTACGCTGTGCTGAGCATCAGCATCATAGTGGAGAGGTAAAATCTTACACTTTATCCTCCATTTTGGTCCAGATATAATCACCCTAAAACCCCAAATATTTGCCCTATTGCTGGAGACACAGATTTAGTCTCCTTCCCTACACCCTTTTTTCAACACATAAAACTAAGGTTCATTTTCATGACATTCTTTTACGATCTTCATCTCAACTGGAGGAGACGTTTCCTAGCCTAGAGGGTAGAGCCTTTGCTTCATATTGTCAAAAGTAGCAAGTTGAAGTCCTGTGGTGAGGGTCACATTTTTTATAATAAACCCTTCATATCCTTTATTATCTCCTTGTTAAACGGTTCAGTACATTAATTATCGTTATCATCCAATATATTTTGCACTGAATGAAAATATTTCAACAATGCTTTCAGCTGAAGAAGCAAAACATAATATACCATTTTATGAGTAATTTTCATGAAATTTTGCATGCATCCAGATCTTGTGAGGTAGGAAACACACTTTGTTTGAACTTTATAGCCTTCTCATTCAGTTTTCATTAATAATTTTTCCTTTAGTTCTCAATAGGTTTCTCTAGCATTGAGGGAACAATATCAGAGCCCTCCTGTAGCTAATTTAATATCTGTAAATTTCCATGGCTGATAAGCGACAACTGTGCAGACGAATAGAAAAATAAAATAGTGAATGTGGGAGAAAAAAAACCCACACATGAAAGTGGAGACTGCAAGATGCCATGAAGTGATAATCGCTGCAAAAAAGTTTGGCTTCATCAGGTAAAACCACTAGCAGAAGAACAGTAGTTATTATTTGTCCCCCAAAAGGAAATCAAGGTTTTAAATTTGTTTCTCTCAAAAATCATTCCCTTGACAGATAGAAAACACTTTCTAGTGGATTTTTCCACCAGACCCTGTTCTGAGCCATGCTCACAGGCATCCCCAGCTTGCTAGAGGCACTGGCAAGGACAGTCGTGTTTCCTGGCCCAACAAATAATTTTCTGCCACACTTTTCACGCTCCCAAAGCAAGGCTCTGAGCCATATTCATAATTCTACTCCTCTCCCCTAGACAACCAACCCCCAAATCGGACCCAAGCCACCTTGCCCTTGTCAATCCTCGTGCCATGTATTTCATGACTTGCAAAATCTTAGCATTCCCTCTCCGAACTACCTACAATACAGTTGCTCCCCCGCATCCTCCTCACCTCCCTAAACCCAAAATCCAGCCCTTATTAATTACGCTCCTGCTCATCCTCCTTGCCCCTGTGCTGCTACTTCTACCCCTGGTCCTGTTTTCCTCTGCTTGTGCTCTCAGCCACAAGCTCTGGGGGGCATGCAGCAGAGTTTGGAGTTGGGATCAAGCGACTGCAAGAAGATGCCCAACCCAACTGCTGTGGATGAGCAGCATCCAGAGCAGCCACGCAACATGGCTCAACTCACTCCCTGTCCTCCTGCACCACTGCAGGCAGTGTAAAGCCCTGACCTGCGCATTCAAATGAATCCCACCCACTCTGGTGGCCACTTCAAAGTTTGAACACACCATCCTGGAAAAGAAGCAACTCTACTCTACAAAAACCACAGAGAAACCCAGCAGCTTTACAGTGCCTGATGCTATTGCCCTCTCCACCTTTAGTAGGCACATTAGTTGCAGCTCTACAGCAAACAAATCTTCCAACAACAGGTCTGCTCCACAACAGCTTGGGGAAAGAGCCCCTCTGAAAACGATACTCACAGGCCTATCAATTTAAGATGCGTTTTTAAATCCTTGCCTGCACAACATGACTTGGTCTGATGAACACTCAGCTGCACAATCCTTTCGTGCAGACATCACACACAAGAAAAAATATACTGAGATAGAGGACAGTACGTCATGGGGTTTTTAACCAGGGGAAAGTCTGTGGAAGGACCACAGACCTCGCTGTACTCAAGTCATCCCTCCACAGCAAACCATAACTGGTCTGCAGGGAAACACAAGCTGAAGGGAACTTGCTGAAGGTGCAATTCTGCTCTCACTGAAGAAGTCCGACCTGGTCCTACAAGCCAGCCCCTCCCATCCAGACAGGATTGGAGCCTAAAACTGGGCCACCGGAAAGACAGGACCTGCAGCAGGAAATAAATTCCCCTGGAGCCACGGGACCAACCGTGGTGCCGGTCACCAGGATGTATCAACAAGCAAATTCTTTTCCAATCCTGCAAATACCCAAAGCCCTGGCACCCGCAGACCTCACATCTCTAATTAAAAATGGCCATGAATACTTCAATAAACAATGCAATCCATCATGTTCAGGACATAATAAAGGGACACGGAGTGGAAAAGAAGCTTTGCCCCTGTCCTATGCGCCATACTGTATGTGTTTCACGGCAGGGAAGCATGTGCTAATTTCTTACCTCTCTGCTGACTGCACTGTCCTTTTGCATAGTTGCTGCTAAACTGCATGAAAGGTATTTCTAATCTCGTGACGGTGACTGAAAAGGGTTGAAGGACACAAATTAAGTCTCATAGCAATAGAGCAGCCCAAGAATGGAAGGTCAGCCAGTTGACTCTTCCCAGAATCCCCTGAACAATGCAATTATTCATGAAGGAAATTTCAAATTATTTTCATTAGACTTCTGTTTTACCAATCTAACCAAAGTGATTAATTAGGGATTAAAATATTTACTCTGCACATGCTGCCTTGGCACGGCACTAGAATATTTAAGCATTGTGCTAAAAGGGTCAGCTGTCTCCAGTACTGTTTGGAATTCATTCTCTATTTTCTGTGTAAAAGGGCATTGACACTCATGTCTATACTACACTTAGGATCCCATTAGGGACATGGAGAGAGAAATGAGTCTCTCTTCCTGCCCTTGTAGCTGCCCCAAGCTCCCCAACTTCTTTACTGGGCTACTTCAGCTGAGAAGCAGATAACAGCAGCTGCAGCAATGACTACAGCACGCCACGCAGCAGATTTTAGGTTCAAACACTGATTCCACAGAGCCAGAAAGGAGGGAGATGCTCGTCAGAACCTGGAAGGACCAGCTAGAAAAGAGAGTGTTGGGATGGAAGACAGAAGAAGTGGACTCAGATTTTGGTTCTGTTATGGGTATCCTGCATGACCCTGGCCAGCTTCTTGTTCTAATTTGTGCCACAATTTCTTAGTTTTAATTTGGGTCTTGCCAGCAGCAGGGTGAGAATTCGTCATGCTCAGTAAAGAAGAGCGGTGCTTTGATTTTGGCCTACCAGGGAGCAAAATACTCTTCCAGTGAGGTTATCAGGATGTGGCCCAGGGGAAGGTGACACTTTTGCATGTTCTCGTGTGGACACCTCCTTACCTGAGCTCTGTGTTAGCATTAGATACAATTAAGACACAAGGAGGACATGGTGACCACCGCAGTGGAAGCTCGCATTAGTGCAGGGATTTAGGAACCCCAGCCCTCTAAAAATATAAACATGGACTTACCCCAAATGCTTTCACTGGATAGAGAAAAGAGGAAAGATCTTTTTTAGAGAAAAGATCATTTTGCAGCCCCCTGTGTAACTGCGCTGGAAATGCCTTGCTTGCTGCGTTCCCTTTCCAGAGCCGCAACGAGCAACCCCAGATCAGAGCCTGGGGCAAATGCCAATTCACGCTGACCTTCGGAGGTGACCAGCATCGATTTGCAACTCATACCTCACCCACCCCTCCCTGTTTCTCTAACTGAATCCAAAGCAACGGGATAGGTAACAAGGAAATACTCCAGAAAGGGAGACCGCGAGAGACCATGCAACGGATGGTGCACCAGGCTGGGACGCACTGGGAGGGTGGCGTTTGTCTCGGCGGCGGGGATTCATGGGGCTTTGCTGGCGTGGCCAGCTGACACATCCCGGGCAAGTGCGAGCCTCCGCAGGAGAGTTAAAAACGCACGGCGCCTCAGAGCTGGCGAGTGCTGCCACTGCAACCCTCAACCAAGATGAAAAAGATGTATAACAGGATTTGCATTCCTTTCCAGACTGACTGCTGCAAGCAAACATTTCAGCACTTATTTGTTACCAATATTATTAGAAGTCTCAACCCATTTCCTGGCTGGGGCATGTTTCCTCGAGGGGACTGAAGTCACCTGTCACTTTCTTTCTCATGTTACTTAATCGTTTTAGTCCAAGCAGTAAGCTGCCAATCATATTTAATATTTAGTCACCTTGAATGCATTGCTACTGATTAAATAGACTGCTATTTCAGTAAACAACTGATGAGAGAATACTTACAGCTTCATTATAATTATTCCACCAGATATTAGAGCATTATTCATATGTAAGTCCAAAGAATATTTAGGTCTTCTCCTATTTATTTCACAAACAACATTTTAATTGCTGCCGTATTAGCAGAGCTATCAGTACTAATTGGATAATACCCCTTCAAAGATTTTTCTTACAGCAACCTCTTTTGCCAGCATGCTTTTAAAGCATCTCTGTTTTTTGGGATCTCTGCTGATTACCCACAAAGAAATTTACCCTTATGAGTTTATCAGCCAGGCACCTATATATATTTTAGGGGGGGTCTGGATTGTTTTTTGTAATACAGTGAAAACAAGTGGCTCCTACAAGAGGGAAGAAGAGGATGGTAGGACCAAGTCTGTACTCCAACTCATGGCAGAGGCATGATGAAAAATCCAGGTCTTCTGAGATCATCCATGGCCTTATCCATAGTACATCCTCTACCCTGAGCAACGTACTCCTGGGGGCTTGGAGGCTCCTTTTAAAACATCCTTGAAAAGTCCATGAAGAGAAGTAAACTTATTGTTAGTAGACTTAAAAGCAGGGGTCTTTCTTCCAGCAGAAAACATCTTCCAGGGTCCACAGTTTGAGAAGTGTTGGAAAACGATGCTGTAGAATCAGATTGAAGCTGGGCAGCAGGTTTTGATAAATTATATGTTTAATAAAGGTCTTTGCACACTAACAGTGAATTTCTTGAGTGGGCTTGGCCAGGAAAGAAAAGGTGAAGGAGAAATTTCAGAAAAGTAAAGATGTTCTGTGCCACCACGATCTAGGCAGGACCTTCAGGCCTTGCTTCTAGAAGGAAGATTTTGTTCAGAAACTCAGCTAGAGCCTTTTTTTCAGAGGAACAGAAAATACATGTGTTTGTTTCGCTTCAGTGAGAGAAAATGAGAAATTGTTATTTAAGGTTGACCCAAACATTTCTCCTTGTTTCTTCCCACCCCACTCAGCTCCTTCTCCTTCCTCCCTCACAGTTTTTCAGTTTGACCACTGAACTGAAAAATTAATTATTCTTACAGCTCTATTAAAGGCTGACTTATGCTGGGCTGCTTACGGACAGCCTAGCTGAAGTATATTAAATATCTCTATTTCTTATTGTTTTCCCCTTTCTTTTTAACATCTAGCCCTTCTTTTGATATTTTTAGACAATAAAACCTTTCAAAATGTATAAGTGCTCATAGAGTGCCATGGATTGCACATTAAGCAAATATGTGCTAAAATAAAATAAAATATGAGCCCTAGAAACACCACTACTTATAATGCTGAAGTTGAACCGGAAAGGTAAAATTGCCTCATCACTTCGTGATCAGGATTTTGTGCTACGCATGAAATCCTCAGGCACACATGGTCTTCACTGTGCACGGCGATGATTATCTGCATAGGAAAACAGCAAGAAATGCAAAAATCCAACCTTCATGCAGCTGGTTAAGAGGAGCAGCACACAAGTAAAGTGTGAGGAGCACATATATTCCCTTCTTTTTCTTCTGCTACTGCCTTCTATTTGTGTCTCCTCACAGCAATGCACTGTCCTGGGATGCTCCAGTGTGTAGCAGCAGAAGACATCCAGGGCCACTTCTCTGCAGCCGGCAACAGCACACCATTATGCACAAAGTGAGGCAACTCCAGGCTTCAGTCTGTTTCTCTTTCCAAGAAATAGCAAAATTTGAGCAAAGGAGAGCATAAATGTGTAGCTCCCATAGGAGAAACTTCTGAGCACAGGCAACAGCACAGTGGGAAGAGATATCACATACAGCTGGGGGAAGCAGGACACACAGGAAGGATCCAGCAGTTAGGATAAAAGAATCAGCTTCTTTTTGTCAGATCAGTCAGATCTTCCTTATTTCTCAGGAAAACTCACTAACCTTACCATCTCCTTGTGTAAATCATTCAGCCAGCAGGGCAGGGAACACATGGCTTGAGAAACAGAGTGAGGTGATCAACAAAATTAGTATTCAGCTAGAACTAACTACACCTTGTTCTTCATTTGTGTCTCCCCATCCTCTCAAGGAGGTCTGTGCTTTGGTCACTCTCTGCTAGGGTCACTCAAACTCACTTTTACAGCAGAAGACCTTGAAGGTCGAGAAAGGCATAATTTTAGCCTGGGTGGGGGAACTCTAAGCTGCCTCCACCATCTGTCAAGCCCGGGCTTTTCATGGCCACAAAGCCATGAATGGATCTGTCCATTCCTACATTAGAGATTACACGTCCAGCTATGAAGCAGCAAAGCTGCAGGCCTCACTGCAGATGTTAACACCAAAGACAAAACAGCTGGAAGTAGACAAGAGGCATTCTTGGTCTATGGGATCCAAGCTGGGAAAGCGCGTCCAGAAGAAATTACATACATTCAGGGTCCAGCTGCATTTATATCACATTGTAAGACATCTAATGCACTCGGAAGAGCCTAGAATGAGCAACCCTGGGCAATGTCTTGCATCGCTGCAAGAGACAAAAATATTCACAAGTCCTATCAGCTACTCCTTCTTGCTTGTCTCAGCCACAGTAACACTGACCATTGGCTCCAAACACAGACAACCAAAGGATCAGATAACTTACATTGCTGTGTAACTTATTACACCATCCTAAGCAATATTTCAAGGTGCAGAATACACACACTGTTCTTAAACTGACCAAAAAGGTCTTACTTTTCCCTCTCATTTAATTTCAAACAGGTGTATGGAAACATTCACTTTCCAATCCAGCCAAGAGGGCTGGCAGGAACAAACATTAAAACGTTCAGAACATCTTAAAGAGCAGAGTTAGAGCTTTTTATTGTTGTTTTATAACTTTGCTTTAATCAACTTTTTATCCATTGACTCCCTTGCAAGTTCCAACCAATATAATTAGCACTATCTAAATTAGTTATCACTCAAAATGACTTCCTTCTTGGAAAAAACAGTTTTATTTTAAAATTATAGGTGTTGCCATAGGCTATGCCAGAACTATATGCATGGGCACATTTTAAGTAGATAATATTTTTAATCCTAATTAAAAAAATATTCCTGCCCTCCATAAAATGTTAAGATTTGTGAATGACCTTATTTTCATTTTGATAGACACTTGGTAACAATCAACTGATTTTCATTCATATACGTACTCTGCACCTTCCATTGAAACATCATATTGTTCAGCTAAGCTCTTATATAAACCGAACACACATTTTCATTGTCAGGTTTATAATCGTTTCATTGCACACTTGAGAGAGAGCAGAGAAGCTAACATTTCCAAAGGGTGTCTATTTCAGAACCTGTTGTTTACACACTGCCATCAGTAAGCAAAACTGTGTCTTCAGCAGGTGCCAAACACCATCAACTCCTATTGATTTCAGTGTGAAGTGCAAGTACATCGGTACATCTGATAAAACATCGGGCAGCTCGCAGCAGCGTGAGCCAGGAGATGCTAAGATAGCAAATCTCCCAGATGTGGCTTTGGACCCAGGACCTACCCAGGATGACTAGTTGTCCTGGGTAACCCAGCTGAGCCACTTCAAAGGGACCAAACTGAGCAGTCAAAAGAAGCCCATGAGATTGTCAGCTGGCTTTGAAAACGTTGGCCCTGATGGAAATTTTTAGGCACCCAAGTTTGGAAATACCTGGGGGAGATTTTATACATCCTCACATTGCTCAAGCCGTAGAGAGGCATCCAAGCTCAATACTACTGCAAAAGGGCTGTCTGTGGATCTGCTCTGAGCAAATTACAGGAATTGGCTTTAGTCGTTCATCTCCTGTTATCTTAAATCGATGTGAAAGGGGGCAGCTACTCCTTTGGAGCCCCAGCTTCAAACCTGAATGTAGCTGACAGCCATGAGTGTTCTGGTAGCCCAAGGGGAGGAAATGTTCAAGGAATAGTTTACAGACAGAGAATGACAAAGGCTCTTTAGCGATCCCGTTTGTCTGTGGAAGGGTCTCCTGGAGGCTGGGGGATGTTTGCCTTGGCATTCCTTGCTGGCTGTCTCCCTCTTAGAGAAAAATTCGAGTACACCCATCCATCTGCACAGCACCTGTTATTTATCCCTTGCTTTGGGAAAGAAACATGGGATAGGGATGCTGGAGAGCGGCCTGAACTCCGAGTACAGACTCCCTCAAACACAGAAGAAGAGCAGGGTGAAGCACAGGATGGAGGAGACCTGAGCAAGACAGGTTGCAGGCACATGGCTGGAAGGACAGTTGCAGTTCCTCACCTGGGAAAGCACCAGCCTTGCTAAAAGACCACTTTAATTCTTATATCTCAGTGTCCTTTAATGCCATATGGCAGCACAGGGTACCCGAATCAGCTTTGTCATTCACTTGATTCCCACAGTATCTCACCGCAATAACAAAATCCATCACAAACTGCCCCTTCCACATATTCATCCTCCAGTCCCACTCCCTCTCTCTCTCCCAGTTCCATGTCATAGGAGTAAGAGCGGGGGGGAGGGAGGGAGGTGCAACAGGAATCAAAGCAACCTTATCATTTAAACGTATCATTTGAAATTTGGTAAAGAGAAAGCTGAATAATTTCCCACAACCTGAGGGCAGAGCTATCTTTCATCCTGACTTGTTCTGCTATTTACAAAAAACTGCATAATTACCAGAGCAAATGCCACGTCACAGCCTGCACCTGCTATGGGCAAGATAGAGAACATGTTTCTGAAAGTAATAATTAAATAAACCTGTCCATCAATCAGCTTCATGGAGTTTTGTAGCCTCTGTGTGCTTTAAAAGGAGCAAAAGAATGCATTTGTGCAACGAGCTTTCTCTCCACATTTTTAATAGCAATTATTGCATGTAAACTAGCTTTTGTAAGAACTATGAAGCAGATGGATGTGGTCTGAAAAAAACCCAGGCAAATACACCCACTGGAAAATCAAAAAGATAAAAATGCAAAGTCACTGCGTGTGTAGTTGTCTGTATGCTATGAAATGGTTCTTTTTAGCCTCAGCATCTGAATATTCCCAATGGAAATGTTATTATAAAAGACAACAGGTTGTTTCAGCAGAACTGATCAAAAAGTGTGATTGCAGTTTCAGGCACGGTCCCACGATGTGACTGACAATCCTGAGCAAAAGAATTATTTTTACCCAGCAGCTCACTCTTGAATGGAAATGCCATCCGGGAAGAGATGAAGAAGCTTGAAATCCTGGGAAGCAGTGAGAGGGTAAGGATGTGAGGAGAGGATTGACTGCAGGGAAGCATCTTCTCTTCTACCCTTCATTTCTCCTTTGAGCTATGCCACTAATGCTGCTGCCAGACCTGCCAAGCGTGGCAGCCCTGCCAGGCTGCATTCAAAAAGAGGATTCAGGCTTTCTCTGGGGCTGTAGCAGTTTCCTGATACAAAAATTCATCCTAGCCCAAGCCAAGGGAAGAGACGGGTGCTGGACCTTCACGTAGATGAGACAAAGGCTTTATGCCTGGGCTCCAATATCTACAACACAACCCTCTTCTGTCCACGTGCGTCTTTCTACATCTCTTTAGTATGTATTTTCCTCTCTACCAAACTGACATCTGTGGTGCACATTCCCTTTATATTGCACTTTAATATACAACTAGGATGAGCAACTGGATGGGCCATTAAGCCATTCCACATCATGATTTTGGAAAGTTGTATGCGAGGTAGGATTGTGAGTATTAAGGGGGTGGAGGGCTCTATTTTCCATTACGGATTTGCTGACAAAGAATCTGCTGGCAATTAATAGATTAGTAGATGTTTTTGTAAATGGCTCATGAATTCTTACTGAGTTGAGTAAGACAATGGTCCCAGTTCACAAGTCCACAGAGCACTCTGGTCTCCAGTATTTACAGCTGTGGTTTGCAACTCTTTTTTTCCCAACTTCTGATGTTTAAAATTTTACTACAAATGGTCCAGCCCCCGCCCAGTGTATTTAAAACAGTTGCCAATGTTGTTCTTCAATACCTCCAGAGACCTCTCAGAAGCAGTTCTTGGACCACTTTGGAAACCCTTGCTTTGGACAAAGCAAATAAGCAAATCCTGACTTCAAAATGCTAATTTTTATTGCCAATTAAGCATTTACAAAGTACTGAAGAATCAGTTCTTGAAACACAATGTAGCTAAGGAGCATGTTTGAAAAGGTACCACATCCTAAATGGGAAGGCAACAGAAATGGTTCAAGAAAATCCCAACAGACGACTCCTACAGGCAAACAGACCTCAGGAAATACCCTTCATAATCACCTCTTCAGACAGCAAGGAAATGACTTCTAGGAAAGATTTACTTCCTTTCCTTTTCAGTACCCTAGATATTTGGAAACTCTTCCTGAGATTTGCAGTGGTTCCTACTTAAAGTGTAATTTATTGACATTCCTAAGAGAGAACGCTTTAATTCACAAAATATTATTCATCAAAACGCTACAAAAATGGCAGTTTTATTCTGATCCTAATCTATAAAGCTTTTTGTCTATCTTTAAAGCTATGGTTATCTTGAAGTGCTTAGTCTCATATTCATTGCTTTTATAATTGGACAACATAGAACAATGGGAGATTTACTAGTTTATTAAGAACCAAAATGAATGTAATCCAATATCACCCTTTGTTGAAAGCCACCTACAAAAGAATTGCATGAGGATGTGAAATGAATAATCTTTCTTGGTTTTCTCCTCTTGAAATCACTATAGTGCCTTTCCAGAGCATAATAAATGGCAATATGTTATGGAAAATTAGTACAGGTCTTACCAGGTAAACAAGTTCAACAGATTTTCGGGAAGTGGTGCAGCTTATTTCTGACAAATGTTTTCACACGGGAATCCTTTTTTTTGAAATGGCCCTGATGGTCCAGGCTTAAAAAAGAAAGCCTTAAAATCAACAATCTGGTTCTTGTTCTACAGACAACAACATGGTCATTCAACCCAAACTCATTTGTTTTTTTCTCACCATTGAAGATGGGCTTGGGCATGGAGCAATGTTTCTAAGGTGGGAAACTAAAAATTATACCAGTAAAAGTAGGGCAATTCAGCACCAGGAAATAAACCAGAAATAATTAGTTCACTTCACAAGGTCTAAATCACCCTATGCACTGGTCCCATTAGTACTTTAAAGACCAACTGAATGATCCATGCTGAGCAGGAGTCAAATCTTCAAGGATAAGAGCGATAAAAAAATGGGAACAGTGTGTCCCAATGATGTGTCAGAGCTTACACCAAGTAGTCAGACAAAGGGATTTTGATGCTTCCTTGCCACAGATAGAACTAATTTTTCAAGTTCTGCACCCTTTCTAGGTTGGGATAAAGCTGGAACAGGTTGAAAAAAATTTTACAAATCCTGTTTTTGATGTAAATGGTCTTTGATTCCGTAGTGAGCTCAGAAAGTGTCTTTTACCACCTTGGCCTCCTGAAGCCTGCTTCAAATCAGGGGACCAATTTTCTACTGCAGTGCTCCATCACCGGTCAGCTACGCCATTAATTACAACATTTTTGTCCTTGGCAAAGAAAATGGCACTATGCCTATTTTACAATCAGAGAAACTGAGGCACAAAAAGACAAAACATCACTGCCTCTTTTTAGACTGGACCTTGACACCAGATCAATGCAAAGTATTAAGAATCATTGTTGCCTGATACAAGGAAAGGTCTGTTCTCTCAACCAAGTGGTCACCAGGGATGCAGACTGATCTGTGGGTTTGATTTTGGTGCATACGTTGTTTCTGTAACTGTAAATCTGTCCTGCTGACTGGGTGAACTATGCGCCAAAGTGGTGTTGGGTGGTCAGTGCCTGACCACACACACGACCTGTCACAGTACAGTGCTCTCTGAGAAGTCAATGGCAAGACAGCACTTGACTTCATTGAGTGACTCTTTGGACCACTCAACCATTTCTGCATTACAAGAAATGCTCATCTTCAATAATCTGCCTTTTCCCATCCAACTCAAGAACAACAGAGCCATCCATGCCCATTGGCTGTGTTTTGTGTTCCTGGGAGCGCTGACCATCCCCCTGCCACCTCAACCAACTCTAACCTTGCTCTGTAGCTTCTGGGCTTTGATGTAATGCAAGTAAAAAGTGCATTGAGCTACTTGGAACAGACCTTCAGAGATATACTGAGAGCTTCAGGAAGGGAACCAGAAAGCAGAGGTGTAATAAGTCAATTCTTTAATTTTACTTTGTTTAATGTGGTGTTCATGATAGTATTATTCCTACCTCACTTTCCTGCACCATGAGTTTGCAGTCTTTTCTCTTGGGTGAAGAAACAGGATGCTGGTGCTCACAAGAAAGATGGGAGAAATCTCTTCTCCAAGACAGGGTTCAGCTCCCCACCTCCAGGAGGCGTCTGGGCTGATGCATCGCCAGAGACCCGGGGAGAAAGATAGGGAAAGGCTCACCATGCATGCAGACTGCCACGACTCAGCTTCTCCCTCCCCAACACCAGTATCCGAAATAAACACCCACTGCCACTCGGCTGAAGTATCTAAATCCTTTCCATGTTGAAAATCAGGGGCAACATGCTGGATCGGTGCCGAAGGCTCCACCAACCTCAGCAGTCACTGACAAACTGATCCCACGGGATCTCTGTGCATTTACACCTTGCAGAGAGTCTGGCCAGTGCTTGGAAACACCTCAAAAGGGGACTATCACTTCAAGCTCCCTCAGGCAGATCATGCCTAAGATCGTTTATCGAGTTAAACTTTACTCATTGGCTTAAAGAATAAATAAATGTTATTGTCGATTTCCCTGCTTTATTGCAGCTAATGGCAGGGCAGGATGTCAATTGTTTCTTTCCTCAGGACTTATATGCTCTTCTGCTTTTCCCCATAGATGCTTTCTTATAAAGAGTGAAAAATGTAATGAATAAATTGAAAAAAATGCTTGTAGACCCAAAAGAAAGAATGCATCTATTATAAAATAAAATCTCTTTTAGTAGCTATTAGAATGCATTAAAAATATTCACAGGACTCTCCCCTCCAGTTATGTTGCAAAAGCCATGCAAATAATAATTGTGGCTAAGTGCACTACAGTGACAGTCAATATTGTACTTCCCAAGCTAGTACTCATTATTCTTTATGGAACTCATGCATTTTGTGAAAGATCAAAAGATTTACATATCATATGGAGTGCTTTAGGGAGTGACTTGCTGTGCACTTTAAATGCACAATGTTCCACAGCCATTTAAATACAGATTTCATTTCTCTCTTCTGTGTGATATTAAATTTGAAAAAAGAGGGAGAGAGAGACGAAATCGACTTGGGTACCTTTGTTCACATCATGAAATAAAATTTTAATTTTGTTCCGATATAGAAGTTTAATATTTTGATGGGATGTTATTGAATAATCTGCCAGGCTCAGCACTGGCCTTTGCTCAGGAAAGAGATGAAAGAAATCAATTTTTTTTTTTATGAGCACTGCAGGCAAAATCATCTGCTCTTCCATGCCCTGGAGAAGGGAACGGACTCCGACACACCGCTTGGCCTCCCTCCACCACCGGCTTCCCTGCCACCTCCCCCAGTTAGTCCTGTCTGCACTTGTGGGTGGAGGGTAACAGCAAATGAAGAAGGAGCTGTAACCTATTTCCTTAGTGCATGAAAGAGGGAAAATGCCGTGATTTCTGTGCTGCCCCAGGCTGTGGGAGACAAGGTGGCATCATTCTACCACAGCCTGCTTGCACGCCCTTGGGTGAGCCACTGCACACAGGTTCCTCTGTGCAACACAGAGACAAAAGCACTTTTTTACCTTGCTGGGATGTTGTGAGGATAAAGAAATACATTAAGGACAGCTGAATGGTCAGTTACTATGGTAATACAGCCACATGGCTGGGTAGAAGAGTTTTGAGGCCATATTTGCCATTCAACACTCTACGTATTCGTGCTCCTGAGATCTGCCCAGCTGTGAAGGGATCAGCTGCTTAGACTAGTCTCAGCCCCTCCATCTACTTTCTCTGCCCCTGTGGTTGTGCCATGGGACCAAAGATGGGGTATGAGCCCTGGAGACGTGGGAGGTGTCAGGCAGGGTGTCATTCTTCCTTGGATGTTTCCTATCTGAAGGTCAGAAGGAATCTATAGACAGCCTGAGCTACACTCCTGGGAGACCTGAGAGTACACCAAGGTTGGGACCACTCCTAAAAGTAGGTTTTTACAGAATGGTCTTTGTGACCAGAGAAGGATCATAGATGAACACCATTTCTGGGTGGTACCTAAAGGAAGGATTAAGAGAAGAACAGTCTGTGCTGTCTACTCTGCATCTGCTCACCAGCACTGGGAGGAGTTGGGCACCACGCAACAAGCATACCTACACTAGCGAGATAGAGGAAATGTATTCCTATTCTTCCTCTGAAGGAAGAACAGAAAGCCTGCTAAACAAGTAATTATCCCTTTATTTCTTTGGAAGAAAGAAAGGGCTTCATGAATAGGAAATCTACCCAATTTGTTTGCTTCTGGTACATTCTGCATTATTTACCGAATGAAGCAAATGGAAAACCTCTTTAATGAAGCATAACTATGTTGTGATTAAGGCTTATTCTGTCTAAATATTGACTCGGATAACATTTTCTCAGGATGAACAGACCATAACCCATGAATCTGGCATCAAAGTCAGGAAGATTAATAGGAAAGATGAATTTTCTGGTTGTCTGAAGAGAAGTTTGACATGGCTAAGGCAACAGTCTGAGACTTTTCTCATTATTTATGAGATCCAGCCAGAGTGTTTTCAAGAGGCTGTAGCTTTCTTGTTCCACTGGACATTTGAAAGCTGCGGGGAAAATAGCTCTGTCCTTCCTTCTCTGGTTAGCACAGAGACAGGAACAGAGAGGTGGGAATTTCTGTAAAACAACACCATTGTCTTGGAGCAAAGATTAACCAAGGAGTCTTGCAAGCCCCACTGAAGTACAACCGCTGGCTCTTTGACCTGCACCTGCAGGTAAAATCAGAACAAGTCAGGCATAAGGATACTAATCCTGGCCTAAAGAATCCAGAAGAGGAACAGGCTGACTTGGGAAAATAAAAAGGTAATTAGAGCAAAGGGTGTTTGGAAAGTTAACTCAAAAGGGAAAAATAAATAGTCCTGGACATAGTTGGTCTTCTGCCAATTTGTACGGTGTAATATTTTCTCTCATTCAAAAAAGCACAGATTTGTGTTTCTTTAGTAAATGAGCTTTATTCTTGAGAACGGTCCTGTTGTGAGGGAAGGCACGTGAAAGATTTTTGGTTTAGCCATCGTTCTGTGCATTACAATCGGGCCCAGAGACCCCAATGAAAAAACTCAAGCAGGATCCTATTTTGCTAAAAGATAAACAACAGGAGTGAGTCTCTGCCCCAGAAGGCTTACCACATGGTGAGGGAAGGCACAGAAAATGGGTAGGACACTACAATTCTGTCTGTTCGGAGCTCAGACCTTTCCATCTCTGTCTGCAGCCAGTAAAGCAACGATACCTTGCAGAAAAATACCACCTCCAGGGCTAATCAACTGCCATGGATAAGGATATCTCGGAAATATGCATAAATAGATAGAGGAAGATGGATTTTTCCCGCAAACACTTAATAGAAAATCTTCCTGGGAAGAAAAAAAGCTCCCTGAGAAAAGTATTAGCTCCTTGGTCCAGGGGAGTTTTTGATCATTCTTAGGATTTTGGACTATAAAAAAAATCATGACAACAGGCAATTGTGTCAAACAGAAAAGCAATGAAACTGCTGCAGCAGTAAAGGCACAGCAGTGCACTGCCATTCAGATGTTTCCTGGCCTGCCTGGTATTCACTGGGGCAGGGTGAGAAGTTGGGAGAGTTACAGGAATTATTTGATCAACAATTTAATTCTTTGAGATTTAGTTGCTCATTTTAGCTTTCAAAACTCTTAAAAAGACAAGCTTAACTTTGGGCATATCTCTGGGTCTCATTGTGGACAAGTGATAGATTTAATAGATTTACACTGTGGCCTTTTTAGAGGGCTTTGGCGATGCAGACAGGCTTAAAGGGAAGTCAGGAAGAACTGGGAGAGGATGGTCCAGGACATGAAACTACACCCTTTGGGCAATTTAGGAGGAAGATTATCTAAAAGAGATTCTCATTACTCTTCTCTCAATTCCTTGTTTGTATAGTAAACGCTTTTAGTTCATGAAAGATTGTCTTTGGAAGGAGAAATTCCCCTTCCGGCTGTGAGCTCTCTCATTCTTCATTGGGTATCACCAGTGCTATGGATGGCACATAAGTCCTCCAGGATAGGTACAAAGTATTTGGAAATATTTCCTGATAGCATTCTGCCATTGTATTTCCACCTTACCACCTGTCTAGCCCACCCAAACTTTCAAAATTTCAGCTCCATTCCCATTGTAAATTTCCCGAAGCTGAGCTCTGCAGTTCTAAGGATTTCTAGATGGACAGGTAGAAGTGTACAGGTTAGATAACTGTTTGTAAAAGATAAAATTATTATTCTCTGGAAAAAAAACCCAACAGCAACACCAGGAGAGGCACAAAATAATAACCCAGCAGATCTCACAAGCCAATTGCCAGAAGCCTTTACAGTGATGCTTTGTCTTCCTACCAGCTGCAGATCTCAGCCCTTATTTTGGGCTCTGCGCTGCAATACTGGGCTTTCCTTTGCACTAGAAGGAACTAGAAATAAAAGAAATACAGAAACATAAAGACTGAAATTAAAGTGGAAGAGCAGCGGGAGCGTGGCAGTAGTGGTGTTAATGCTGAAGTATTCCCTGGGAGCACGAGCTGGCAAATGTAGTGGACACCCAGATATTTGAAATGCAGCCAAATAATTTGGCACATCTCTAACTGGCACAAAGCAGTCTTGGTAGAGCTTCCTACTGCTGCTGGCACTTTTACAGCTGTCTTTCTTCATCTTGCTCTTCCCACTGCAACAGCTACTCAACAGGTGTTTCCACAGACACAGTGTGTTTGGCAGCTGTAACCCTTCAATATTATCGCTGGAATACATTTTTCTCCCTCTCAACAGCATCGCTTGGGTCCGTTGCCCAGAGGCCGGCATGGCAACGGGGACAGCTGACCAACTGGATTTGGGAAAAGGGGGCTGTGCGTTTGGGCAGCCAGATGTACGAATCAGTAAAGCAGTCGGAGAACTGCAGTCGGAGAACATCAAGGCTTGGCATGGCCCTGGGAAGCTGGAATGATGCTTTGCTGAAGTTTATCTGGAACCCAGCATCTGCTCACCTGGGTCTTCCCTGTTTTTTATGTTCTTGCCCCAGGACCTCCTGGTCCCACATCCATTCCCTTCATTGCAAACAAGTTCCCATACCTTTGGGCTTCCTGTCCTTGATTTTTCATAAGGATTGAGTGTTTGCTCAATCACAATGGATTTTCTTTGCCCAACCCTACTCAGCCTTCAGTCCAAATGTGCTTAGAGAGAAAGACAGGAGAGCTCAGATCCCAGAGGAAAGGTGGGAACTGTGAGATTTTGAGACACAGAAAGTACCCAGAGAGATTCAAAGGTGAGTCACTTTGTAGTAGAGTTCATGAGAACATTAAAATTATCAATCATCTTGTTTTCTTCTTTTTTAGCTTACCTCTCTAGTTTTTTGGCCTTGTGTAGCCTTTTCTGTTTTCTCATCTCATACACGCTTCAGTCCTTTCAGCAATGGAGTCCATGGTTGGCTGAATGTCGTCTTCTTTAGGTCTCTGGTACGTGGTATATGTGAGAGAAACAGTGCTGAATGATTTCCTCACAGGAGCCTGTGCAAGGTCATAAAAAGAGATTTTTTAAAAAAATATCTTTTACTGATGTATATACACATACACACACAGGAAAACATAAGAATGACCATGCTGGTCAGACTCATCATCCTGCCTCCAACAGCCACAGAAAGTAAATGGCTAAGGGCAGGTTTACAAACCAATCTCATGTTTTCATAGCATGTTTTCTCAATGTGCAAAAATTTGCAGCTGAGAAACTTCCAGAGCAAGAGGAAGATGGTGCTTAATGGGAAGAAAGTTGTTTAGGAGCTATTAATTTAGCCGCTTGCTTTTTAAACTTATGGGAACTTAGAGCATCCACCATATCCTGCAGCAAGGAGTTCCACCACTTCACAACACCGTCTGTGAAGAACCACTTCTTTCTGTTTATTTTGAATGTATCACCCAAGAGTCTGTCTGGTGTCCCCAAATCTTGCATTGGAAGAGAGGTGGAAAAAAATGAGTTTCTATCCCCTTGCTTCTACAGCAGCCATGATTTCACAGGTATGATGTTACTGGTATGTTATCCCTCTGTCCTCCTCCCTTTTCCACAAAGTGACTGACACGGGACTTCAGAAACATAAGTATGGAAACGCCCCGTTGAGTCTTTACTCTCTTCCCTCCCCAGAACATCTCACCTCTGAAGAGTCAGAATAATATTTCTAGCCCCTATGTTGTCTATGTCTATCTAGCTCTGTGTAGACACACACTTGCTAAACTACAGCTACAGCAATTAAAGAGCATGTCTCATGGTATTTCTGCTTCAGAATAAAACTGTGCATTAAATCTTGGTCCGGAGCATCGTAAGCACTCACTTTCTGATTAGGGCCGCAAGGCCGCAAGGCTGTTAAAGCCCTCTTTCCACTCTCCCCAATGTTGCCATTAATATGTAAAAGCTTAAGCTTGCTAAAGGGATTATTTCCCATCCTATCTGATTGTAAACTGGCATTTCAATGATTACATGTATCTTTTTGTCATTTTCTCGTAAAACATCTTATTCTTGAACAGCATAATTGGCCTCTTACTAATGTTTAATGAATGATTAAATCAGCATAAATGCAACATACAGCTCTACATGGAAAGCATGTTTGTAACCTCCAGAGCCACAGAAATGTATTTTTGCAATATAGGTTTTAAATCCTTATAATTTTCTAATTATGGACTTTCTGGTATATTTCACATGAAGTACATGGGAAAGTAAATGTGAATTTGCCTCTATGAGCTCAGAAGCAATTCAGTCACTTATCATTTTGTTTGTAATTTCTAACCTAACGTATTAACAACACCTCTGTGATTTTCATTTAAGTATATTATATAATCTCCCCAAATTAAAAGCCAATTAAAATCACATAATTGCAGAGCTCAGGCAGGCAAGTCCTTGTAGAGATGGCCGAGCAAGGACATTTCATTGCACTGACACATCACATTAGCCAGGCTCGTGGAGAGACTGTAGGTTCTGCCCAGGCAAAGGAATTCAAGTAAAATGAGGCAACAAACATTTACCTGAGTGTAAAGAGAAATGAAAAGATAGTTCTTCAAAGGAGGAAGAAATATGGGAAGATAGAAATTCAATTTGCTGAAGGCATGAGGGTTGAGAGGTTTAGAAGTGGAAATCCTGTGGAAACATGATGGTGATCTCAGGAGTCACAGATGTAAGAGTAGTTTAAGAAAGGCCCCTTAGCTGACAAAAACCAGACACGTAAAACTAGGATGTGCTATTACCAGGGTGCCTACAAGACCCCAGCATGCTGTGGCAGTGGAAAAGGACAATGCAGTCCTAGAGTATATCCAGCTAGATATAGCCAAAGGAGTTAGGGAGGTGTCACTGACCCTCCCCAGCGACACTGTTGGAGTAGGGTGTCTCGTTCAGGAATGATCCTCACATGTCAAGAAGTACAGAGGAAAGTGAGTCAGGGATATGGGAATTTCAGTCTTCCAAGAGGAGATGCAAAAACATTCAGCTTTCCCTGTAGAAATATGGCAGGGAAGTCAGCACAACAAAGCAAAGATGCCTACTTAGACAGAAAACTGGCATTAGCGCAAGAATATACCAGAACAAGCCAAATAGTTTCAGGGTGGAAGTTAAATTACAGCTCCTACACACTAAGGTCCTGAAGCAGCCTTTGACAGATGCTGCAGGGCCAAGAAAATGCATGGGCTTTAAAGTGAACCTGGATTTGTTTATGAGGGGGACCGGGGGTCAGTTTTCCCTTTAAAGCTACTATCTGCGTTGTTCAGGAAAAAAAAAGGTTTGTCTACCAGATCAGCAAGAAAAGCAACACTGCGTAACAGAGATGTGCAGAGCACATGCCACACTGTTGGGTTGACCAGCTCTCCTATCCAGGCTGAAGACAAAACCCATGCCGAGATATACCAGAGCTGAACACCTGAGCCGAACACCTGAGCCCTCCAGCATCCTTCAGGCTCATTCACACGCCATGAAAAGCTGTGAAAAACATTTTAAGATACATGTGATGGCTCAGTTAAAAACAAGTGTTGAACAATTTCCCCAGCTCTCTCTGGACTTCTACTCAAGAAATATCTTTACTGAATCTGGAGAGGAAAAGAGTTGTGGTTTTCTTATCCAACCAGTCCAGTGTGATGCTCACACAAATGTCTTTTTCCTTCTGCTCTCCAACAGCTCTAGCTATCCCTCATATGTTTGTACAGCATGACCCCGCGGTCAGGACTCCCTCTTTCTGCACGCTAGCCAGCCTGTGACCTTGTCCATGGAGCCCAGCTAACAGGAATTCTGCCCTGCAGCTTGCTTCACCATGTAACTCTCCCATCTCCCGCTGTCCCCATCCACTTCTGGACTGCAGCATACTCTCGAGGCAGTAAAAAAAGAAGATAATTGAGTGGCCTGCTTTGGTGGCTAATGCAAATTAAAGAAAAGAAAAAAGCTAAAATAACACATTGAAATAGCAAGATAATGTCCTGTAGAAGAAATTTCTGTATTTCAAAAAAAGGTGGGAAATTCATTTTCTAGTTCCTGTAATTCTTCAAGAGGAACACGGCAGCTTTACTAGAAAACAACATGGTCCAACTGGTACTTCAACAATTCATCCAGCTACAACTGCACCACAGACTAAATCTGAGTTTGGCAAACACTTTCCCGGTCTCATCATCTGGTTTACAAAATCACTGAGGGATTTTAAAGGACCACAGGCAGGTGGACTTTTAGTTGGCACCACGGTTTGGATTAATGGAATGCCCTACCCACCAGCAGGAGCAAGTGTTACAGCTCTCAGTAAAACCAGCCTGGATTTATTAATTAACATTATAAGAAAGAAAAGGCAGGCACTGAAACAGATACAGATTCCCCCATTAGAAATAACAAAAAGCCCAAGCATGAAATGCAAGAGCATAATATTTTTACCAAAAAAATGCAAGGAAAAGGTATCAATCAAAACCTTTGGAAATTTTTCTGGCCAACATGTCTGATGTTGTCATGGCAAGACTGCAGGTTGGAGTTAGCATTCCAATTTTCAGCGTGATCCCAAGTTAAACGATAAACAGAACCACAGTATCATATCGTTACTCTTCAATAAATCTTTGCCCCTGCATTCCCAGACCTGACAATTCAGCTCTGGGTGCTGAGGCTGTCTGAAGGGCTTCTCTGTTCTGCAGGTCTTCTAAGAGATACTGAAATGCCCAAGAAAGATGTTCCTGGGAAAATACCAAGTGGAGAATTAGAGTTGAATGTCTGAATAATCAGCTTTCCAGCCAAATTGATGCAAGATGCCTTATTTGCATTTTATATGAACTTATGTAAGCCAATCCTGTATTTTAGGAACATAATGGTAATAAAGTAAAAAAATCACACAGTATCAAACTCCTTCAAGCATCCGCCGATCTGTCACTAAGGAAATCCTCATCAGCCGTGTTTGAGGGCTTCACATGAACCATAACAGTATGTACTAAGCTGCTCTGTTTGCACTCTCCGCCACAGTACAGTGGTTTCAGTCAACACAGATACCTGGAGATGACTGACTTCAAACATTGTTTATTGAGCAAACAACCACCATACAGCTCAAAAGACAAAGAAAGGGAAGAGAAAAAGATGGGCAAGTATCCCCGTGAATGTGACTCAGGAGGGATAAAAACCAGCCAAGGACAATGAAGGGTCAATGGCAAATATCCTATTGCCAGAAGCATTTGTCTAACAAAATAGGCCAAGGATAAAATACCTGGTGTACCAAAACCTAGAACCACAAGTGGACTTGGATGTCTAACCCTGCCAAGTCGGTGCTTAACTCTCAAGATAATTAAATTCTCTGGATGCTCCAATTTCCAACAGAAAAGTCTTCATAGTACCTGAATTTCAGCTGCTGGGCACTCACCTGCCCACCCACGTCCTGTAAAGCACTGGTGGGATTCTCACACTGGATTATTTTAGAGAATGAACAGGGAGGCTCTACTCAATCAAAAATAAAAGGAAAAGGACATGCTAGTGGTTAAAATGTTCTGTTACGCCACCCCAGATTTCTCAGATGTCCCGTACTGAACCTGATCCTCTTTGCGTAAAATTATTCAGGATTCAGAATCAGAGAGAAAACAGCTCTCGCCTGCATTTTGAAGGTTCTAATTTGCCAGATCTGAAGGAATATTTAAGTATTTATGCAGAGCAGAACAGTTTCTGCGGCAAAGACAGAGAGAGACTACACTCAGAACACAGCCCAGCAGCCAGGGCTTACTTCCAGAAAGGGGTTAGAGAGGAGTTCAAAGCTTTGGTCTTTCTCTCAGCTCAGGTAACTGCTCCCAGATCCACCCACTCGCGTTCCTGTGCGTCGCGTAGGAAGAGGCTGTCCTACCCCAGTACCTGGTGCCGGGAAAGCATTCACTTGCATGAACCTGACATTGAGGGAGCCACCACCACTGCTCCTCAGCATTTCCTAGCCGTTAGGAACAAGCTACTGATTTTTACCTCCAAGACCCTTCCCAGCCTCTTCTAACACAACTTACGATCTCTCTGTTCTTATCAACAATTAGTATTGTCTCGACAGACCTGACTCCTTCCTTATCACATACCCATTACAGTTCCACACATGCTTTCTTCCAAGCTTTCTTCCATGCCTGTGAGGACATTCTTCACACGTGTCCCATATCTCCCCATCCTTCCCAAATCTCTCCTCTGTCTCTGGTGAATGCAAATAGTTTGACAGCTGTCAGACTGCTGGACGAGTGCAACTGATGTCAAACGCGTCAGCCAACACTGTCTCCTTCTTGCTTCCACCTCTCTGTGACCCTCCCGCCTCCACTCTCCTGCGATACCAAGGTTACCAGCTCCTTGGGACAGTCATAATCTTTTTGATCTCTACCCATACAGTACGTACACCACAGCACCCTCTGATTTCGAGAGCCTGCAATACTATACTTGCATAACAAAGGCAGAGCACAGCTTGAGTCCCTTCCTACTTCCAACAACACAGCTTAGCAGGACTGCACTGCACCATGTATATAACCTGTGCAACGCAGGGATGTTTCCAGCTTTGAGGTTCAGACAAAGGCTGCAGCTGCATCTCTGACTCCATCTTGGTGTGTGAATCAGGGTGCAAATCTTCTTTCCCTGAACCCTGATTTCCTTTGCAAAGAATCACAGCACTTACCTGTATGATTCACTGACTCCCCAGTTAAAACCATTCAGGGAACAGGATTTGTGAGTCTGACTTGTTTCTTAGCCCAGCCGTGACCCCCTGACACATGTAAGACAAAGCTCTTGGCTCAGTATTCAGCCCTTTTCTTGAGATATCCTAGCCTCAAATCCACTTAAATCATGGGAAAGCATTATGTTCTGTGGCAAGGTTACATGAAAGGGAGACCACGTTTTCTGACTCTTAGTAGTTTCTTACTCTTTAACCTCAGTGTTTTAGTTTTTTAATAACTCACATTCCTTAGCTATTCAATCACACCGCTCCTGTGAGAGCACACACTGTTATTATCACATTGTCAAGTGAGATGAAGGAGGCCAAGACAGACTAAGAGACTGCTCAAACTTATTTTGGCCATTTTAGAATGACTTCCAGGGGGTTACACGTCTACGTGCTTTAACATGACTTACCTGGGGAGGTACATGGTATAGTGAAGCCCTTCTTCTCCGGAAACATCAGCCCCTCTATCAACTTGGAAAAAGAACTGGAAACGGAGTCAAGGTTATACTTGTGGGGCATTACAAAGAGGACTGTGGAAGAGAAGGGTATATGCAGAAAAACAGAGATGGACATAAGGAAGAAAGAGAATATAGAACATATAAAACACATTAAGAAAAGCATTGAAGCCTTTCTGAATTTCCCCACGCAATGATGGCTAAAAGCTGTGCAACTGGAGCACCTTCTGTACTGCATATTAGAAGGAGAGAAAACTCAAAAGACCCAACTAGGCAACAGGTCATGAAGGAGAAGAACAATATATTATACTCCATTCATCCGCAGGGAGAAGAGATGCCGGCATCCCATTCTGCTTAGAGGAAGGCTGGGCACCATGGCCCCCCACTGCCTAGTTGTTGTCACAGTTGGTCACCATTGCTGAGCAAGTGGTAGCAGTTGGTCTGTGTATGGGACTACCCAGTTCCCCTCCTACCCAGGGAGGATATACCGGGCATCCTTCTCAGGGCAGGAGAACTGGCATGGCAGAGCCACCACAGATGGGTCAGCAAAACCACAGCTGGCATTGCAGCTTGCATTTAGACAACTAAACAGCTTGCCAGCAGCCATGCTTCTTGGAAGTGATCATGCCGTAAATATTTCACTGTGTTGCCCATGGCCACAAAATACTGACAAATGCTTCTATAACAAAGGCTTGGTATCTGGACCTCAAATCTCTTCAGTCCCAAACTTCAGCCTCGCTCCCATTGACTCCTATAACTCATCTTCAACCCTGGTAAGATTGTTTTAGTGGGATTAGATCAACACAGCTGCACCTACTTCCTGCAGTTCTTTTTTATTCTTGCCACTTTCTTCTTTAATTCTCATGGTTTTATTGTTTCTGGAGAATTTAATTTAAGAAAAAGACTTATTTTCTGGTTTCTGGGGTTTGGGCTCTTTTTCAAATCAACAAAACCCCCCACAAACCTGTGCCTCCAGTGAAAGGAAAACTTTCCCTGCCAGAATTAAGTGGAGGAGGTAGAAATCAGGATATTTGAACAAAGAAAGCAGGAGTGATCACTACCCCATCGCTGGAGCACACAGGGAAAGGAGAGAGAGAAATGGAACAGCAGCAGTGAGAAATATGCATGCATATTCAGCCCCTTTGTCAAAAAACCTTGTGCTGCAGCATTTCAATTAACAAAGTAGGATGGTTTACCTGATAAAATGCTCCCTGTGTGAGTGTAATTACATATTTATGCCCCACAGAGATTTTTTAATTTCTCTTCAGTTTGTTTGCCTTGAAAGTATTTGTCACCGGAAATGTTCTTGATGTGTAATTTTAAGGCAGGGTTGGCCAAACGTGTGGTTTGTTTTCATTTTAGATTTATTTCACTGAAGAAGGATTGGAAGATAATGTATATTTTCAGCGCAAGAAAAAAAAAATGCAATAAGAAAGGTGATACATCAACCATCAGCAGAAAAAAATGCACTCAAGTGCTGCTTCAGAAATTTCACTGTCTTTTTTTTTTTTTTTCCCCCTCTCTCTCTTGCTTGAAATATATTCTCAGGTGCTTGAAATAGCTTATTGTTCTGCCACTTTAATTTTGCCCTTGCTCCCCAAACCCACCTCTTGTGTTCCCAGTGAGGCTGCAATGAACAGGCAGCTTTTGGGTCATTATTTTCCTATTATTTGAGCCCCTTCCTGAGCAATCCCTGTCTTGGTGCTGAGCACCAGCCCACCTCCAGCCAGGCATTACAGATGTGTTCAAGCCTACGCGTGCGAGCGATTGCATTGCGCTCGATAGGCTTCAAGTCACACTCGTCCAAGTACTCTGCTGGGTCAGTGCCTTGCAGAGTATAACTGTTGTAAATTCATTGTCACGCCTTCATTTAGCCATAAAAAAGCACAGTTAAGTCTTTGGAGAGCTGCTTGAATGCTTGGTGAAGAGCAGAACCTTAGCTCCCATCAAAATCTAGTCTGTCATTGTTGGTTTTCTTCATTTTTTTCCCTGAACTTCTTCAGAAAGGATGGGAAAGGATCTGAAGGTCAAAACTGTACTGGTCTTGGCTGGAGAATAGCACAACAGAAGGTCACTGCTGGCTGTGGAGGTCAATATCTCTCTAAGAGTTTATTAGAAAGGTTTCCTCAAGCCGCATGGTAATTCAGCCAGTGTTTGAGAAGCCACCACCGTGTGAAACATCTTACTGAGGATTATGAAAGTTTAAACTTGCAGGCAGGGAAAAAGCCTGAGTAGTATCAGGAGACAAATCTGCAACCGCATCCCCTTCCCAAAGATGGTGTATGCCGCACTGGATCATTGATGGGCACAGGAATGATCCTGCTGGGGCAAGCAGAGCTTCTAGCTCTGGAGATGACAAATATCCATATTCATCTCCTAGACCTGACGGCAGTTTTTGACACTGGCATAGCTGAATTCATCTCACAGGCCTGGCGGAGATAGATGGAGTCATGAAGCTGGCTTTGCTTCTTCCTCTCAGACGGATCCCGGAGGGTCATAACTAGCATCTGTTCTGTCTCTTCAAGGATGCACAACGCGAACTCGTATCTTCTTTTTACTACCAGGTTGTGTGAGAACTCCAGGAGCGAGGCTCAGAAATGTTATTTGACTTTGGTGCCGGCCAAGCCGTGACACTTCCCTATCACAGCCAGAATTGTCTTCTCTCCCCAGGCTGTCCCGATGCCCATAAAAGAAAAGCTCCTAGATGAAAGACAAAGAAGCTGGCTAAGGCCCAACACATGGTCATGGGAACTGATGTTGGGGATAAGGAAAACATGCAAAGGAAATACCCCAAAATCTCAACCCCTTCAGCTTGCCATCAGGATAACAGTGCTCTATTACACTTCCTATGCCATGTGGAATGGAGGAAATTTTCCCCATTTTCGTTACCCAAGAAATGCAAACATCCTTTCAGTTACAAACTGGGAGCCACCACCACTATGCTGTATCTGCATTGGTTCCTGCTCCACTCAAGGGTGACCACCAAAATCCAATGGAGAACTGATACGGATTAACATACAACAGGGAGAGCATTCTGCTGCTGCACGAGGTCTCTGCAGCCTTTCAAATCAGGCACTCACCTGCAAATCATTCACCAAGCCATTCCCATCTCAGACATCACCCCTGTAACCCAAGACGTGGTATGAAACTGAGGCAAGCAGCTCCCAGGTCCACAAAGCCCCATCTGAGCACCCAGGCACACAGAAATCAGGGTGCTGTACCCTGGCTTAAGCTTTGCCCACCCTGTTGGGTGAGACTTCTCATACTCTTTATATAGTTCCATGCAATCTTTTGCAAATGCTTTCCTAGATAAGAAATGCTACCATACGATCACAAGCATCCTCAGTTAAGATGGACACCTATTAACTATTGCAAGCCTAGCTGTTAGCAGGAGATGTTCCAGCTTCCAGGGGCAGCCATTTGGCTCCCACCCAGCTCGAGCACGGCTACCCTGGAAGACAGCATCCCAGGGCTGCCAGCCAGACCTGTGCCAGCAGAAGGGCTGTTTGGCAGTTCCGCTCTGCAGTTTCTGGAGAAAAGTTAGCAAGGACTGCTGAGCAGGCTGCCAAGCATCGCTGCACCCCAACCCTGCCTAGCCCAGCCCCATCTTGCAGCATGGTGCCGTGGGGAGTCGTTGCTACCTACCCCCTGAGCTCCCAAAGGCATGAGGTATGCCTCTTGGGACTCTTTACACGTGAAAACTTTGACATTTAGCCCATAGGGACAGGAGAGACACCTGTTCATTGATTACATGATCTCCTGAGGTTCCTTCTGGCCCCATCTTTCTGTGATTACTCACCACCACCTGCTGTCAGGGTGGTTTTGCGATGCTGGCAGCTGTTTCCCAGCAGCTAGACTGAGGTCAGACACTAGTTAGTTGTTGACACCAATTAGTTCTGGCTTGAATGGTCCAAATGAACTGTTCACGCTGCAAGCTAAGACTACCGGTAACAACAACCAAAAAAAAAGCAACCCAAAACACATAAACAAACAAAATTCACAGCCTTTTAAAATGTATTAGCTTCCCTTACTGTCTCAGTACCCCTGTACAACTTAATATACTCTAGTCTTATGTTCCAGTGATGTCTTATAATCTTATTATATTATCATGAGATAGACAACCCACCACGCTGCAGCCACACATCCCTCACAGAAGCAAAAGGCTGCTCACAAGCTTCCAGCCCCAATTCTGGCACATTCTGCTTCTTTGTCTATGCTTCTCTTTGGCTTTCCCATCCTCTCTTTTACCCCGTAACCAAAGATCCTCTATCAGAGGCCCATGTCATTGCTGGGTATGCTTGAGTGTATGAAAAACTCCTGAAGGATATTGGTTTCTTTGAGAGGTTTGCACACAACTCCACATATCATCTTCGAAATATCTGCTTTTTTAAGCTATATGGTAATGCACGCTGTGCATCTGAGATTAGAATATGGCCCTGAGGAACAAAACGCTCTTCTCTCTTTACAGCTGACAATGCATAGCTTATTTTTATGAGCTTCTCATTTTCAAGAGATTCAGCTCCATGTTTTGCCAGCCACAGTTTCAAGGGAAATCTCCAGAGTGTTCGACTTTGAGCATTGCCATTTCTACCTCTGGGGTACAAGCATTCACTGGGTGACATTGACCTGTGGCCTGTGTGCCCAAAGTGGGGCTGAGCACTTCAAAACCAGCTGGAGAAACCTGCAGACTTCCAACAGGCAGCCTCAAAAGTCTTGGGGAAGATGCCCGCACAACAAGAGGATGCTCTCGGAAACCCTAAGAAGATTACTCAGTTCCTGTGTCCTCCTTTTGCTGCTTTGTAACAGTCCATCACCCACCACCTCCTGCCTTCCACTCCCATCCCATAGTGCTCCTAGGACCAGATCCAGCATCCAGAGGTCCAAAGGGCGAGAATTTCTGAGGTGGGTTTTGTATCAGCCCCGTAGGCTATCCTGCCTTTATCCTACCCTTATCCTTATATCCTACCCTTTTCATTACCAAAGAGTTCAATACAATTCTTGTCCTTTCTCTTAAGCCACAGGACATAGATTAAAAAAGAAAATAATGGAAAAACACTGAGAGATTAGGGAAATAAAATGTCTTTTTTTTTCTGGCTAACCTTATGGGACCTGAAGAACTGGTCAGTCCTGCAGGAACAGTTTGCATCTCGCCTCAGAATAAAGTTTATATATCCATCTTGTGTCCGTCCCAATCCTTCTGAAGAAACATTGCCTTTAAACTGCATCACTAACATCTGTACCCAAAGACAATTTCAAAAGCAGAAAAAATGGAGCAAAAATAAGGCAAAGTAAAGAAACTGTTCCAAATGGGCACATCATCGGCACACAGGGGAGCAGACCAAGAACCCCAAGACTGCGTAGAAAGTGTGCTTGTACACGGTCTACCACTCTGCTGGCCTGATCCTGTCCAGTCTCTAGTCTGCCACAATAACAGCAGCAACAATAATGAATTAAGTTCTGCCTGCAGTAGATGTGGCTATTTCATTTTGGCAGCGCAAATGTTGCTAAGTGAAAGCACGTCTTTCTGAACTGCCTTGCTCATGGGAACCATTTAATCATTATAGAGCAATTATAGAGGTCTTTATTCAGTTGTTCCTTAAGTCCTCATTCAGGCAAACCTATTTCAATGGGAACTGTGCCTGAAAGGGACTCATCAAAACCTGACCAGGAAATGGCCAGTAAGAGTAACCTATTTCCAAGAGAGAAAAACTCATGCATTACATCCATAATGGGTAACTTCTTATGAATACACCTATTGAAGTGTGTTATATTCATTAAACTCCATTTGGAGAGGAAGGGTAACCTTCCAGTTAACACAATTTCTACAGGCTCGTGAGAGCTAGGTTCTGTTCCTGGCTTTGACATAGACTCCCCCCGTGGCCATGGTCACACCACTTCATAATTTTACCTTGGATTTAGCAAAATTGGTAATAAACCAGGACAGTAGTAAGCATCAGCTTAACTGTATTTGTGGACTACAGCTCCTGGTACTCACCTCTGCAAAACAGAAAGGGTCATTTCTCCTATTTTTTTTTTCTTTTTTTCTGTTCACATTTTGAGGCAGGGCCGGCCTTTTGTTCTGTGTATGCCCAGTGCACCGTACAATAAGTCTTTGATCGGGGCTGTGCTGTAACACAGAGTAATAATACTAATTGTTATCAATACAAGCAAACAATGCTGTGCTTTTGTGGCAAATGTCCACTAGGAGCTTGACTGAGACCATCAACATTTCATTTGGGACTTAAGCCCCATTTGAACTTGTCTCCCAAAGCGAGAGTTTACAAACACAATTTAGTCCCTATTTGAGCAGTGCTTTGAAGATGTAAAGTACTAAATTGTGTATCTGTATGTATGAGAGACAGAGACAGAATGTGTAATTTCTTTCTGCATTCAGGGAACACAAGATTTCCTTTTTTCCCCCTCTTTTTGGAAGGAAGTTTACTGCTGAGACTATTAGAGAAAATGCAAATGTGCAGACTGTTTGTTAAGGCTCCAGGAGTGAAAGCGCAGGCAGTTGTTACCACGAGTATTTCTAGGAAAACGGGAAATCTTTGCCTTTAAGTGTATTTATTTAGCTAAAGAAAGTTTGCACAGCTTGCGGAGAATGGTTCTGGGGGAAATTAAATTTCAGCTGCACCTCCGTATCACTCCTACACCTGCCAATTCTTTCGACCAGCCAGTGATGTCCTGCACCCAGGGCTCCAGCCCGTGAGCGCGTTCGCAATGCTCACCAACATCAGAGATGAGCTGTTGTGCAACCACCGGTCTTTTTCCTTCCTCTTATCCAAGAAAGAGGCAACAACAGTACGCCTGCACACAACAGATTGCCTCTTATAGCAGAACCCACCAGGAAAGCTCCCAGCAGCATAGGCAGGAGACATGAGGAATGTTTGAGGGAGATTCAAGAAAAATAAAATTATATTATATGTTTATATAGGCTGGTATAGATTGATCCACGCTCAACACAGCGTAAGCCAGGTTTGGTCCAGAAGACATGGAACCATTGTTAGCTTATTAGGGCTTATTAACTTAGACACAGCCCCATGCTAATATGCCTGCACAGCCTCCAAACTGAATCCGGCTTGTGTCCAACTAGGGTGGAGAGCAGTATTGGTGCAATCCCCATGGCCACACTTTATTGCACTTCTCTCCACACCTGCTTTCAACCTCTGAAATCACCGATCCATAAAAATGCTGCAATACAGGCAGGTAGAAGCATGTCTTGTAAATGATAAAAGCTTTAACCTTTTGCGTGGTTTGTTGGCAAAAGAAGATCTGAGAATAGAAAATGGTCAAGAGAAACAGAAAAAGGAGGGACACCTGCAGACGTGAACAGTGACCTTGGAAACAGAAGAAATGAGCAGAGCCAGAGGATGTTTGTGCACAACCCGTCTTTCATGAAACACAAACTGCAGTCAACCAAACTGCACAGCAATTCAATACAACTATCGCAAGTTTTTTTGAAGAAAAATACTTTCTAAACTAAATATTTTGGTCCCTTGGTTTGAAACCAATGCTTCCATTTCAAAATACATTTAAATGTTATTTAAAAAAAATAATTCTAAGAGTAAAAAAAAAAAAAAATCCTTTGAACCACATTGAGATATGTTGGTTGGGGCTCAAAGACATTTAATTCCACCTAAAGAGATATCTTTTTTCCTATTTGTTGGAACATTGAAATTTTTCAAAAAAACTATATAACGAAAAGCATTTTTCACAATTTTCAGTTATCATCACTGACACCTCCGGCCCCCAAAACCCACTTATCAGAATGATTTGTCATTGATTTCCTTGGAAGAACAGCCATAAGCTGATACATTAGTGTTACAGACCTTTTCCTTCCACAAAACCTAATCATCTGCTATTAATATATTCCTTGTAATTGTTCCATAAAGACTCAGGAGCGCCAAGTCTCAGCGGGTGCAAGTCGATGCAGCTGCACTGTTTTACGGTACCACAATAATTTCAATAGGGCTGAGAGCCAGCAGCTCCTTTATACATTAACTTTCTGATGATGGAATAACAAGTCAGTATCAGCAAGAAGGAAAAACAAGTTCACACACACATGAGCATCCCAACAACCAGACGAGAAGGCAGAGATGTAATGTCACATCACCAAGGTATTGCCAATATATAACAAGTGGAAGGGTCAGGTGAATAAAATTGTGTGTAGACTTGGCTCTGCTGAAAAGTGGTCATTTTTTGGGAGGTGGGTGGTGGTTCTTGCTTTACTTTAATTTTTTCAATTTGAGTAGTTTATATATGTCCCAGATACTAGGCATTCACTGATGTTCTTCTGATTTGTGCAAAATATTTGCTATACTTCCCTGAAAAAATATAAAAAATGTTATTTGCATTTCAGCAACACGAAGAAAGCCCAGCTGGAATCAGCATCACGTGGGGTTATATTTCATATAGTGCCACAGGTGAACCCTAATTCAAAGTTGCAACATAAAGGATAAGCAGAGGATGGGAGGAATGATCAGATTATAAATTAGTTAAAAGCCAGCATAAGTATGTTTCACATGCCCGTATGTACATGGTTACATCTAAGTTAGTCACCCTGAGTTCTCCCTAAAGCCTCTGAAGATCCAGTCAACAAAATCAGTGGAGCGTTGGGTGCAATTCAGTTTTTCTCAAAGTTGCTCTCCAAACCTGGTCAACTGAGTTGTACCCTAAAAGTATCTTTGTTTCCCACCCAGTCGTCCCACAGGGTGACTCACACAGCTGTATGTGTCTGGTTGACATATAGACGCATATGCTCACTTACTCAGCTGTGTACATGTGTCTGGGGTTAACCTACCCCAGCTCTCCTGGCTTTCCACCCAGGTCCCCGTGTATTAAACCGTGTTGCCTCTCTGGCATAGGTAGAACAATCTCATTATTTCACCCTGCAGTTTTCTTCTTCGGTTCAAAACAAAGAGCTTTCCCTCTCCAATCATCTTGAAAGTGAGAAAAGTGAATGTACATGGAAAGCCTTAGCGCAAATCTGTAGGACCCTAAAGAACTGCGTTGTATTTATTCTCATGTTGAGAGATCTATATTTTGCTTTGGTTTGATTTTGACAGCTCATGTGCACACACACTCAGCACTGTGGGGGGGGAAAAAAAAAAACCCAGAAAAGAAAAGCTATCTTCAGTAGTGCGATAAGTTATCTTTCCAGTGATATTTTTTCCCCCCTATCTGAATTTAAAATGAGTCAGATCTGGATGGAGAAATACCACTTGCTGCTTTGTGTGCACACATACTGCGCTGCATGCGCTTCTATACAGGTTTTGTATATGTGTGTGCATTATGAAAGTATTAATAATGATTTTTTGTTGTTGCTTATGACGTTTTAGTAGATAAAAAGGATAAATGTAGTGTGCTCGTATACAGCAGTACCCTGGGATTAAAACAAATGCATAGCTAAGAACCTACTTAATTAACTCCTCTTAAGAAGAGAAATTCTTTCAAACACCATGCAGAATTAAGACACATTCAGGCAGGTTTCTCAGAGACCGAAGTTGCAGACAGATGCCAAAAGGAACCAACAAATATTTCCAGCGAGTTCCCAACATAACCTAATCTGTTTAAATTTGTTTGTAAATTCACAAGGCACCCAACCGCCTATCCAAATACCACACTTCTGTGGATCAGGTCCTAAATTACAATGCGTGTGGCATATTACTTCAAGTACTAGACTTAGCTAAACACGAGTCCCTTTCCTTATTAGCGTCTAGTGTCTACTCTGGCAGAGATGGAACTTCTGTTCAGAGGCACCGCGTTCCCACAGATCCCAGTGGTAACTTCTGCGTTTAGTAAAATCATCCTTTGTAGTAATTATATTTTCCAAGTGAAAGCAAAAGGAATCAGTATTCTTCCCAAAACAGAGTTTCTTTCATTATCCTTTAGCAAGCAGGCTTACTCTGGCTAGATACAGCCAACAGAAAAGATGGATATCCAGAATTACCTGTATGAACACAAAAATATTGGGCTGAAGAAGGAAGAGAAACAAGGAAAAGAGTATTTCTACATGGCTATTCTATTCCATTTGCTCTCTACTGGGGACATACCTCCACACACTCTTGGATGTGTCTTTGTGGCATGGCAACGGGTTCATGTCAATTGCCAGCCAAACCAGAGTGATTCATTTGATGATACACATCCACTACGGGCTTTCTTGCAAATAAGGTTCAGAGAAGAACGTAATTTCTGAAACTTCGTCTCCCCTCCAAATTCTTCTCCTCTTGTGGGACGTAACCTTCAAAATAGGAGAGCCCCAAACCAAATGGATCTGAGAGCTAGTGTTTCACCACAAAATACAAACTCAGTTTCAGAAGTAATATCCTACCAGACAGGAGAGCTAAGAGCCATTCATCTGATGTGAAAACCATTGTCCTCTTCCACTGAGCAAAACCACAACGTGGCAGGCAGTCACAGAAATAGCTCTTCCTCACACAAGGCTGTACTCTTCTGGGCTTTTTTTCTGGGATAATGCTTCATTCTGTGCCACATCCAGCAGATCAAGTTTTCACAGGTAGCTGGCAAATGCTAATGAAATATTCTCAGTAGTGCTTCACAGCTAATTCATCATTTTCCTAAGTTGGACCTAATGAAAAAACACTACTTGGAGTGCGATAACCCACACCTTCAGCATCACCCCAGTGAAACTGCATTATTGAATTACTTTTTTGCTATACTCTCAACTATTTGATCACTATCAAACCACCACACAAGAAAGGAAAGCCCAATTGGGTATTTAAAGTCCGGCACTAATGTGCCATAAATATTTTTGTAGCACTTTGGTCACTTTGGAGGGACTTGAGAGAGATTATACACTTTACTGCTTGAACCCCACAGGAACTGCTTGATATGATACAGACTTTAGAAGGGGGCTGATGTCTTGGTGTGCAAGACTGAATATCTGTTTTTTCCATCTGGTTAATATAAGGAATCCACACCTACCCCATCCATCTACAGAGTCTTTCCCTCCAGTTCAGTTAGTGATAACCACGAAAAATGCTAAACAGAACAAACAAGGATTTACCCTAAAGTAATCTGCAGGTGCCACATCAGCCAATCTTCCCTTCAGATACACATACAGAAAAGATAACACACAATATTTAGCAATCCATTTTTCTATTCTATTTCATTACCTCAATGGAAAAAAAAAATAAACACACACACATATATGGAATGGAGCGGGGGCAGCAGGAGTGAAGATACAGGAAAACGTAACATTTAAGTCCCTATAGTCAAGCTTCTGCTGCATAATCAAAGAGGAAAGTAAATCCAAGAATTTGCAGAAATTCCGAGCTGAGATCAAAATTGGAACTTGTTTTCCTTCCCCAAAACATTGTTTGACTTCAGGGCATTGTAGTCTTCCACCTTCTATATGTCCTCAAAAAAAATTAAACTGTGTAATAGGAACAGATGCCAGTAATAAAGCCTAGAATCTCTATTTGTCCTCATAAGAAATTGTCATCTCACTACATAAGTACAGCCTGGTACTGTCGATAAATATAAACAGCATTTTGATAAAGATAAATTATAAAGCGGTTCTTTGGTCTTCTAAAGAGACTGGGTATTGTGGACAGCTGTTTGGCTGCTGGAGCTACCTTTAATGAGATTTATGCACAAAATTGTTTGCACGTTTGAGTGATATATTTCACAATGGCACTGAAAACAATTGGGTGTTGTGGGATAAGTACCTTTTACAGTATATCAAGGTCAAACCTTTTACTTGATGTACTTAACTAACCATGTAAAATATTACATCAGCAAGCCTATGAGGCACTTAGAGATATATTCATATTTGCATAATGTCCTCTGTAAGTTAGTCTGCGGTCCTTAAGGGTGTTTAGAATAACTGCATGCAAGAATATACTTAATCCAATCTCATTTTAGCTTTTGCTCTTTTAAGATTTCAAAATTAATAAATCCTCCTGATACTCCAAATTACCATGAGCTTTTATAAGCATAACTTTGTAACTTTAACCCATTTATGAACATACCCTACAGGCATATGTACTAATGAATAAGAAATAACATTAGAAGTTTAAAGATGGTCTCTTTATGAAGTAATGTAAGAAAATCCTGTTAGCTGGATCAAGTACAAAAGTGTGATTTCTTAAAAATAGAAAATCCTTCACAAAATTACTTGTAATTACAATAACCAAAGGATAAAAAGTAAGAATAGTTTAAGTATTGTGCATTATTTAACTTGGTACATGAAATATGTTTTATGTATATGTATGAAGCATGCAAATAGAAATCTGATCTAAAGTGTGCTTCCATGGCTACAGGATTTTTTTTTTATTTATTTATTTTCTATTGTGCTTGATTGCTGTCAAGAATACTGACAGATAAAGGATTTTAAATTACCTTAAACACTTGGTGCTTCTTCAAGTGAATTAAGCTCTTCTCTTGTTTGCCTGTAAGACATTTGGAAGAGATGGGGAAAATCTTCCTGGTCAAAGGTTCGCCCAGCATCCCACAAGTTCTCCAGGATCCAGAAGCTAAGACCTTCCTTGGAGAATTAAAAAGATGGTTTAAACCTCATCACAATAAACAGGTCAATAACTGACATTTCTCCTTCTGCTTGCCATGGGGTTGAAGCAGCAACCGCTGCCTGCCCACTATGAGGAGCCATTACAACCCATTGAATAAAACATCCTGGTGACCAAACCCTGCAAGCAGGGGAAGGGAAAGGGACCGAGTCCCACACATCAATGCTGGTGGCTCATGGGGAAAAAAGGGCCATGTGGGAACTCCTTGGAAGTAGGAAATAAAGGTTCATTTTGCCCACCACCTACTTAATATGGGCAGAAAAAGCCCAGAGCATGTCTTGCTTCCCCTACCCCTTCCACTTAAAGTTGAACATTAAATGGCCAAACTACAGGGACCTCCCCCTTCCCAGTTATTACTTATTATGATAATCCATTTTGTTCTGTTCCCACATCAGCCTTAATCACTATTCTCCTTGCACAAAATAACTAAAAAAAGGGATTTTTATCTGGTATGAGCAGTCAGTGTGTATCATCAGAGCTGCTTTAGATCAATGGAGCTATGATACTAAGAAAAGCTGAACAGCTGGCCCTGAGACCTCAGTGTTCCCAATAGATTAACTCCGTTGATTTCCTAAGAGTGGCATTTCAGCATATCGAGAATGTATTGCTTTCAGAAGGAGGACAGGTGCAAGTCCCAGACGTCAAAGGAGTCACTCTTTTATTGTAAGGAAGCTGAAGTGTATTGACAGGTCTCACAACGAAAGCCATTTCATTCATCACATGTTGACTTTGGCAAGTTTTTGCCCTGCTCAGTGGAGCAAGAATAAAATAAATTTAAAGCAATGACAACCGAGATTTTGCCAGGTGGGTGTGCTATAGAGATGCTCTACCGCTCTTCCACTGGATGTCACTCTGACATTGAGCTGAATTCTAGACTTTCCGCAGACCAAAGTGGCTTTGTTCAGGGAATAATGCAAGAGCTGGTTGATAGAAAAGCTAAGTGACTTCTTATTAAAGCAGCTTCAGATATCCAATAACTCTTTGAGAAGTGAGATCGTGCTTTGTCACAGGGATTGGTGGGGCAAGACAGCACATAAAGAATAATTCTTCATCCTTAGGAAAACAAGGCTGGGAGGGCATAGATCTGCTGTAAATAGATCTGTAGATTTAATGCCTAGAGGAAGAAACTACTGAAGCTAAAGGATAGTAATGCACACGAACATCAGAGAACCTTGATCTTATTTAGACTGGAAATTAGAGGGAGGTTTCAAAGTGTAAAATCAGAGAGATTACGGAGTTGCCTGGTTAAGTGGACTGGCAGGACAGTTATTCCTCTCCACCCAAGAAAACAAACTCCAGCTGGGATTAAAATGGACCTTGATCTATTTATGAACGGCACTTCATCACTGTGCGAGTCAGGAGGGGACCTAGCTCTATGACCCAGGAGGTCTCTTCCATTCTTCAGTCATCAGCAGCACCTTAGCTACTACCCACCTCTACTACATACTAAGGCAAAGGATTTTGTATGGAATAGAGTCCACAGCTGAGAATGACTGGAGATATTTCTGCCTTCTGGAATCCTCCTGCCTCCCCTACGCTTGCTCTGTCACATTCACAACATGAGGGGACAGTCACACAGGCCTAAGAGACATCCTGAACTGGGGAGGTTCTACAGCACCATAGACAAAAATCACCAGGAACTGTATTTGTCTCATGTCATTAGTATTTGGTCTAGATGGGACTGAAAGCGAAGCAATACCTCATGCAATGCTAATAGCTGCTAGAGATGTTACCCGTGGTATCCCAGGAAATGCGTTAATAGAAGCAAGTTTGTTTGTTTGCAGAAGAAATTTCAGATCACTTCCCTTGCGAAGCTGCAGAGGCTCTTTGAGAAAATGGCTTAGGGGCTCTCCACGCTGCTCCTCTCCCCCCTCTAGCAGGTGAGTTGCCATGATATGACTGAGCCCAAGCACGCAGGGCCTTCAGAGGGCTTCAGGCCACCTCCTGCTTTCCTTGCACAAGGCTGCACTGGAGCCTGGTAAAGCTCCCCTGCGGCAAACAGTCGGATCCCCAAACCTCTGACCTCGCAGCAGTGCTGCCGTGCATCTGCTCCAACAGCACAAATGGCCAGGGGTCTTACAGCTGTTGTCCTCCACAGCACTTGTGTGAGGAATACCCTGTGTGTCTCACCCGCACTCTCCACCTTCCCAGGCAGGCTATTGGAAAGATAGCCAACTAAATCGCTACCCTAGTATTGAAGAGAAACCCCTTCATAAAGGAACTCACACCATCTCATTAAAACAATAACTAAGAGTCTAGTCACCTAGACCATCTCTCTGTCTTTGTAGTCTTCATTACCATCACCTGAAATCTTCTCCTGCCCTTCACAGTCAGCCTCCACCAGACTATGATAATGCCTGAAGAAATAGCAAGAGACAGGTCAGAGTTTGGCTAAGCCTATCTAGCTCTCACTAACCAAAGGTAATAACTCAGGTAGCTTACATCCCCATGCCAATAGCACTTGTGAAAGGGAATAATTTATGAAGAGCACTGGTAGTCTCCTAACAACCATGAGAAACAATAATTAGTTCCTCTTCATCCTGTTTGTGATCATGGATTCTCACGGATCATTAAGCAGGCCTTGCAAATACCAGTCATGGTCAAGCATCTCCAGGCTACCAAACTGGAACACAGCAAGGCTGCTTCTTCTTATATGGATGGTTGTATCTGGATCTATATGAAGCAAAAACCACCTTCCTCTCAAATCATACTACTGATAGGCACAGTCTGAGTTCAGACTGTGTGCCTGTAGAAGGTCTAATAGGAAAGTATGGAAATTATTGGAACAGACAAATATAGTGAGCATAATGAAATCCAAATTGTAGCAACAGAAGGCAAATGCTGAGTGTGACTGATGGAAGGCCAGCTAGGCATCTCTGGGAAAGCCACACTACAGGCATTCATCCTAGTGAACAACCAGAAGACAAACAAATAAAATTGAGCAATTCCAAAAAATTCAGAGGTCCTTGAGTTTTTACAGAGAACTACCAGCGTGTCCTTGACAGAGAGAAAAGAGGGCAACTTTTAACAGCAAACAAAGATTTCTGGTGTCTGCAAAACTAGGAGTAAAAATACTATTTTGTGATAGAAAGATTATACTTTACATCCAACAATATGAATTACTGTCCACATAATATACCTATTTGTGAGTGCACGATAATTTTATGTACACAGTCAACAGTGCCAAATATACAGATAAAAGATGTCACTGAACCTTAGCCATATGACAAGTTTGAAGTGACTTTGCCACTGTATTACTGAAATTATCAAGGAAAGAAGAGTCTGACATTCCTAAATTTCTTAAAGGATGAATAATTTAATTTAATTCCCACACTGAATAACAGATTTACTTGTAAATGCTCAGACTTTCATTCTGCACTCAGGGTAAGCGCCCTGGCTTTGAGGAAGAAACACTGTATTTTCTTTTATACACAACAGTAGATTTGAGACAACCCTTCAACTGTAAATCTCAGTTCCCCTCATTTATTGGGCCATCACCGATGCCTCCATTAACAGCAGAATCAGGGATTTGAGAGTTTTGAAGGGGTTTAGATACACAAGTCCCATTAGACTCATGGGAACTGTTCCTGCAAATCCTTCAGGCAGCTCCAAAAAAATTTCAGTCTAAATTCCTTCCCCCTCCCTTTGCATATTTTAGAGAAACTAGACACAGCCCTGGAGCACAGCAGCAAGCAGAGATGAGACTACGTTATCATCAGTGTTAGCAAGGTAAAACAAGAGAATGGGCTTTGCACGGTAGCAAAGCTTAATAAAAGGCACTCAGAGGTGCCATCACTTTTGTCCCACACATGTAGCTGTCACACATGGTGTCAAGGGAGTGATGTTCTAGTGCCATGTAGTACAAGGTGAAGTTAGCTGCATACAGTGGTTGGCCAGAGATGAAAATGCTTCTGAAAGACTGCAAGTTACTATCAGACATAACAAGAAAGATAAGTTTAAAAAGCTGAAGAAAGGGAAGAAATTCATCCCATTTCAATTAACTGGGAAGGCTGAATGGAAATATTTACTCCCCAATAGCACTATCAGCTTCAAGTCCCATTCTCCTTTAGGGGACAGAAAGTTTGATAAAAATGCAACACCCTGGTGCTGATTACGATAAATGCTCATTGAAGATGTATTTTGGTGGCGATAAGGAGCTGCGTGACCTTGCGGAGACCCAGTGCTCCAAGGCAGACACTTGCAGCCGTGGCAGCCACCTCCAAACAGGAGCAGCCCTTCTGCAGGGAAAGCAAATAAAGAAATGAGCTCAGCTCTGACACAAAACATCTTTTAACTCAATTACTGTTTACAAACACAGCCCTGCTCCTGTCTGGGGAAGCAGAGCCCAGATACTGTCAAACTGGATAATGAAAGGGAAAAGGAAAAGGGAGAAAGAAAATAACAAACACTTTGCCCCAGCATCCCTCCTTTTCCCTGGTCATTTGGAGAAATGCATCCAATCCCACCCAGAGACACAGCAAGGATTGGCCTCCCAAGAGGAGCAGGCAACATAAGAGTCTGGAATGTACTCTGTCCTACACCCATCACGGCACAGCATTTGAATATTGGATTTAGTGTTGTGCTTCCACAGATAGAAAATTGGGCCGACAGAAGTCTGGATTCAGGCCCTTGCTCCATACTGCTAACTTGTAGAGAGCCGGTAGCCAAAAGCATTTGGAACGGTTGTCTCTCTCCAGATGCTGCCATTCATTTCTGTGGGAACAAGACCACTTACATCTAATTACAGTTTCTGCTCAAATTAACAGGACAGAAATGACAGCAAAAAAAACCCAACCAACAAAACTTCTATGGACTAACTGGGAGACCTTTCACCAGCACGGCTTATAAAGCGGTTGACTTTCAAACACACAGACTTTCAAGTAATTTAAAGTTCACGTGTTTCAACTGTTCAGTTTGTCTCATCAGCCTATTAAAGCAACAGCAAAAGGGAGAGAAAACAGACAGTTTTATTAAAAAGATCTCCTGCTTGAGAAAGATTTGTTAAATGACCGTGCAGTCAGCTATGGAATTGGGATCATCATGGCATAAAACACTGTTTTCCTTATCAAACCAAATGCACCTTACATTACAGGATGGGGACTAGAAATTGTGCGAAGACACATTTTCACTGATATTGCATATGGACTGAAATGTATGTATGTAGTCTTACACGTGCATACACATCTGTCTCTCACTTAACTGTGGAAATCAGGTCTAATTCCATGGAAGGGAAGGAAATCTGCCATTTTCAGATGAGAATCAAGACAGCCATTTAGACCTCCCTTCCTTACATTACATTTACTATCAGGATCATATCAGTAGTCCATTGGACTACTATTTCTACCCTTCTAAGTCCATTGGAATTTTGCTATTGCAATCAGCTGGACTATCTTACCATCATAGAGGTTGACTTACTTTGCTTGGACTGGTCCAGTCAGGAAAAGGATGGAAATAGAGGAAAGTGAAGGCTATGAGGTTCCTTCCCTCTCTTTCATCAGGCAGTGCTAATGCAGTGGCTGCAGTCCCATGAGGGGTCTCCACGGCCTGCTGGTGAATCCACATCCGATTCACGTTTCCTCCCTGCCAAATAGGCATTCTGTATATGAAAAACATTCTGTTCTATTAATCATTATTGATTTATTATTCTGGTCCAACCTTGGACAGTTGCTGTCTCTCTTAGATCTTAATTAATGCGTGGTAGATAAAATAATTCATATCATTCCAAAAGAGGGGGTTACGTCAACAGAGTTAATAGCTTATACATTCAGTGGAAAATTCAGTTCCTTTTTTAATGTAAATTCCTCATCAAACAGGTTCTTTTGCAGTTCCTTACCAGCAGTGCTACTCCCTTTGGGTATTACATGGCTGTATAGGTGCAGCCCTGTTCTAAATAAGAAAAGGGGACACAGAGCAATGGCCAGCTGTCATACAGCTTAGGAACACGCACTGTCTCACTTACTGATAATGGTTATTTAATTATTTCTAAGCTTTGAGTGAATCTACACCCGATACACGCAGACATATACAAGTAAACATTTATCAGCTCAGAATGAGGAAATCACAGATTTGAAAAGGGATGGACCACGCACAGGACTTGCTGCCAGGTAGGGGCCCTCTGTCTGATGTTACAGGTAGGTAAGGACCAAATACAAGCAATGCATGACACTTTACAGGATACCCATAACCCAGCTTAAGACCCATACTACTGTCAAAAAAAAAAAAAACAAAAACCAAAATGAATTTGTAGTTCACTTCCAACACAGCAGCTCCTAAACTTTGGAAGTTATATCTCCCCCATATTTCACAATTGGACACAATTTTAAAGGATCTGATAGCCAGGTCCAGCTCCTGACTAGTTCCAAGGGACAAAGTAAAATCACAGAAACCATCAGACGTCCATTTTGTATGTGCCAGTTGTGAAGGCAGCTGATTAGGGAGCAAGAATTTACAGACTGCAACACACAAAATTTGACTTTTCCTTTTATTTCAGCAGCAGAGCCCTTAAGACACACCAAACAACGTAAAAATCCTCCTCTAGAAATATGGACTTTACCTCACACTGGACAGACTTTAGGAAACATTTCAAACCTGAAATGAACAAAAGAACAGGAGAAAATATTATACAATGTGGATCTACGGCAAGTTCATAGGAAACACATGAATTAGTTTTAACTGAAACTTTGCTCTCCTGTCCTGCCTTTCCTTAGGAGAAAGGAAGGCTCTCCATTTGCACCCATTTACTTATTCCAAACACACAGACATGGTGTTTCAGCACATTATGCCCGTTTAAAAGTGATTTTCAAACAAACACTGTAAAATCTATTGGACATGCATAGAATTCCTTGCTAAGGGTTCAGCCCAATTTCCACTGAAGTCAGTACTCGGAGCTCAATGGCAGTTGTGTTGGACCTTTAAGGTGAGATTTTCAAAAGCTTCCCAGTGACTCACAGTGTGTCTACACAGTTAAACTTGCATCTCAGCCTGATCCTTAAATCATTAATCATCTGCATGGTTAACCCTCAATGCACCTATAGTTTGATGCTTGAAGACCTTCCAGAAATGTAGGGTGAAAGAAGACCCAGCCCTTTTAGAACCACAGAATGGTTTGCGTTGGAAGGGACCTTAAAGATCATCTAGTTCCAACCCCCCTGCCCTGGGCAGGGACACCTCCCACTAGACCGGGTTGCTCAAAGCCCCATCCAGCCTGGCCTTTTGGGGAGCTCTGAGGGAAAAGGATGCAAACTCCTTCCATAAGTGGTGCAGTAGGAGCTCAGGCTGAAGGAACAGCTTCTCAGGATGCTCCTCAGCTGCTCGGCTGGTGACGTTATATCCACTGTTTGACTTTGCACTGAGAGGGACTACAAGTGTTCCCATGGTTGGTGACAGCAAAGCAGAAACTAAGAAACTTATGAGCACCTTTGCAATGGAAACACTGTTGACTAAGACGACATGAAAATTGCCACTAGAGCTGAAGCCATCTGTATACTTAAAATTATAGTAAATTCATCTCTTCTGCTGAATCCAATCTCTAGAATCTCCCTGAAAGTCCTGCCCTCCAGGGAGGTTCCATGGACTGGAGAACCACAGCAGCACAAATCCATTTCTATGTATTTTTTTTAAAACAAGTCAACGTAGTTTTAGTTTCCTGGAGTTAAACTCACGCTGGTAGCTGTAAGAAGAAACCAACAGGTTATTAATCAGCTAAAAGAGAAAAAGAAACTTTTATTTTCAAGCTGCTAAAAGATTCAAAGTGTTTGGGTTTTTTGTTTTTTGGTTTTTTTTTTTTTTCTGGTAGAAAAATCACAGAGCATTGAATTTGTATAGCAAGGAAACAGACAACTATCCATTTGTGATCAGCTTGGACCATCTTAGTCTTTCCCGGAAGAGATCTCTTTCTAGCCAAATATTAGGGATGTTGTCAGTTAGTTCCAAGGATAAATTCCTGGAATAACAGACGCTAAGTTGACAGGTTTAAAACTTTATCTAGAGGGAACATGATAGGGAACGTGCAACAGAACAGATTTTTCACTTGAGATTCATTCCAAGAGCTGCAAAACTACAACAGTTTCCAAAATGTAGGACAGACTTCCTCAGGTTATTGCCTTACACACATGCCCACACAGCCAACGATTAAAAATTCACAAGAACATCTTGTCATACGGCTCAGCATTCAACTCGCTTTCCAGTCTCTGAATCTAATCTTACCTTGAGCATTCCTTATCTCAGGAGGAAGCTCAACTTGCGGTTAAGACAGGACCAGGCTGCAAAGTCACAAGAGTTCAAGTCCTGATCCTGCTTCTGAGTTTTGAAGAACTTGTTTAATCCCTCCAAGATGCAGTTTTCTATATGTAGAATGAGGATAATACCACTTGCTTTTGGTTGTCTGTTCAGTCTCTCCAGATCCTAAGTTATTTAGGAAATAGTTTCTCACCACAGATTTACCCTTTGCTTTGTGGAGCAGGACATCCAATGCTATTGGAACCCTTAAACAATGTAGCAATATTTGTGAAAGCTAGTGAAATAATGCCAGAGGATATCGTGGTGTATGCAGCTTAAAGCCAGGTTAGACAAAAAACTCTGCAGCGTGTTTTAAACAAAATTGATCCTGTCTTGAAGACCATGGATTAGCTACATCATTGCTTCTCAATATGGTTCACCACTTAAGAACTGTTTCTTCTCTCACCCTGGTATGAGGCTCCTGGGTCTGCAGGGATTTCATCTCTAATTTAATGTTTATTTCATGAACACCGGGAAGAAGGAGGTCACTTTTGTGACTCCTACCCTGACAAAAACTGAACTGTATTTCGACCTAAAATTAATGGACCTGATGGAGAGACTTCAGGATGAAATTCTCTGGCTAATATTGGCCAGATGTCAGGACAGATGATGACAGCAGAACCTGCTAGTCTTACAAAAAATTGGCTAATCCACTGTGGCCAACTGTCAGCTCAGGCTCATGAGCAAGGAGTGATTTCTTACTGTATTGACATGCAGGCCATGCAAGGAGGACTCATTGGGAAGCCTTTGCAAAATTCTGAGGAGCAAATATCATCCCAAATACTGTAGGTCATTCAGTGATTTTCTTTTGCATATCAGAAAAAAGGGATGTGTTCGGAAGAATACAGCCTGCAAATTGTTCACCCCGTTCCAGTAAGCCTACTAAATCATCTGGAGGTGTCCCAGTTAAGCAGAACTACAATCCCTATTAAGTGGCACTCATTGCCACTAAGCACCATTGGACTTACATGATTTCCCTTGTAGATGTCTGGATTAAGTGGTTTTGCCAACTAAGCACCTCCTTTTTCTGATTCAGCGGAGCGTACTGAATCGTACGTATTTTACTGCGTTATCTATTTCAAATAGCATGAAAACTGGCTCGTTTTGTGGAAATTAAAATACAGTTTATCTGTTGCACAAATTTTCAATACACGTGAGCTCCCAATGCATGTGGAATACATTTCATCCCATCTATATATACAGTCCTGCATTATGTATATAGTGGTTTTCAGAGAGCTGCGAACAGCCTTCCCATGCACTTACCCTGGTCCGATAACATTCTTACGAAACAGAAATCATATGCTGAACATTGGAATAATGTCAGCGCACAAAGGAAGGGAAAATAAATAAATAAAGAAAACCAAAATCCAGGCACCTTGAAGCAAAGCTCTGAGAAACCGTCTGTCTCAATGGAAAAATCCGAAGGCTGGTGCATTTGGCGGCTTTCAGAGCGCAGTTCAGCAAGTAATGCCGCTTTCATTGGACACTCAAAGCTCTAGAGTCACATCTGTTTGTGCTGGCGTGAGATTGGCACGCTGCTCCCGCTGATGAAAGCTGAAGCAATGGTGCCAACCTACAGGGAAAAGCGTGGCTTTCAGGATTTTCCCTTTCTTTCCTTTTGCTGCAAGTATTCTAATACAGTGCCAAGGCGGCGAAAGAGGCGAGCGCACACAAGTTTTCTTTGGAGGACGAGGGGAATGGGAGGAGGGGGTGAGGAGCTGGGGGCAGGGAAGGAATCTTGTCTGAAAGCTTAACCTGTCATAGAGTTCTTCCTTTTTTGATGATAACAGAGCTGGTCAACAACGATCTGGACCACGGAAGGCAACAGAAGGTTTGCCATTAACTTCTGAAGAGACAGCTTCAGTCACTGTGCCTCTGTGTGGCAAGAAACCCACGCTCCCAGCCTTGAGTGTGACTGCACCTGATTTTCAGCATATAATCTTTACAAATTGCTTCCTTTTCAGGTGAGGCAGATCAAGCACTCATAGGTTTTTTAGACTCACACATTTGACCCAGTGAAGCATTTAGGGATTGATAAATTAGGGTTGCAAAGCCGACCATCCAGGCGCTTGGTCCCAAGAGACCCTACAGCTTTGTGGTGGGCGCCTGGGTTCCTTTACCAAGGGATGGGGAGAGCTGGAGACCTCTGAATTTGGCTGATGAGTCTTCTGCAGCTCATGCTTAAAACAGTAACTCTGTCACCTTTTATTCAGCACGGTCCAAACAACTCACGCTTCGATTTTTCTCCATCCTTCCCTGAGATTAGTCAAGGAACAACATCCACACAGGCCAATCTATAGCCCAAGAGATGCAGACTAGGTCCAAGCTGCTACCTCCACCCCAGGACAGCAGGGATGAGTCAGGGACACGCACTTCATTTCTAGGTAGGTTTGGATTAATAGGAATTGATGCAATGGCCTCACAAATTAAGTCCTAAAATAGGGCTCATCCAGGAATAAATGCGAGACCCAGGGTTCTACTCTTCTGATGGAGCAGAGGCTGCAAATTGTTTGAAACCTAGGTTTCAAATATAGTTCCCCAAACATCGAGGGAAAAACACGGCCAAGAAAACAATACACATCCTACCTCTTGAAACAGTGTCACCAGAAGGAAAATAGCACATGATTGACGAGGCCAAATCTCAGGGAGGTTTTCAGTGCCTTTGTAGGGGAATATTTTTAAAAAAATAAATAAATAAATTTGGAGTTGCAGCAGGACCGAGATTTCAGCCAGCCTCATTCTCAAGCCTTATGAAATATCTGAGAATAATTAGATCTGTTCCTTTTCTTTAATTAGCCTTGTGTCTCATTACAGTAGTTCACTGCCATGTCTTTATTTACTTGATTATATCTCCTCCACACCTTTGCCTTCCCTCATTCACCTAATCTTAACATCTTTCTTTTCCTTCCCTTAAAGCTCTTTATTTTAATGCTTTGATGTTATATTGGCTCCCCCCCCATGCTTTGTTTAAAAGAAAAACAAAGATAGAAAATCTATACACAAAACAGAAGAGTCAACTACATCTTGACAAATTGAGCTTTTAAATGTCAGAAAAAGCAGATTTAAAGATGAAAGCTCATTCTTAACCCAGCTTCCTTCTTCAGAGACCTTAATATGATCTCTTTATGTAACTGTTTGCCAATTAATTCAAAATATAATGCAAGCTGCAATTTCTCAGAGAGACATGCATTCATTAGGTTTGTGGAGAGTATATAGTTTTCAGACTTTGATTGATTTTTAAATCTCATTGAGATGTACAGAACAAGACATCTTTTAAAGACATCAATTGTCCAAACAACCACTGTTTAAATCTACAAATTTACAAGAAACAGATGTTTTTCACATGGCTGGAAAACAGAGTTTCCCTAGAAGTCTGGTTTTACGCATTTACTCTTGGAGCAGTGACAAGCCCTGTTCAAGTTATGACCTACTTAAGGAGAAAACAACAGTTCATCATCACACAGTTTGCCTTTCTCAACACATTACCAAAGCTTATAAGCAGGGGCCACATCCCCGGCTATGAGAGATCAGATCCCTGAATATGTAAGATTATAACTTGTAAAAGTTGCTCCGGGCACTTGTAGTTATCGCTCCCATCCTCTTGAAGATGCCTTTGCATTGCACCTACAATACAAGGATACGTGGCGTTACAGGCAGACATGCCTAAAACCAGCCCAAACAAAAATAGGTATACGAAAGTTATTTCCCACCAGTTCTACTTGAGAAATACACATCTTAAACTCAAGAGACAGTAATTGCAGGGACAGAGTTTTCACAGGCACCATTTGAAAGGCCATTTCATACCTTAATAGCAATGCTACCCCAAGTTGTTCAGCTGATCCTTCAATGCAATAGCTCACTGGCATACTCTGAAATACAAGGAAAGATAATAAGAAGCCATAAGCTATGGAATATGGTATTAAAGTTTGCTGGCATGTGTTTCAGGTACCCGGAGTATTCATTAAACAGGAAAGGGTTTAATTGAGCTCAACAGATTGAATTTTCAAGGATTCCTGAGTGGAATCAGGAGTCCAAACCCTCTTGCCTTTCAGATCTTTCCACTCCTGACTTACTGAAAGTGCTTCAAAGTCCCTGCCCTGTTTTGCCTCCAGCTGCAGCGCTGTTACTGAACAACGGCACTGCAGATGCAGCCTGAGATCCCGTCAAAAACGGAGTCAGTGCCTGGAAAAAGCAACAGACATCCAAATCCTGATATAAACCAAAGTATTCCCTGCATTTTTCACATGTAAATGGCCTGAAGCATCAAGCACTGTCCCATGGTGCCATATTTAATAGGACTGGGTAGGAAGACAGCAAGAATCTTTCTGAGATACATTGCAGTACACATTGATCAGCTTCCAAGTGAGTCCTCCTCTGCAAGCCTCATGTTTTAGAAATTCCTACCCAGACATCTTTGTCACATCAATTAAATGCATTGATGTATAGAATACTACAGCTAAAATAAACTCCTAGTTGAGCATTATCACCCACAGGACTTTGGTCTCCATTGGATCGGAGACCATACCACCCCTGCAAGCATAAAGACAACCTTGCACTGCAGTGCAAGCGTATGAGACACTGGCTCTCAATTTCAGGGAGCAGGAGTCAGCTCCAAGCTTCACATTCAATGCATGAGACCAGAAAAGTAGTACAGAGGTACTGTTAGCATAGGAATGAATGGAAGCCAGAATACAGCCTTAGTCCTGGTTCAGAGAGGGTCCAATGGTGTCCCAAAATCTGATTTTATGAGGGGAAAAAATAAAAATAAACAGCAAAACCTGTAACATGATCACAATATAGGTAGGTTCCTCAAGAGTCCCAGATAATCAGGATCCTGGCCCTGTCCTCTTTGCTCACACAAAACTACTGAAGAGAGGAATTTCCTCTGCGACAGAGTGTGCTGGAAGCATGCCCAGGCCCACCACGGCTCCATCCCAGTAGTTCAGCACGGAGCCCCCGGTGCTATTCACGATCAAGAGAGTGAATTCTATAGCCCCCTGCTTCCCCCTGCGCCACCGGCAGCCAAATTCCTACACTGGCGTTATGCAAATCCAGCTCAGACCCCTTGCCCCCCCCTCCTTAGCTCTATGCCATATTTTATTGAGCTATTGTTTCTCTAGGACAGTAGAGAAAACATCATGTATTGTCCTCCACTGACAGTCTCGAGCCACAAAGGAAAATATTCCTGCCCTCTTGGATGAGTTTTGCAAGCGCACAGCACGTGCTTATGCCCCATTCATGGTAGACACCCTCACGATGTATGGTACACCAGACTGTAATGGAGAGCAGCCTGTTTCCCCAGCTGATGTCACCCCAGGCACTGTCCCAACAGTGGGCTCCCCCCTCGGCCAGCTGACAATCAGCCTCTCCAGCATTCAAGGTGCAAAATGATGCACCCAACATCATCCACTAATTGGCCCATTGCAGCTTACAGGCAGCTGCATTCCCTGCAGACTGGGTTGTGTAACTGGGGTTTAAACACGGATATCCTAGGGCATCGGGCTCTGCCGGGACCCTCCGTCAACTCGAGGAGCCGGCGTGTGCATCCAAAGCAATTACAGAAGCATGCCTCATCGAGGCAGTTCACTGGTGTAGCAACATTTTGTTTCTCCCACCTGACAAAATAAAGAGCAGGAGAGAATTATTTGTCAGCTCAATCCCTGTGTTAATCTAGTTGCAAGTATAATGTGATTTCCCTCCTGCCCCAGTAGTAGGTATTGCAACACCTTACATATGGATCATTTTAATCTAATATAATCTGGCTGGCTAGAAAGAAGGTTTCCCTCCACCACAGCTGCTTGTGATTAATGCTAAATATACACACCAAGCTTCAATCAGCAAGAGTGTGCATCTTAGCCAGTCTGTATTTGGTAAATCAACAGTAAACCCTATAAAATGCAGAAAATGCTGCAAAGCTTTACATGCTTAAGTTTTATCCAGCTTTTTTCAAATGCTTCCCCTATTTGCCATTTCTAATGTATCATCATCTATTACTTCTTTTCTTTAAGCAAAATTCATTTAAAAGCTGCTGATCACAGAAGATAAGAAGTGTCACCTCACCTTTACAAATAAAAAACCGTGGGCAAATACTCATTAACTGTTTTGTAGTCTTCATTTTACATTCACTTACTGCAAACTTCAGCAAGAAGAGAAGCACTTCTGTTGAAATCAAGATCAAGCACATATGTTATAATATAAAAACACAAAGCCAATAAATGATAGCTTTTTTATCATTATTAAATACAAACATGTATTCTTATTTTACTATAATTATCAAACTGGGATTAATATAATCTTGTATATTGCTTCCCTTCACGGTGAATTAAATTATGTAAAAAGTCTCCCACTAGTATTCTTCCCCAGCAAGAAACATTTTAATTGTAAATTTGCCTTTTGGAGTCTTTAAATTACATACACACACATTAGAAAAGGCCAGTACTATGGATACCGTGTATCCACTAATCTGTAAATAGACTCCCAGTCCAGGACTCATCTCTGAAATGTGGCATCAATTGCACAGGCTCCCATTTAGTTTTAGTTGAATAAAGCCATACTAGATACGCAAATAACATCAAACTTGCCGGATTAGAAAGGGGCACCTCGTACTCTAAATCATGATTGTCAATCATCACCCAGGATTAAGGGATATAGTTTAAAAACCTAAAAGCAAGCACTTCCTTTTAACTTCTGCCTACTGTGCATTTTGGATTATCGCCCAGAAACACTATTACTTGAAACAAGGCTGCCTCCCTTCTACCATCTCAGGGAAGTGCAACTTTACCATCTGCTAACCTCTGGTTGGGGGAAAAAAATAAAAAAAAAGTCTCAGCGAAGCATACAATTTAGATTTGAGATCTACTGCTGACTGTGATTATATTTATAACTTGCTTTTCACAGAAAAATGGGGGGTTATTTTTGGCTTAATAAGTGCTTTCTGAACACAGTCACCATTCTTACCACAAAGATGTAAGGCAGTTAAAAACCAGAGCAGCTACTCTATTCTTAACACAGAACTGGCAGCCTTCCTGAAGCACTGCCTTCCACATGAAGGCTTTGCAGAGAATTACGTGGAATGTATTTCATTGTACTCCTAAAAACAGAGCAGCATGCCACCGGTAACTCCGCCTGTCCTCCTGCACACGAGACGGTCAACACTCAGCCCCCCACCTCTTCCTCCACCACTCCTCCGATGTTCCCCTGTCTGAGCTACAAGACACTTCTGCAAAGCTAGTTGTCACTTCAAAAGTCTCTCCTTCGCTGTCAGAAAAGGCCATGGGAGAGGGAGATTGGTCAACAAATGTTAACATTGGATGTGTATGACGGTTCAGTGAACTGAGCTCAGCATTGGGTCATAAACTAGGAATAATTTATGGGAATAGTTAACAGAACTGTTTAGGCCCTGACTCATCACTTAGTACCTGATTTTCCAGGCAAACAGGTATATGGTTTCCCTTACTTGATGTGAAACTCAGGTCATTCTTTGGCATTTGGTTATTTCTGCTCAACAACTGTCATGCCAACTGATGTACCCCCACATGCAAGTTACATAGAGAGCTAGACACAGGTGAACAGTTGTGGGATTCAAGCGTGGCTAAATCCATGCAGAAGAGAAGCTACACAAGGAATCAGGCAGAGCGGGAAGCCGTCTATATGAACAAGGATCTACCCGCTCTGTTTGAAGTTAATTCCATCTGTGGTTCTGTGCTTCCTTTTCTTTGGCTATCAGGGACGACAATATACATCCCATCATTCACAACCATTCTCGTGGACTCAGCTAATGCTTGCAAAGCACTAAGGTCCACCATATTATGGCCCATTAAAGTTATTCAGGCATGTAAAGCCTCTTCAAAACTATGGGATTTAGACATCCCAATACTTCTGTGGATATGGGCTTCTAAACTGGATGCTGCAGTGCTGAGTCCACTCAGCTTTCCACTGCAGATACCTCAAGTGTCCTAGGAGGGGATCCTCCATAAGCAAAGGTGTCTTCCTGCATCTGTTTATGCGTGTGTGTCTCCCCTTCTCTCTCTCTGCATATATGTATGTTTATACGCACATACACACGTACATTTCTAACATTTTTAAACATATGGTATGTAATATAGTCAAGTTATAAGGAAGAAAAAAGACAAACTAGAAGAGAATAAAGTATCATCACTGCTATCCTATTCTATAAAATTAGGATTAAATCAACTTCCACCGCTTATCAAAATCTTTTTCAAAATCCATATTTTTGGAATATCTTTATAATTACGATGCTCACCAGAATGTGGGGACAAGGGTCATATCCTCAGCTGGTGTAAACTGTCACAGCTGCACTGACTTCATCTGCACTTCCACAATCTAAATGAGTCAATGATCTTGCCCCTAAGGTACAGTTTATGGCTGCATACTGATTAAAGAAAATATACACTGGTTCTTTAAGCAAGAAGGGGAAAAAACTCAGCTAAGGCTAATCTTATCAACATATAACCTTTTAATCAGATTATTGAAACAACATGTTAATTTATGAAAAGTTCAGCATTCTATTAAATTGCAAACAACGTAGTGAATTGCAACACAACAGGCTCCTTCATTGAATTCATGCAGCCACTCCTGGCAAAGGCATTCCAAATTTGAACTTAATTAATATTCCTACTCCTGGTTTCCATAGTTTCTTTTTAAACATGAGTACCAGCAGAAACTGGCAGTAACTTTACCCATATTCTCAATAATAACCCCCCTCTGTCTGTCAATATGTATGAAAGGAAAAATTTTTTGCATACCCCAAACAGCCTGTCATTTTCCTGTCTTTTGTCAAAAATATGTTGGCAACTTTTTTCTTCTTTTTTTTTTTGCTTACACAGCTTAAGATGCTTAACTGTTTCTCTGCTTGGGTTACAAGCAAGGCATATATTGGAAAGAGAGAGCAGTAGCCATGCTCCTCCAACTTCAGATGCCAGAGACATTGCAAAATACAAATTTCACAGAGAAATGAAAAATAAATAAATAATGCTTTCCTTGGAGAATCAGGAACTTACATGACTAAAACGCTTGGGGAAGTGTTTCACGTTTTCCTTCCTTGCATAGGGACTTCAAAAATGGCTAGTGTCCATCTTGGACCACCAACTTATTACTCTAAATATGCCTTAAAGCTATTTTTCTGTTCCTATACACACCTGAGCTAGCCTGAATACCAGAAATACAGATCAAGAAAGTCTCACTCACTTGCCACCTGGCCAGAAAGCAGGAGAGAAGCACAGCACTGGATCACACTTGGGCAAGGAGAAGGAGGGAAGAGACATTCCCACCAGGGCCCCACTCCCATAGGAATCCTTCTAGAGGGCACAACTCCTACTCTGCAGCTTAACTACACTTCCCCTTCTGCATGATAAGACCCCAAAACACAGCTTTTACTGTTATGGGAGCCTGTTCACCAAGCAAACCCCTCATTCACAGCATCCAACCTAGTATCCTCTGACTTTGGGGGAGTAGTCTTTGTCTCTTTGGGAGGGTACCCATAGAACAGAGCGCCCCATGAAGAATTTCAGGCAAACATCTGCATGACAAATCCAATCTGAGCTCCATGCTGCTGCTGCAATAAAGATTAAGATCTCAAGATCGGGAACCAGTTACCTCGGTAAGTTACAATGGCACATGAACCAGCAGTCCATATGCCTTTGGACCATGGCACAGAATAACCCTGTATCACTTTCTATGAGGAGTTCAGTGTCTGTTTTATTTGGCTGAGCAAACCCCAATTATTTTAGACAGTGTCTGACTGGACCTAGTTTGCAAGCAGTAAGCTTTAAACCAGGATTTGTGATTTATTCCAGTTCATAATCCAATAGCCCTATAGACTGTGCCTTTTCTAGACCACTTAATGGCACCAATTAAGGCACTTTTCAGCAGTTTCCTGATAAAGGACTAGTTGTTCCCTTAACATACAGATCTTGCAACACAGATCATGTCACCTCCATTACAGACTTCACAATTTCCTATGTCAGGGACCATACCTAAAGCTTTTTCCAGAACTGAAACCAGCATGTAAGCTCAGGGTCTCACCATGGATATATCCAAACTGATTCTTCTCTCTGAATTTCTAGGGGTGGGGATTTTTAGTCCATTTTAACCAAATGTGGCAGAGACATAGAAGATTTTAAAAAAATACGCTCCAATAAATTTTGTGCAAAACATTCAATGCAAAATTGAATACAGAATTATTTGTCAGAAATATTTGTCAGAAATACAAATTAGTGCCTCACTAAAAGGCTACAGAGTGAGCTCAGCAGTAGTTTGTTATTTATCCCATCTCTCAACCAGTCAGAATGTGTGAACTGGTGTTTGTTAGCACAAATGTTAATATATGAGAGAGATGGGAAATGTAGATGCGTATCTCACAAGGATCCACAGCACAGATGGCCACTCATCCACCCAGAAGCTGGGGGACACAGCACAGCACAGAGGGTACTCCAGAGTGATTTAAGGGAGTCTTAAGAGTCTTCAGGGGGAGGAATCTGTTGGACATCATTCCCCAGGAAACCAGACTTGGTTTACTCCTCGTTCAAAGAGCAACCCTTACACACAAAAAAACCCAAACAATTAACACCCCCCTGACAAAATGGGACTTAGATACACATAATCAGCAAATCAGCCCTCTGCACCTTCCTTCCAGTGCTATTAAACCCCTTTTTCTTTATGGCCTGAATTCAGTGTAGACCCTGCTTTAAAAGCAAGGGGTGGACCAGATGACTTTCGGAGGTTCTTTTCAATCTGAATTATCCCGTGTCTATTATATATCTAGGAATACAAGCAGTAAGACCTACACTTGCCAGGCAGCTAAGTACAGCCATAGTTGAATTGGCCAATTGCAAAGGTTAGACTACAGAAAAATCCGAGTCAGTACAGATTAATCTCAGCTACGATAAACTGGCACAGCAAGCCTATGGCATACTCTCAACAGGTACAAGAGACAGATAGTGGTGCCATCAACCAACTAATCAAACATTAAACACAACAAGGCAACCTTGGGCTGGACAGGACCCATATTTCATTCCATCAAGGCTGTTGTCAACCACAATCTCCAAGATTTTGCAGAATAAGAAGCCTGCCTTCAGGGTACCACAGGGTAAAAAGGTGATCTTTCATCCTGTCATTGCAAATTCTTCTGTTTTATTGAGTTGAATCAACTAGGCTCTGTTAGCAGTTGCCTCCTGTGTTGCCAGACGGGGAAGCTTGAAGCCACCTGTGAATCAGGAGGGGACAAGACGACAAGCAACTGCTTGACTGAAAAAGATCCTATTCTTGGACTAGTTCCTGTCTATCCTGCCAAATATGCCTTGGCTGAAGAGTGTGTCGTGGCTTGGGAGGAGGGATGAAGAGAGGGGAGGGGAGGGAGTGCTGAGGATTGAAACTGCCTCCAGGTAAGGTAGGCCCAAGGCAGAGTCAAAAGAGAACAGCAGGTCAGATGGAAGCACCCTAGGAGAGACTGAGCATCTGAGAGAACGTCCAGACAAACCCAAAATTTTCTTCAGAAAGAGATAAATAATCTATCCTTGATGGTGGTGATAGCCTTCAGCTTTAGAGACTCTCAAAGTCCTAACCTGAAGGAATTGGTTTAAAAGAAAAAATAAAATAAAAAAATTGATCAGGAAGCCCAAGTGGTCCTTTGATGGGACAAAAATATGTTTTGCGGTTCACGGTTCATAACATAGAGAAGGGCAAATATGATGGCTAGAAATACCATTCATTGTTGCAGAGAGAAAAAATGACCTAATTCTTCAGTTCACTGGAAAGGAGAGCAGACAAGCATTAGATAGAAGATGGACCCTAGAAAACAAGAGAGTGAAAATAGTGAGGACATCCGAGGGCAGCTCATAAACAGAGCCCTGCAGGAAGCAGACAGACATGAGGTGCACCCCAACAGACTGCCAGAGCAGCTCTAAAATATCAAAAAGCCTGAGAAGCCACTCAGACCAAGACCAGCACTGCAGAACTCCACCTATGAAGGAAAGTTCACTGTATTCAGTGTGAAAAGAGAGATCCAGAAAAGAAACTTTCAAGGACAGCTGAAGAAAAGTCCATTTCTAGAAGAAGACAGTGATGGAACAGATGGATGGCATCTGTAGATTGTCTAACTTGCATCGTACCTCATTGTGCAGTCTTAGACAAATGCACAATCATCAGTCGAGCAAACGGTCAGACAGCAGCTGTCACTCATGCAGGCAGAGCTGGGATCCAAGGGGGAGCAAAATGAGAGGGCCTGTTCTTCTCTGCCAAGGACCAGCAGGTGTGGAAGGAGAGAGATGCCAAGCAGAAGGGAACCAAGCTAGAAGAAAACTCATTTTGTTTGAAGTTAGCCAGTGTCAGATTAAAGAAATCAAAGACTTGTTTAGAGTAAAGCAAAGAGAAATAAAGGAAGCATTTTTCAGATTGCAGTCCAAGCCTTTTGTCCAGTTTAACCTCTTTTCTCTTGTTTCTCCATTTGCTTGTTTTCTTCATCAGTCACAACAGAATGGCTACTCCAGAAGAGACTCATCTCTTGGCTTTGTGATCACCAAAGAGACCAAGATCAAAGCAATTTAGGAAGCAGAGTTTTCATGCCTGCACCACCATGTACGCTAACATGCTTCTTCACGCAGCACTGCCACGGGAGATAAATCCATAAGCAATGCTGTGCCATAGCAGCCAGAGTTACTGTGCAGCCTTCGCAAAGACAACCACCAAACACTTAAAGGCAGCATTTGCCTGCTATCAAATTCTTTGTTCTCTAGTCTACCACCAGACTTCCAAATGAAACAAAATCAGCTCTAGACTCTTCCATTTGCCAGGGAAAATGAAATCCAATGAGCCAAGCAAGCGGAAAGGGGTGAATTCATTACAGACAGTCTTCAGGGGTCAAAATAACAAGTATCAGTGGGCTTCCTTGGCCTCTACAAGTAGGCGAGGCATTCTTACCCTTTAGGCATCTCATTTTAGCTGGTCTAAGCAAGTGGCTCACATCCCTTTATAACTGATGAAGCAGCTGAGACTCTTCTAGGAAGCAAATCATCTGTCCTACTTTAGTTATATGCCAGGATGAATCAGACTTTGGAATAGCTCCCTTCTCTCTTGGTCCTTGACATAGGGAGCCCACACAAATAGCACAGCACACAGTTAAATTCACAGAGTGGGAATTCAGTAATATCAGTCCCCTCATGATGTCACCATGCCTTGACGACTGCTCCACTTTTGCCTCTTTTGGCTCCAGTTATATCTTTCATGGCAGTCCAGAGTAGCTGTGTTGTTGTCTTCTACAATCTTGTTTCATCACAGAATTAGCTCCGTCCCATTTTCCCCTTGGAATCCACACAGCTTGACATCCAAAAATAACATCCCACTAAATTAAAACAAAAAGATTTTTAAAAGTTATGTCACTCTCCCCTAGCTTCCTCAGCATATCTAGTTCTTTCTACGTCTATTTTATACAGAGCAAGTTCTGCTCAAGGATGAGAGCCATTTCTCGTCTTTTATGGCATTAAGCAATTTGCTGGCACATAAAATTAAAAGAAAATACACTTCAATTCAAAGTTCGAGACAAGAGCATATCTGACAGCACACTATGTTACTCATGCAATTTTTTAAACCAAGTTGACAGACTCTTACAAGTTTCTAAGAGTAAAGGACAGACATTTCCCAGGCCTGATTAGGACCTTATTCAGTCCTGGAAATAAAGAACAAAGATGAACTCTCTTCTTTAGCTGATATTGCTGTTGATTTCTGCCCTCGCAACATGACAGAGCAGTTGAGCACTAAGCACTCCCGTCGAATCATTATTTTCTGCCTTCTCTTTTTAAGCTAGGCCCCTAACGTTGCTAAATGTACCATTTTCACACTAAACAAAACAAAAAACTGCCCACCTTCCTGATCGTTACCTCATACGGTGGGTCTGAATTGAAAACACCAACATGGAGAGAATTACGCGTTGCACAAAGAATAGCTTGGGTTTTCTCAACGTGCACGGTGTCTTAAATGGGAAACAAGCTACATTTTGGATGATATTGCTGCCACACGAGGCATTCTCTCTCTGGTGGTCTGATCTGAGGGTACGTTCTGAAGTAATTTCCTAGAGGGAAGCTGACAGCTCTTTCACACCCTTCCCCTCCTCCCTACATACAACCGGCAGTATTATTCTTCAAGATCATTATTTATCAAGACCAAATAAAGTAATTTCCTTTAAGTGCCTTCGTAGTGTAAAGACTTTAAAGGGATCTTTGTAGGGACTACCACCACCTTGGATGTATGTCTTTTTGTCCCACAAAAAGCCACTTTAATCTATTTTTCAGTTTTCAGAAAAGAGGCATTCTTTGTTGCTAACAAAACCACCACCTTAGCACCTCACTCGCCAAGAAATTAAGTGCTATCAGCTAAACACGCTCCACCGTCTGCTCTGAGTTATACACCAGTCATGGTAGGTTTTAATTTGATTAGTGATTGGGCTAAAAGCAGCTAAATAAAAATTATAATGCCCAAGAGCCACTTAGACTTGTTCAGACACTTTAAATACCAAATCCCTTCAGCAATATAACATTATCTTTATAGACAAAACTGAGTTTAAAAGTACAAATCTAATTGATCTCAAGTGCATTGGAATTACTATATTTAGGCATTGGATTATGTACTACAGAAAGCCTCATGCTATGTAAGCAACAAAACTAATTGTGGAAAGACAAAGGTATGTGTCTAACGTGCTTATGGACTTTTAAAAATTCATATTTTCATTGAAGCTGGCAAAGTTACAGCTGCTCACACCAGCAGTGAATTTGGCATGGTGCCCTATATGTTGCGCGAACATAAGCCGGCTATTTCTGGTCTCCTTTAGAGGACCTGGACTTCAAGCCCTGCCTCAAAATTACTGTTTAAGGCTCTGACTGTTGCAGGAAGAAAAAAGTAAATTAAGAAACAGTAAATTGATTCTCAATAGCTAAGCAAGACTTTCTTGTCTTCAGTCTCAACGAGGGCCTCAGTTCATGCAGGCATTTATGGCAGATGCTCAGACACCACAGAAGGATGCCATTACACTTTTAAAGCAGCTTTTCAAATGTAATACACTGTTTCAGAATAAACAAGTTACCTAGACAAGAGGAAGGAGCCATCCATCCCCACAGCCACTTCTCAAATTAATATAAATCAGCATGTGCTAAAAAAAGACACAAGAAGGGAAAGATTCACTAGTCCAGTTGAACTTGTGTCTGGCTGGATAGGGAAGTCATTTCAAAGTCTTCAGAAAGATGCATGGATTCTGCCTGCTTTGAACTCTGCTGCTGCATGCAACTTAGTTGCCCGCCTGCATCCCTGGGAGGGAAAAGCAACAGAATCCATTTTTTCCTGAATACATCCCCATGTCTACCTCTCAGAACAAAGCAGCTGTCAAGAAACACTTGCAGACAAGAAGATTCAAGATACCGCTCTAAAACTCACTAGTTCACCCTGTGTTGCACTTTCTCTTTAGCATGGGATTTTCCAGAGACAAAGACAAGAAAGAAAGCTCTCCTCTTGCTCCACCTTTATAAAAGTAGATATATTCACTAGTTAAAACAGGTTGACTTTACCCTCGGAGGCTTTCAGAAAAATAATGCATTAAGAGGAAAAAAAAAGCCAACATTGCAAAAAACAAAATAGGTTTTAAAAATAAAAAAGGTAAGAGTGCTCTTCAGTTAATTCAAGAAGATCCCCAGAGGGAATCCACCTATTTAAGCACCTAAACCATGGTTATATCCCAGTATTAATACAAGGGGCTGGGCTGGGTCTTCGAGGTCTCATTTCAAGACGTTTCCTAACAGGCTTGGGAGAGCAGGAGTGAAAGCTATTTGGATCAGAAATTCCACAGAAAAGTAAAAATCTTTCTAGGTTGAAGGGTGTTGTTATTTTTAAATTTTTTTGTTAATGAGAAATTAAAAACACACACACACACTGAGAAACAAAGTTAAGTTAAATTTAACCTAGCTTTGCACATTTTAACAATTCACTCTGCTGTCTGTAGAACACAGCAATATAAATACTGCTATCTCTGTTAAAATGAATTATTGACAATTTTAATACATGTTGCACAGTACATATTAATATAGAAAAATACATGTTATCAGCAGTGCAATGTTGACCATGTACTAATCCATTCCACCTGCTCAAATATTAGTGCAAATAATTATATATTTGTAATGCATCATTGCTGTCTAGTTTGAATCTCTGCCTCCAGAATAAATGTCTCTTCTCTGAAGTTGTTTGCTATTATGAGTAAAATGTTATATATTCATACTCAAATTGACTTTGGGTGGATAAGTAAAATGAGCAACCTTCAAAAATCCACTTGTCTAAGACTTAGCAAGTCATTTTAATGAATTGTTTACAGTAAAATCTTATAAAAATGTTTCAAACACAAGCTCGTATTAGCTGGCTTCTCTACAACACTCAAATACCACGCATCAAAACAGTGTAGAGTTCAAAATGACCGTCTTCAACTGGCAGCGTCAGCTGAGGCGAACCTTAACCATGCCTTTCAGCAGAAGCTATTTACCTTCACACCGTGCAGTTTATCTACCTCTAAATCGATTCTGGGGACACCTTCTCTCCACAGTCTCACCTTTCTTTACAAACAGAGAGGTGGCCTTGGTGAGGTTGAACGCCTGGTAGAACAGCAGCTCCTGTCCCCAACAAACTGATGATCAGAATGGGAAAAGTAGACACACAACCAAGACACCTCAAGGGCTCGTTTGTGCCAGGATATCCCCTTGGCTAGAAGTGACGTTGGGATAGGGCTGAGGAGGACAAGGGCAGCCCTAAGAACAGATGAGGTGAGGTTAAGGTGAATAAATTGCAAGGGAAGACTGGTGCAAACAGCCAGTCGACAAAGAGGTGGGGAGCAGAAAGAGCCCAAAAATCTTACAGAGCCCCATTGTGCACACAAAGGGGAGCAATTAAAAGGACCGACATTCCTTAGTCTGTCCTCTCCTCCATCCTTGCTAAATCCACGTCTGAGAACAACAAAACACAGCATGAGGAAGCCTTCAGCAACAGCCACTGCTGCCATGATGCCTGTCTCCCAAACCAGCATTTCTTCACGCTCTGGCTACAGTAGCCTTATAGACAGTTTTGGGTTGCAGTGAAAGAAGAGAGAGAAGCTTTAACTCTTCAAGATGAAAAATTTGAAAGTATAAACTTTCAAATAATATTGTAAATTAAAAGATCAACTGAACAAGGTCTCCTAGAAGCCATATCGCAAAGTTAAAGGTTTCTCTCTCGTTGGTAGTGTGGTAACAGAGGGGAAAGGGATAGCCCAATTCTGAGATCTAGAAAGGAAAACAGGGCATAGGGATGTAAAGCTAATAGAACGAAAGTAGAAACCAAGGCTTCCACATACACTTAGGGCTGTATTGACACAGAGTAAGCAGTGCCCCATACAAGAGAAAAGACGACAGGCAAACACAGCTGCTTCCCCACTCTAAGATAAGCAGAAGACATGGTATAGAAATCTCTTACCACCAAAAGAAATGAGGACAGAGGACAAAAAGACAAGCAAACCAGGGAACATGACTGGGCAGGAGATCTGGCTCCCTCCCCTCCTTAAAACACATATAGAAACACTGGGAAAGAAATGACAAACGTGCCAGTCTTGATGTCCAGAACGTACTCCAATGTAGACAGCAAAACACAAATCTATCTCCACTTAACATCTAGCACAGAAGTGGTGGTGGATAATGCCTTGAAACCAATATTCAGCAGAACATGAAGACAGGAAAGGTGCTCCTACCTTTCAGTTGTCCTCTAGAAGAGTAGCTTTTGGTACTGATGGCTGGCTTATCCTCCCTACTGCTCCTGGGACAAGAAGTGCAAAGGAGAAGAGCTGCTACCTGCATCTAAAATTAGACAAGCAATTTTTTAGATATCTGCTTCCTTCATATAAGAAAAAAAACCATCATCTCAGCCTTGTTTCCCTATTCATGACCAGTTCAACTCAATCGCTAATCTGATAGGTATTATTAAAATAGGTATTGCCATTGAAACTTAACCCATCCTTCCATTTTAGAATTTGTCATGACATCTAAAACAGAGTACATTAGGTTTACTGTCATGAACCTATTGGATTGAGAAACCTGGAACTATGGGCTTCTGAAGAACAGGTCAATGCATACCCAACCCGTGAAGGAACCCAACGGGCTTCACCCTCTTCAGGGCACTTCGTAAGATGCAGTATTTTTACCATATATTTGCAACATTTCCTACAGAAATGGAGACAACACTCAATCATAAGACCCCAGCACCAGCTACATGGCAGAGGATTACTCCTTAGGCAACTAAAATTGAGTTATCTGTGGCAGTTAAACACTGAAGCAACCAGAGATTTAAAATGACTTTGTGAAAACTAAGAGTGGAAAAAAAATCCCAACCAAAACCCAACCCAAGATCTCTTATCAATGGTGAGATAGGCTGACCTGCCACCTGTCAATACCATGCCATTCTCAAGTCAAGCAGTCACTTACCATTACCCAGATCCCCGTAGCCTTCAAAGACAAAAAATAAGCCAAGGTCTGGCAAATTCTCCTTCCCTCCATATTGCTGATGCACTTCTGCACCTCACAGTGGAAATAAGCAGACCTCATGTTCCAGCATCACTTGGTATCCTCCATAGCAGAGGTACACTCATGCATGCATCACCTCTTCTGTTGAATCCAGTGGTGTCGAGATGAAGAAACAGCTCCACAGCAAAGTATTTTAGTGAGTCCCCCTCCTCTAGAGACTCACTTAATTTCAGAGTAGGACGTAGCTGTAAAGAGATTTTAATTCCAATCCTGCTTATTCTCCTAGATGGATGTCTATGTCAGGTTTCTAATTACTCACATTTTAACCTCCTCCTTCCACGTGCTACACTACTTCATTTAAACCTGATTGTTCTCCATATCCTTTTAGTTCATGTCTTCTTCACTTCTTACCCTCTGTTTCTGAAGACCTAGATCTTATTTTTCCAAACACTTCCATTTCTCAAGTTCTCATATTTTTATTTGTGTCGAAAAGCAGTCTTGCAGAACACCAACTCCTTCCTGCCCTCTGTGCATACGCAAACAGAATACAATACCAAATCATGTTAATAAATTATAGGACTTGTAAAAACACAGCTGATTTTCCAGCCTACAACAGCTTACTGCAAAGCCATTTTCACTAACTGTAGACAACATAATTACACACACATATACACACCTCCTCTCAGGCATTCATTTGGCTGCCAGCCTGTTAAACGCCTATGTTCTAAGAGAGAACATTAGAAAGGCAATACTTTAACTCATTACATGAACGTTAAAAGGCATATTTGTATTTTGGATAGTACTTTATTGTATTCAGAAGCCACTGGAAATATTTTCCCAAATTACATGCTATAAGAGCTCTAAACTTAAAAATGTGTGAAAATTATAGTTCCCCGCCCCATCCCAATCCAATGTGTATTGTAAAGTAAACTTGCTGACAATATAGTCTTCTCTGGAAATAGAAACTCTTTCAGGGGAGGTTTTTTAAAGGAAGGGGAAAGGGAAAGCTCACACCAGTGATAAATTTGGTCAGTAAAATTACTTTTATTCTTTTTTTTTTTTTTGTTAAATAGAAGGGTTTATACAATTGAGTATAAAGATTTTTGAAGAACATGGAAATGAAATGAAAAAAGTATCTGGAGGGAATTCTTTTTATTAAGAGTTTACAGATCTAAGTTTAAGTATTCACCTACTTTTTGCTGCCTCCTGTTAACAGGCATAATGAAAATATTGCACTGAGCATATGCATGGAAAACACAGCTAATAAAGCAAGAAATATGGTAAATACACTTCATACAACCTTAAAATAACTCAATCATACAACAAATCCTGAAACACTTCTGCGATCTGCAATCTTAAGATGATGTTCACTGTTCTGAAGTGTTTACAAATTGACACTTTTTTTTGTAGAAAGATTTTGTATTGGTTAATAAAACCACAGCCTTCAAATTGTTGGCTTTCAGTTACAGAGGTAACAGAGAGGTATCATCTGAATTCACATCAGAGCTTTTGAAAAAAAAATGGCAGCAGTACAAGCACGTGCCTCCTCCAGTGTCCAAAATCTTTGTGGCTTTGCCATGGCCAAGGAATAGAGCTCCAGAGCTCAAAGCAGCAGCCAGTCTGCCCGAATACTTTGAGACAGTCTGGCACCCTTTCTCTTGTTTACCCATACAATGCTCCGCTAAATAGAAAATGAAGCAGATGAACCTCAACTAACCAAGAGAAGTTCCACACAAGTCTGTGCATATTGACTACTCCTGGGAAGTCAGGAACAAAAGAGGAAAATAATTTTATTTGACCAAGCCACAAAGCAGATTTCTAGAATGCTGCTCTGAAGATGGGAGAGAAAGAAGTTTCCGCAACATATGCTGAGAAATAAAGTGTTAGAGATGATTTGTCCAAGGATGATGGAAGCCGGATTGAAGACACAAACCACAGCAGTTGCAACCTGTTTTCCACAAGAGCTCACTCTGAATAAAGGTCTATTTACAACAATTTTCAACTGCTTGTGGAAAAGCTACTTCAGATGTTTCAAACATCACTGTTGCTTCGGTTGACTATATGCACACTATGGGTCCATCTCAGAAAAGGACACAAAAGTGGCCTGTCTCCAATATTAAAATTATGATCAGTGGAAGAGAAGCTTTTGCACACTTCAACATTTTCTATTACTCAGGCACTGAGGCTCAATTATCTTCAGCACAGGAATTTTCAACTCTAGGTTTTTGCTAGAGCCATGGTCCATTCCTCCCACGTATGAACAACTGGGCTACATTTTTTCCCTTTCATTTTGTTATAATCTGAATTTATTTACATACAAAACAATAAACAGGAGAAAGTTCTCTTACATTAACCCAACAATGGGCACCTTTCACCTTGTATAAAGAATGTCTTAGACAAGGCAGCTGCATTTACTTTAGAAGCATACATAAAATTCAGTGTGCCGGTATCAAACAGAGACAAAATTCTCAGATCATACAATGGCAAATACATTCCAGTGGGCCCTCAACTATTAGGTGCAAAAAAATCCAAAGCCAAGGAACCAAAAAAACCCCCCAAACTTGTCACCACTTTAGTTCTGTTTAGAATACTACACAATGAATAAATTACATCTTTCTGGGATAGTGTTGCTTATGCTCCTACATCTCAAAGAAATTCCAAGCTAATTAATTAGAGCAAGAAATTACATTGAGCAGGATAACGTTTTAAATGAAAGAAATGACTTAGAAACACCAATCAAAGATAATTTGATTATGATTAGCTGTGCTGAAGTCTAAGTCATTAAAACTGATGAAGAATGTTTTTACACTGGTCTATTCTATGTAATCCATTACCTACGCTATGCTCTGTAGTTCAAGTCTAACAAATGGTATCTGATAATTCAATATTGAAGACTAAAAGACTTTCAATGCACCACTTCTTTCCTACACCAACATGTTTCCAATAAAAAAAAAAATATCAGTAGCAAGTAGATTTGCAAAATTCTTCACCGGGAGAACTTTAGCTTACGTGAAATACCATTCAGATTTTTACCTGCTTGCCTTCTACATAGTCATGTTTAAATATGGCTGCTGCTTTATTCTGAACAGTCATTATACCACAAAAGTTACAACCACGGTTTGGTAAGAAATCATTCCCTGTGCTTTCTAGCAACTGAGGCCTGCCCAAAGGTACAACATTTCTTTCCATGCTCTCAGCTGAAGTGACGAGCAAGACGAGCAGACCTATAATCAACACGCAGCTGAACAAAGGAGTGAAGGATGTTCTTGTCCAGATTAGCAAGTTGTTCTCCAGAGCAAACTTGCTTTAAATTATCCGGGGCTACAACCAGAAGATTGCAAAGTGCATGTAAGGTATCAAAGAGCTGCAAGACCAGCGCAATCTGTGGTTAAGAGAAAAACAGAGAAAGACAGATATTAAGGAGTTAGAGTTACTCTTATAACACAATTTTCACCAGATTTTCAAAATACTTCCTCCCCACAGAGGATTTACATCCATCATTCTCTCCTCATGTGTGCATAAATACATATAGATACATGCCCATATACACCTGTAGGGAGATACGCGCACACGCAAAGTTACACATAGAACACATAATAATGCAACTCAATACTTCTTCAATAAACAAAGATAGCCTACAAGCAATAAAATGGTCTCAGGAAACTGCTCTTTAGGACATTATAAAGAACTGCTGGTATAGTAACAGAACATACAACATCAGTATATAAAATGCTGCTGTTCAAACAGAAGCAAGCTATTTTTATGAAGAAAAAACATCTGATTAAAAATAGAGTCCTGCTACTAATTTTGATATGGCTGTACATCACCAACCCGTACATGCTTACCTTGAAGTCTTTGGCACACTTCCTATATTCAGCCACGTCACAAATAGCTAACATGCCTCCCATGCAGCTGTAGGAATATTGCTGTAGGTGTTCATAGATAAGTCGATGAAAACGAACTCCAAGCTCCATCAAAACTGTGTCCACATTCTTACCATCCATAGAATTTCTAATCTTTTCCACCTGCTTTCTAACATAGCCACAGACCTTAACACAAGCCTAAATAATAAAAAGGAAAAAAAAGAATTAGGCAACTTACTTTCTAGTAATGCTTTGTCATACTTCTGCCATCCTAAGGGGAAAAAGCACCCAGCAACTAGAGAGTACCCGATAATTGATTTTCGGAAACTGATAGCTTAAAGCTAATTATCAGCAAAAAACCTTGTTCTGAATCTGGGCCTCTGGGACCAGGAAAGAATGTGACAGTTCGTCCAGCACCTGCTGACTTGTGTCTGACACTAGGTACAAAACTGCTCGTGTTCATTTTCAGCTTGAGAAAATAGTCCACAACAGAGTTTGGAGGTGCTTAGTGCAAAATGGAATAGCTAAGTAAATTAATCAAATGCACATGTTGTCTAACGCGTGTTCGATAAGAAACATCTTGTACCTGGTAACATTTATGAGCATCTGAAGCTATATGGATGAGCTGGGACTTAGTTTACTTACATTAGTATATTGAATTAAAACATTGTTTTCATCTTCTGGTTTAAAATCTGTCTTCTTTTGCTCTGCAGCCAAGATGTGCTTCATCTGTCCAATCATACAATTCAGTGTCCTTTAAAGTTACAAATACAGATTGGGTTTTGAAGGGAACATTTTAATTTCTTTGATTTTTATATTTACATAAACTAATATGATTTTATACAAAAGTAAGCAGCATAAAGCAACGAGGAAAACAACCCACTACCGAACATTTGAGTAATCTACAGAAGATATAGTAAAAGCAAACATTTATTACAATAAGCAAGCAGTGCAAGCACGTGTTAAAGGAAACACTTCATTTAACAGACATGCACACACACATACGCACTCTTCTGAAGTTGCAATCCAATTCTCTAGAGAAAATATGCTTGATTTTATATAAACAGTTAGAAAAAGAAAAATCAGCCCAAAAAAACCCAACAGCTCTAAAAACTCCTTCCTCCAAGTTCGGTGTCCTGGAGCACAGCACACAGCATGCTGGCCAGCTGGTTTTAAAGGGGACACATTAATTGTAAGGCAATCCATTCAAATCCAGCTCTTCAGAGAAACTGGACAGCATTCTTCAATGCAGAGGGAATTAGAAAACTGAAGGAAGCATTCCGAAGAGTGTAGAAGAATTCGATCACATGTTACTCAGAAGTAAGCATAAGAAACACTGGGAAAATGAAGGGGGGCGGGGGTGAGGGGAGAGGAGAGAACAAAAAGGAAAAACCTCTTCCTTTGCCAGAGCTTGGTATTTCTCAGAAATCTAATCGAGTTTTACAGTGTCATTTATCCTTCATAGGATTTACCTTCACAGAACATTACTTAAGGTCAAGGTCCTGGTTTACTTACTTACAAGTCCAAAAAAAAAAAAAGTCAAACAGCAAAGCAGCTGAGAGGCTGCATACCTTTCTCAGTGCCTACCTTTGACAGAACCTCCGTCTCTCCTCCCACCCCTCCTTTTTCTTCACTCCCCTCACCCCTCCAACCTCCCCAAAGAAAATACAGTCAAGGCCATTACAGCCTTGAAGGATTCAATTTGGGGTGAAGGAGAAAAGAATATATGTATCCAAAGAGGGAATAAACTTCTTTTCTATGCATAGAGCTCAGGCTTGCATTTCAGGTGTACTTCATTCAACAATCCACATACCAACAGAAATATAAAGAAATTATATCTTGCATTCCCTTCAATTTCCATTTTCCACAGATACTCCCACAAGGCTGTTTAGACAGAATACACACTGAAAGAAAACCAGTTGAACTGATTTTGTTTGGCTAATAAATCACTTTTACAGAGTTAGACATTGCTATGAATGCCATTCAAGAAGCTGCTATTGGACTTTTTCAAATTGGATAATGTTAAAACCATCAACGTTTAGGAATTTCCTTTTATATTTTAAAGGAATGATCTAGTTTAAGCAAGACAATCAATTCTCAATAGCATCAGTGGCACCACAAAGCAGCATGTAAGCAAGTACACAAACACATTTGATATGTAACATTCGTCTCAAAACTAATCTCTCTCTTCTATGTGCCAAAGCTCAAATGTTTTTGAAGTCTCCATGCACAAACCTTTGAACGTACCGTTTTCCAACAGAGACTTGTTCTCCTAAGTCTATCACTTTAAGAGATTAATTACTTTACACAAACAGTTACAAACTATTCTAATGCTGATGACTGACATATATCTGTCTAGATCTAAGCTTAAAGACTCACTGGTTCAAGTATTTCAAACTTTGTGTTTAAACCTCTAAAGGTCCCTTCCAGCAAGAGCAGCTAAAATCTCACTTGCCACTTACAGATCCTCTATCTCCACCTTTCTTTTTGCACCTGCAGAAAACGCAGGTGCAAATAACATATCAAATCTCTTCCTCATCTCTCTGCAGAAAGTACCCAGTTAGGACACAAATGCTTGTTTTTCCTATACAATGACTGTTCTCATCTCTCTCCAGTATGGTGCGATCCTTACCAAAACCTGAATAAAAGTTTCCAGAGTAGCTCTTGTTACCCACAGGATGGCTTATTTCCATTACTGCAGAGAGAGACCAGACACAGAAAGCTTAGGTAACATGTTCTAGGTTGACTTATGCCACCTTGAAATATGGGAACACTCCATGCTTTCCAGACCAAAGTAGGGCATCGCACAACAGCTCCATTTCCTAATATTAATCTTGTTAGTTATTTTCCTCTGCTACAAAACAGTATGACTTTAATTTACAATTTTTATACCTATCCCCTCATTTTTATTTGGAGAAGTGGAAAAAAAGAAAAAGATTAAATGAGTCAGTCACAACCTCAAAGCAAGTCAATGTCAGAATCAAAATTATTCCAGGCCTCCAGACTTCTATGACTAGGTCTAATCCATAGCACTGCACAGATTCAAGCAAATCATCTAACCTATTTTTGTCAAACTTTGCTCCTAGTGGAAATCCTGCAAGTCTTTAACCTATTTCAATCATCATTCCTCCTTCACTTAAAGTAGCAAAAAGTAGTTTGAGACAGTAAGGTAAAACTGAATTATTGCAGTTCTTCAACATCAGCAAAATCCTTTAGCATCCTTCCAGAAGTATTTGTGGGCCAGAAATCTACCATGGACAATATGACCCTCTAAACAAACTAAATCTAAGTTTCCTATCCACAACAGTCCATACTTACGGATTTAAAAATAAATAAAAAAATCGACTTTGTGTTCAGAAGTAATTAATCCTTAAAAGGAAAGCTAACATACATCACAAAGGAGTTTTAGAAGAATTAATGATGAACAGAAAGTTTAAATCTCTACTTGCCTATCAATGCCCATATCCAGCTTCACTTCCATTTGTTCTATGATATCCTTTTTCTTCTGGAGACATTCAGATAATTTAGGAGAGGAACTGCAACAGTAGAAAAGGTTGGGGGTGTGACAGAGTTAAAATATTGAAACAAATTTCTCTGATGGGTCTGCTACTTGCAACAGGACTGTGTTAAGATTTCCCATCCCATCAGAAAGGACCAGTTTAGATGGAGTTAGCTAGCTTCAGGGCAACAAATCAACAGCCTGAAGAGCCATCTGACCTTGCGCAGGATTTCCATGCTGCAATACGCTTTAGGCAGCATTGTGTCACCTGAGCAGCGTGCCTGTCAGCTGCTGCCAGCCCCTGACAGGTGAGCAGCATACCTAGATTTTCTTGCACACTAATTCAGCACCCATCAGCGCGCTCCACCTTGAGTGTATCCAAACTGCGGCTCCCAACAACACGCATCTTTTGTGTAGTTCAGCATGGGCAGCTGCTCCCTCTGCAGAGCCTGTGAGGTTCCCCCAGGAGTCACAGCAGCCCTGATACTGACCCAGGTGCAGCCACAAACCCCCTCTAGCCCTGGCCTGTAATAGAGCAGCAAGGTCTTTGAGGAACAACTTGTCTTTCCTTTGTATTAACACTCTTGGAGCTCCCTCTCTCCCACCGGTTCTCCAAGGTACCAACTTGTTTAACTTCCCTTCCTCCTCCTCTCATTACAGCATTTTATCTTCCCACAACATCAAGCTGAACCACTCCAACAATAAACTACTCTTAACAGGGATGAAGAATGAAAAAAAACCCGCTTTCTTCACCAAAAATGACCATTCACAAAGGCAATGTTAATCAAAATATGGTACCTGATCAATGGCATCAGATGATCATTGAACTGCTTGTCAAATAAATGGAAAATAGTATTGGCCTGGTGAACAACATCCAAGAAATAAAGATTTGCATTCTTTGAATCAGAAGAGGGAATGCCTAAAGCAAAGAAGGTTTCATTAGGATTGTAATGATATGCAGTTCTTATAATTGCATGATGATTTTTGAAATATGCAGAATTTTTTCATGAATGCTTAAATCACAGGCTTAAGAGTGTCAAAAATTTACCATGGTGCCATACATAGAATACTTCTCTATACTGGGTAATAACCACAAGCATAGAAATATCTTGCTTGTAAAATTTCTAAAAGCAAAATCGAATGGCCAATTTAAATATTTCTTCAGAACACGAGTTTTATGCTTTCATGTAGGAAAGACAGGTTCTCACCGTCAAGATTTTAACTTCTTTAATACAAGCAGTTTTGTTCCTCACTGTCACTTTTAAAAATGCACAGGTATACAAACAAGCATGGAATTCTTATAAAACATAAGACATTAAGTCTTAATATAGAACTATTCTATTGTTATGGCACAGAGAACAATTAAAAGAGGTAGGAAGTGCTGATGTCCCAATTTCTGTAATACAATGAAGACAGTAGCATGTTTCCAACTGTGCATCAATTCCCCAAATGGAACTTACACTATAGAAAACATTAAATGCTGACTCCCAAATACACAAACTGAATTTAATTTAACCAATACATCCTGGACAGGGCCAATCAATAAGGCACAGCAAGGACCTGCAAAGATCATCTGCACAAAAAGGCCAATGAGATGAAATGCTCAGAAAATATTAAACTCACCAGCAAGGCCTGTTTCTAATGCATAATCGATGTGTTCAGTACATAAGAACTCTACAAGCATAGAAAAAATTCTGAAAGCGTTCTTCGGTAAGTCAGATGGATCAGAGAGCTTTAAAGAAAAAAAAAATTTATCCTAAAGGTCACTTCTACATATATTTGAAAGTTTATCCAATATTGTGTAGGGGATAAGCTTAAAATGTAACAAGTATTCCAGAGTAATTGGAATTTTATTATAAATTAAAAGTGTCCATACAGAGAACTATTCAGGAACAGCCTTTAGCATCAATAAACCCTTTGGCGTTAACGAGTAAACCAAAGCTAGCACACCACAGGATGCTAGAAAAAGCAAAAGTATCAACAGTTTACTATAATTAGTATAATAACAACATTAATAATAGATATTAATTAATAGTCCTCAAAACACAATTGTCCAGATGTAATCTCAGGAATTACCTAAACTGCATACTGCTGGAAGCTGGGAAAATGTACATAGAAAAGCTGACTTTATCCATGCCCTGCCTTTTTTCTCTTTTACTAAGCTTCTGCCACTGGCCAGAGTCAGAGAGAGGACACTGGGTTTGCTGGACCTTCAGTTTCAGCCAGTGTGGCTGTTCTTTTAGCACTGCCACAGTATTGCAGAAAAAAAAAAAATAATACAGGCTGAACTTCAGCTACATTTATGACAGTTCAGCTGGAGTCAACGGAGCATGAAAATTTTTATTAAGTGAAGTAATGCGCACACATACACAGAGCATCTGTACCTTCATGAGCTGTAAGCAACATGGGATTTTGGACAGCAACCTGTCAGTAAATCCCTTTTCTAAAGAAAAACGCAACAGGGCTTCTGCACATAAGAAATACGGCTTTGGTTTTTAAGGAATTATATGAAGACTTTATGAAGCTAGGAGTAAGAAAAATTACGATTGCAATCAAGTTAATTTATGTAACAACACTCCCAAAGATTTCTGCTGTATTCCCCCCTCCAAAAAAAACCAAAACAAACCCCAATAACAAAATATTACAGAGATTTCCAAACACCAAAATGTTGCAATATACAGTTACATTCAGAATTACAAGTTTATTTTTCCTAAAGCTGTCACAGTTGGGACACACAGCGTACCTGCACGCATCTGTCATACGATATAAATATTACAATTAGCTAGCCAGGGACATATTTAACTTCTCTTTTGCATAGTGAGTTGCCCTGACCACAAACAAAACCCTAGCAGCAAGTTACGCACCTCTAATTCTAATATACTGAGAACCATTTAGTGCTGGTTTCTACCCCAATACATACAATTGTTTTCAGATCAAGTATGAAAAATTCTGACCCCGACAGGAAAGAAAAAATAAAAAAAATTGTGAACAATTGGAAAAAAGTTAGTTTATATCATGAATTTAACAACCATTTCTAGCAACTACCATATTGAGAAAAATAATGATCTGCCTGCTTGCCTTGCAGTCACTGACTTTCACCACCAGGAAGATGGTCATCCCAGTGTGTACAGGTAACTGCGCTGTAGCTGTATTTTGTTATATCTTTGGCCCCTCTAAGTATATAAAATATTAAAACTTCTAAATACCTAAAATGTTAAGTTTTTCTGCACTAAGCTAATTTAGAATGTTAGAGGTGTTAAAGTTTGTTAGAAATCAGTGTGGTTAGCTAACAAAAAATCCCTACCATTTAAGTTTGCAATTGAATTTTCATTTACACTGAAGTATCAGACAAACAATAATTGACAGGCAGTAAAATCAGAGATTTAATCAGAAGGAAAAAACTTCTTTTTGTTAGACTAAAACATTTAAAGAGTAGTAGAGGGTTACCAAGGTAAAGCATGTTAAAAATTATTCCTCTCAGCATTTTACTGGTGATATTCTCTAATGCTAGAAGAAATGGCACTTGACACAGGAAAACAACTGTCAAACTATTCTCTATATTTTTAAAGCAGAAAAAATACACTAAAGGTTTCTCAAGTCTTGGGCCTAATTTAGTAATAAAAGCAGTGTAGACAATAGGTTTAACCCTGCCTACATCTTCCAAAAGCAGACAGTATTAAAAACCAGAAAATAAACTAGATCCACATTTCAAAAGCAAACCCTTAGCCTCCATCATGACCCTGATTCAGTGAAAAATACAAAAGAGAATTGATTTGCTTAATAATGTCCTTCCTTTCCTCCCTTCACACTTCAACTGAAAATTGAACCTCAAGATTTAATTTCACGCACAAAATTATATCATTAATGGAAATCACAGGAAGCAAACTTACCCTGTGACATCTTTCAAAAGCTTGTTTAGTTTCTTGCAAAAGGTTAACCACCACTTCTTGTGACAGAAAAGTTTCTCCATGTGTGTCAATACTTGGCCCCAGTGGTAAGTTTGTACGCTGCCTTATTCTCTCTTTGAGGTCTTGAATACTAGAACAAACATACACCAAAAGAAGATGTCACTAGATGGAAATTTTGATGCTCAAATTCAACAATGATTTAGGATATTGTAGTTGTTAACTTAAAAAACAGAACCCAAGACACAGTTTAGGATGTGCAAGCATTAAGACAGTCTTGCAAGCTTAAAAAGTTGCCAGTAAATGCAAAACTACCACCTCTGATCCCATGGGCAGCTGTGTTCTACCATGGCACATTCACACCATGGGACCAGCTATTCCCGATTGTGGAATAAGAGTAATTCCAATTCAATCTTACGGCACTTATGCTCTGTGGGCGAAGCGTAGCCTCCATACATTCTGTCACACTGTACTTTCAAAACACTAATAAGAGCTTTCTATCTCATCCACACCCACAAATCCTCTCATCCTCATCCGCTATCTCAGCAGTCCTGATTTAGTCAAGCATGCTCCAACACATTTCCATGCATAAAACAATCCATAAAGTCAGACACAACATTCAATTTAATTTTCCCCAAGAAAATTAAATTTTCATCTTTGTTTTTTAATTCATTTAATTACTTTGCTGCTGCTGTTCTCTCCAAATCACTTTCCATTCCTGACACACTGAACCAAGTAGCTCTTTGAAAGGTGCAGTAGTCTTATCACCTCTGCTTCACACAAGTTTTAATTCTTCCTTTCCCACTTCTCACTACTCCTCTATTAGAGATTCTCTACCCTGAGGATAATGAAGTCTTTTTTTACCTTTCTCTAAGTCCATTGCATCTTCTGGGCTCACTAAGAGCTTTCTCACTGACATTGCTATGGTCTTTTCCCCTTCCTAGGTCTTGGGAGGGGACCACAAGACCTAGGCAGGTGAAAAAAAATGTATGCTTTTAGATACACACATATACATGCTTTAGGTACCTTAATTTTGCTTCAGTCCTTTTGTGGATCTGGATCCTAAGTTGAAACATAGGTTTAACTGGTATTTTTCATTTCCCATGAGCGTATAAATACCATGCATCACCTTTCACATGTACTGAGAGCAATACACTTTTTAGCAGAAGTTAACATCAAGTGATAGCAAATTATAAAAAGCTGTAGGTCATTTGAGAAGCCTGCTCTTTTGCAGTTCATCACTGCATATCTGACATGGCAAATACTGTTTCTCCCCTTACCGCCTCCCTTCCGTTTAAAAGTACGAAACTTCACAGAAGAAACTTACCCTCCAGTGCCAATGGACCTCTTCTGGTGGTTTTTGGAATCATAATAGCGTTGCAGAATCATAGCACTCCTACTTTTCAAATAACCAATTTCCACCTCAATGTAATTCTCCAAGTAGGAAATGAAAATGGATTTGATAAGCTTAGACAAGAAAGTCTGCTTATCAGTACCCAAGTTAAATTCCATCAATTTGCTTGACAGATTAGTAGTTCTTTATGCAAAAGAAACAAAGAAGGGGAGAGGAGGAAAAGGTTGAATTCGTATGAATTACAGCATTACATGTTTGTAAAGTACATAGCACAACGGAATCCTGATTGCGATTAAGACTTCTAGCAGCTTTACATTTAAGTAAAGAATTCCGCATAATTCATGTTTAATTACATACAGTACAATTGCAATCAAATAAGTCGCCAGTGAGATGCAGAGGACAGGTTTTTGCACAGTTTTAAAATTACTCTCAAAGATCACTATACTAAAATACTTCCCATTAAAAATAAAAATGGCAATTTTAATTTTTTCTTTATGAAAGCAATCATTATAAAGGTTAATGGCCATAAAAAATTTTCAGTTTTTATCAGGAGTTTACGTTTTTGGCTTCTCTTCCTACATCTTGATAATACGTCAAACTATTACAAAAGAATATCTACAACAATAATTTCGTCATCGATATATAAATACCTTGTATAGAGGTCATAGAGATTCTTAAGATACTGTTCTGCATCTGATTTCCTGTGTTCTTCTAGCTGGTCCTTCACATAACTCTGTAAGATTTGGGTACATCTGTTAGAAGATGAACTAGCAACCACAGGTCATACTCAATACTTGCTAGATTATATGTAGTTTACTGTAAAGCGTATATCTTTCTTAAGGAAATTCATATAGTCTTTGTTTTTAAATCTCTAATTTACAGATCCCGCACTATCTACAGATAGTTAGATGCATCTTTTAGAAGAAAACTATTTAATAATACAAAGCAGTAGTGTGTGAAGCAAAGACAAAAGACAGATTGCTTTGAAAATATGCTTGACCAACAAACACAAAAGCCCCTCTTTTTAAGAATCGAAAGCACCAGAAGCCTAGGGGCATTTCTAAAGTTGACAGTAAGCAAAGGAGATGCTTACATATTTGCTTATCATAATACATACACAAAGCAGATACAAGCTTAGAGCCTTCTTGTCATTGAGTATTTAGACAAAAAATATCATTTACCATAAAATACTAAGTCAAAACTGACACACAGATTTGGGGTTGAAGCACAAGCTCAATCTCTGCACTATAACGAGAATAATGTCTACAGGGAAATTGCTTTTTGCAACAAATAGTCATGTTGACGACTTTATACACTTAACTGCGTGTATTCACAGGATGGAAAATGTAGTATTTTCAACTATTACAGACTTTCATATAAATATTGCATTAGCTGTGAGACAGTATTCACAACATAAATTATTTTTATTTATTCAATGACAACATCACACACGAAACCCAATTCCAAGAATGAACAGATTAAAGATACTTATTAAATGGGAAACCTCTTTTCCTGACATATTCTTGGTAGGGGGCATGCAGAAGAAATCAAATAGGCATATGACATTTTGTGAATTAGCTAATGAACACACTGATGCCCACATAATTTTACATATTGAATTTGAGTATTTTCAGTTGCACTGTATTCAGAATAAAAGCAGCTTTATTTGATACAGGCTTGTTTGTCTGAATTGTTACAGAGCAATCAACTGTGATTCTACATCCTTATACAAGATTACAAATATTGTAAATTCTCATTAACTGTTGCTACTAGATACAGTATTTTTGGATGACAAGTCTCCTCAATGAACTTCAGCATGTTAAAATTTGAAATACCTGAAGTTTAACTTCAAAGATATTTTGAATGAGTTTGGCTAGCACAGTCTCTGGGTTGCTAAAGATTTCTCCAACTTGCTTATTCACTCTCTGGCAGAGAATGGCTGCATCTTCAAAGACATCATTCCTCAGGAATGCACCCTAGGGTTTTAGAAGCACATTTCAAAACATATTTACAACCACCTATGCAACTAAATAAATCAACACTCAAATTGATATGCGTAAAACAAAATGCATTACCTCTTGACACTGTTTTATGTACACATCAACACAATGGGAATAGCCCTATGGAAGGAGCAAAACAACTCAATGTTAAGGCAGGTTCCCCCACGCTTTCAGTATAGAATGAAATCAAGTAAATAAAACCTCCGTGAAAAAGTTATTGCAAAAAGTATAGATTCATCAGAAGTACAGACTCTTTCAAACCCATTTTAGTCACAAACCTAATGTAACATCACTTATCACCACTGTACATGGATACACACCACAGGTTTCAACACTCTTTCTCAAGCATGAAGTCAGTTCCCACACATACAAGAAAAGATTATCTTTGAATGGTCCCTACTGACACGGTCTCCAATCCTCCATTTTCTGCCTCTTACTCCCCTGCATTTGATTTTTGATGGAACATCTCAGTATTTTTAAAGTTATACATATTATATGATATGGTGGCTGTACTCATGCAATTATGTTCACTTCAAACACACACTTATTGTATTGTGGGTTGTTTTATTTATGTACTTAAATGAAAACCCTCAGTTTTTACCTTAAAGTGAAGCAAAACTGCTGCTACTTCTCTCATTCTGGAGATTTCGCCTCTCCGCTGTGCACTGGTAAACTCTTGAATTAGCTGGCACTCTAAATCATGGTACTTACCTGGAAAGGAAACGGGGATAACAACAAAAATCCATCAGGGTATGTAATGCCAGCACTGACAAAAACTGTAATACTGACAGTACTGCATACTTTTTTAATCATCTTAAACAATTCAAATATAGGAATGTGGATTGAACTGGATAGATAACTTACTTGCTATCTTTGATTTTACTTCAGAAAACCTGTTAACAACAAAAATACCATGATTAAATTCAAATCCACATCTCAAGAGAAATCACAGACATCCTAGATCATGAGTAACAGACACCCTACTTAAAAATGAAAACATGTAACACAAAGACGGCAGAAAAGTTACATGCTTTATATCCACAAAAACCTACAAGCATCTAATTCAAATCTAGCATTAAGTCAGCACAGCAAAATTATCCCATTATAAGTCTGCTAAGCAGTTTAGGATGTGTATGTAAAGATGATCCTACAACATAACATGAGCGTGTGAACACAAATTCAAGAATAGAGGAGAGAGAAATAAGCACACAATCCATCTCAAAAGCTACATGAATCATTAAGTAAAGCACCAAAAAAGTAGACAAGGGAAGCATCAGAAAATTATAGCTACATGAAGATTTTATTTTTTTTTTTTTTTTTTAAAAAAAAAGATGTTCAGATAGAATTTTACCTGTCAAAAGGCAGTTCCTGTGCAATCAAATGCAGTTTCTGAATAATGTCAGCTGCCTCTTTAATCTGGTAAGAGTAAAACATGACAGAAGTATTAAAAAAGGTCTGATCTGATTGTCAGCTATTCCTTTCCCCCCCCTCACTGTCAATTTTCATACATGTAGTTTCTATTTCTAAAGCTGGCTGAGTTGATATACCCGGGGAAGAGACCGCCCCCTTAAAGCTCCTTTATGTACTTTTATGATGCTTAAGGTTTGGGGTTTTTTTAATAAAATTATATGGGTCAAAACATGATAAAAAGTCTTTTATTATCTGTGTAGGTGTTTAAGCTACCTGGACAAATAGCTCATCACTGCACTATGCCAACATTGCTATACAACTTGCAGACCAAAGATTCCTTAGGGCTGATTAGATCAGAACGTGGCTAGAGCAGTCTCATGAAAATTTGCACCCTTTCCATCTGGGAATAAAATACATAGCTGTAACACAGAGCTGGCTGAACTGCAATGTTATACTTTACAAGGGATTAGGATAAAAGTCTTAACTGAATCACACCCAGCCAAAAGAAATCTCTGTTGAACTCGGAAGTGAAATGGCTAGCAACACTTTCAGGTATGTCAGGAAAAGCACTGGGGAATTCTTTGCGATTGATGAAATTAGCTGTACAGCTGTATCCCAAAAAGCCATGGCAATGCTCGGTGTGGAGCGGGCAGGAAGGGGATCGAAGCAGAGCACAGCTGGAGTACCCCACATTCTCCCAAGGAAGGAGAAATGGAAGCTTTATTAGAAATTATAAACTCTGAAGTCAAAAGCAAAGACCAAGATGAAAGTCAGTTAATCATGCATCTACAAAATAGGAATAGTTGCACAAATACAAAAGCTAACAAAAAGTTTGCAAGTTTCTGCTCTGTCCTGGACAACAAGATCTTTTATCATTTATTCTTCCATTATCAGTCACCGTGGAAAGTGCACCTAGTTAGCACTTCATGACTGTTTCACTAGGCTGACTAAAACTATAGAAAACACCAATTTGAAAATGTGGGGAACGCAGCTAGTTGCCACTGAAGTCCAGTGGATTTAAGCACAGAGTGTTGACTGGCCTGAACCAGACACAGCTCTGGGATGGTTTTACAGGCTTTATTATGCTGTCTTGGTGACTGGAAGGCACCTCGATGGGGGTGATGAAAGCTCCAGCTACATTCAAGCAAAATCTTTATAAGTTGACACAACGAAGAACATGCAGTTTATCTTGTTCTTCCTGTTAGTCATGTTGCAGGGAACTGGAGTGAGAGGAAAGGAAATAACAAAATCCTATTCTCTCACCACTTAGTGTAGGTTGGGATTAAAACTTTTCCAGAATAGACAAAGACACACAGGTAAGAATACAGAGCAGAGGCATCACGCTATGTTGGTTTTTCAGCAAGAACAGGGGCTCTCAAAGTCTATCCATCCTGCTTATTAAGAGCAGCTTATGTTTTGAACTGTCAGATTACAATAGCCTCTTAAGTCAAAAGCAGCTACGCTCCTCAAATAAATCCAATGAAACAGCAGTTACTTCTATTAGCTTACAGCAACCTTAATACCTAATGATCGTGATCAATACTGATGTCATTAGAAGAGTCTATATACTAGCAGTTATTCACCGATGTTGCCAAAAAATAAAGAAAAAGAAAAAGAACAAAACACCCCACAGACTCAACATTTTCTTTGTCTTCTCTTCACAAAATAGCTAACTAACCTAGATTTTATTGAATTCAAGGCCTTTTCGTACGTACAACAGAAGCTGTGACAAATCAGTTCTCCATAGTTTCAACTTAAAACTGGACATATTTCATTTTTAATGGAATCAGCGTTCTGTAAACTATTAAACCAAAATAAGTATATATTCTGTGAAATACAACTTAAAGGCTATAACATACCTAGAAAAAAAACCTGAAAAATCATGGACAAGGGAAAATTTTCACACAAAATATTCTCATGAACAAGTTAAAAGGCATAATGCAATAATGTTGAGTACAGAACATAAATGGAGGAAAGTATGTAAGACTAATAGTAAACACATTAAACACAAGACAATGGTAGTGCATGCTAAACAAGTGAGCTGCTAGATCATTTTGATAGTTTAACTTTTAATTAGAGTCATTTGCTCACTTCGAGACCTTCCTTCAGTAGAGGAGAGGGACTGGTTAGCTGACAGTGCAAGGGAAATTATAAGGATACCGGAGATGAATACACACAATACATGGGAGAAGACAGAAAGGAAAAACCTTCACAGAGACGGTAAATTAAAAATTGTTCAGTATGGCTAGGAGAAAGTAATGTGGGAAGCACCAACTTGAGTGTAGGGAAAAAAAGGAATCCAACAAGTTTTAAGAACTGACACTACTAAGAAAAATATGAATTCCCTCGGAAATAACTGCCTTTCCTTTCACAGTATCCCCTGCCTTCAACATCTCAAAGAAAACCCTATATTTATGAGGGATCGCATAGTACAAAAAAATTATCCTCCAAAACATTATCTAAAATCCACATCAGTTCAAAGATCAGAAGACAAAGCATTTCGGTTTTACATTTAAGAATATTTGTTACTATCTCATACTTTAAACCTATTTTTAGTTCAAAGATGCCTTAAGATGTGACAGCGCATGTCTAGGCAGGTTCTTTTATAAATACTACTTCTACTTACTATTTAAACTAGGCGGCAAAAAGTTACAGAACAGTACTAACAGTACCAACCCACCTTGACTGAAATTAGTACAATAACTTGTATCCAGAAAATCTCGTTTGTGTTCCCACACACTTCCTCTGCAGACTGGCACAAAACTTCTACTTTACTACGTTTGTCTTCCTCCAGATTTGCTGAATGTCTTATTATTCTTCAGGGTGTTTAAAGATTAATTTGTTTACCAATTTCCAGGTTTATCTTATTTATCTACCATTTTTTCAGACAGTCCAACAGAAAGTATTACAAAACTTTATAAGTACAGTGAAAGTTGATTTTTATATGAGACTCTTTAGCAGAAAACACATAAGTCTCTCAAACTCATCCTTTGTTTTTTACCGTGTTGCCATTAAACATTTTAAAAATGTATGTTTTATTTCTACTTCAAGAAAAAAAAAAAAGAAAAACTTATGCAGATCTGGAAAAAGCTGTCCATAGAAGAACTTTTGTTATGTTGAAACTGTTCTGTTTTCTTTGGAAGTCAGAGAAGTTATGTGCTCCCTCTTTCGCTAGGGCAAACTGTCAACTGGCAATTACCATATATCCACAGACCATGAGTCAAAAGTCACTATGCAACTGACTTCTTGGAAACACAACTATATGAAATGATTAGTTTTTCATTTCCCTGAGAGATATCTTCAGCTCAGTAGAGAGGGGATGACTATTAACCTATTCTCGGGTCCTTTATGAGTTGCATTTCAAGCACATATTTTTTGCTGAATGTGCAAACCAAGTTTTTGCTGTTTCCACATACTGTAATTTTTTCCTGACTACAATCATACCAACGCACAGAATTTAAGAGTGGGAAAATTCTTCAGGACATATCTTAAAAAAACCAAACAAACAAACAAACCAACACCCAAACCAACAACTTTACTTATCTTTCTAAGCTGCATTGGGAAATTTAATATGTGACTTCTTGCTTACAGCTGGACACCTTTCCTTCAGTTTATTTCTGTTAGCCACACCATTCAGATTACATTTGCTTCATGAACATACTCTTGAAGTGTAAGAAAACCAAAATGCTTTAACATTTCTTTGAAGTTTTCCTGCTCAGTTCCTCTAAATTCAGAGGGTGGAGACATAACCGCAGGACTACACAAAGCCCAAAGGCATGCTGTGACAAAAAGGTATCCAAGGCCAGTGGACTGACCCAACAGAGTAAAGTTTCACAAAGAAGTTGTATTCAGAAACGTTCGGCATTACAGGGTGGATCTGAGGCAAGGGGTTCAAAGGAAAAAGGCAGATATTGTATGCACTCTAAAGTTGCCCTCCCAGCATTTCTCAAATCTCTGATAATTTCATAAAATGAAAAATGCCGACATTGCCACATTAAACATCACTGAATACAAATGCTTTATCAGCAATCTGCAGCCCAGTGTTGTTAATTTACATTTCGGAACAATGAAACTTTAACAAGTCAGTCACTCACTGGTTTGAAGTCTGACCATGGTAAGTCATGGTAGCAGCTTGTAATTAGGGCAGTACTGCTTATTGCTTTGAACTGCTTTCATCCCGCTGACAGCTCTTACCTTTTCAGAGTTTGTAAAAACATCAGACTTCAGCTCTCCATCCAGAAACTCATTAAAGTATTTCATCAGCTTCTGAGCCTCCACAGCCCGTTGCCGTGGCGTGTTTACCCCCTCCAGTTGGTCGCCAAGGTGACAGACCTTAGTTGCTACATAGCTGATGTGCTCATCTAGTTCTTGGAAATGTTGGAAGGCAACCTGGGAGAACATAGACACGGACACAAAACTCATGATTTCCATTTACTGTACTTTAGGAAGCACTAAATTTACTTCAGTAAGAAGCACAGTGAATGCAGGCATCAGTTTTCCAGGTGCTGTATCTCAGAGCTACAGAACTACTCAGAACCACTAATTAAGTGCACACAACTGCTTAAAGTTTAGTGTCTTCTTTTAAACTATTGCAAAGACTCACTTCTTTCAGAATAGCTAATACTCATTAATGGAACATGCAGATAAGCCCCCTTTGACAGGGGAAACCGTTTTCATCAAACCCTCTTTATTTTTATCTCAAACAGGAGCATGCTGTACCAAGAAACGTTAATAGATCATGTGACGCTTTTAAAACTTGCGCAGCTTAGCACTGACTATACTCTTTAGATTTTACCTGATTGCTTTTCTGCAGCTCTTGTACTTTCTTGGCAAATTCCTTTGCTTCCTTCTGGCATTGCTGTTCTAGTTTCTCCACCTTTCTCTGAATCCTTTCATCCATTACCTGTAATTCTTGGATATGATTTACAAATTCTTCCAATAATCTGATTTAAAATAAAATACAGTAAAGCCAACTTTAGTTTAAAATACACTGTCTTCTGCAGAGAGTTTGAAAAATCTAAAAAAAAAATAATAATTGTTTTAAACTATATCACCCTGGTTGTGTAGAACTCTACGCCTAAATAAAAAGCTATGTGATCACGCAAATCGTAGGCCAAGGGAGAGGGGAATACCTAAATACTAATCACTCAAGAATGTGGCTCTGCTACATGTATAAAAATCCCTATATCCTCACCTTCCCTAAAGAAGTCTCATCAGGGCAAAAGGAGCTTAGGCTACTACATCCCTTCAATGTAAGGGCTGTAACAAGAAAATATTTTCTACTGTACTGTAGATGTGACCGTAAACTTGTAAATCAGCACCCTATTAATAGGCAATAAATACAATCACGTAGTCTCATAATGTTGTTTTGGTTATAACCATGTTGCTTCCTGACTTCTTTTCTTCCTATAACATATATCATTTTAAGGGTGGGGTTTTTTTTTCTTTCCCATCACTTCGATTTTTCTTTCAGACTCACATTTTACTCTCCCCAAACACAGTACATCTGAATGCATTTTTAAATTTCCTCTATTCTTTGCCATTGTATTCTCACTATCTCTCTCTTTCTTATTCCTGTTTTTGTTCATTCTGTCCCATTCCAGTCATCTTTTCAGCTTATACTTTTCTAAGCATCCCAGTCACTGATGCTCAAGGAATAGATTATTCCCAGAACTTCCACAGACATAAAACTCATACTAATAACTGAAAACACGTGAAAGATCTGAGAACTCTGCTGTCCAGGTTTAATGTCAAAACAGAAGAGGAGAGGAAATGGGAATACCTTCCAGGGAGTTATTTCTAGACTACTCAGGAATCTGCGTTTTCACATATTCACAGTATACCTTCTGAACAGAGTAGGTGAAGCCCTTCCAACCTGCAGTGCTGGTGAAAGGCAGAAGGAACACGCACTGTCCCTCCCCTGGCTTCCCATGCCCGGGGTCGAGACTTTCAGCAACCACAAGGGAAAAGTAGAAGGTATTATTCTACCTTCACACGGCTCCTTCCCAGTAACAACTATAGTACCTCTCTTGGCCAACATCTAGAGCTTTCTCCGAGCCACACCTAAATGATACCAATGTGATTCTCTTTAGTTGCATGGAGGTTCACTGAATTTTCAGTTTTAACTTCTGCTGCTAAAATGACTGGCTTTTACCCTGCTGCCTGGAGCATGTGAACTGCCTTTTTGCTCACTGTATTAGCCTAAAAATCTATTTCAAGTGGTATCTTTACAACAGTAAGTGACTTAAAGGCACAACTTATTAAAGAAAACTGGACTGAGGCAGATGTTTATGACTTCTTTCCTCCACTTCCTGCTTGCCAGAAGCTCAAGAGTAAGCATATTGCATTAGATTCTGCAGAAAACCACAAAGAACAGACTTAAGTTTACAAAAGTATTTTAAAATAAAATTTAAATGACAGTAAGTGACTCAAAGCATACTTTCAAACAAAAACATAGAGAAGCACAGATAGTTTCTATTTTAAGAAGCTGATTCTGTTCAGTTTGGGGTTTGTTTTTTAAACAGGTATTGTGCCAGCTCAGCACTTATTCAGCAATAGTATTCAATATAGTGCGAGAGGAAAGAACGCTCAAATAGAAGATGTAGCTGCTGGTCAAGTTTTTCGGAACAGAAAGAATCCAACATTATTTCTACCAAACATAAGCATCATCTTCTAAAAACAGAAGAGAAAAAACATACACCAAAAGGTCTGTTTCTTTTTGATATTAATTTTGGCTCCCTGTCCAATACTAGAAGATGCCACAAGAAAAATATTTACTGTTGCAGGATTCTCCCACTTGTCCTGAAAAATATGAAAGTGTATCACAGAAGTTAACATAAGCAAACTAGCAGTAACATAAAAGATAGGTTAAACTGAGTTGGTATTTGTACAACCATTAACTACTCCAAAGCATGTACTAGGCACAACTGTGGAGAAAGAGCTACAGGAAGCAATGTTACATGTTTCCAGGCTTCTTCCTGTTTAAATCACATGTAAAGCTCTGCATAGGATACAGGTCCCAGATTGAACATCAAGGGCTCAGCATCTTGCTACAACTCCAACAAGATCCTTCCTCTTCTCACACACCTCCGAAGAGCCAGACTGTTCCAGAAAGAACATCCTTTGACCATGCTAGTGAAGCTTTTTGTATTTGCTTCTGAATAACAACAGCTTGTCTATGAAGTTAGTAATTCCTAAACTTCTTAAAGAGTTCTAGCTCTGGTTACTGCAAACAATCTCAATCTAGAATGAGACCATGTGGGTGAGAACTCACTAAGGAATAGCTATTGCACTTTGAATTTATACCACCATAATCTAAATTAATATTCAGGTAGCTAAACTTCTGTTGACTCTGTAGATCAACAGTGTTCCTATAACCATAAAACAGGAAGAAGCTCAAGCTCATCTCCCAGGTTATAATCATGTGAAAAGTGAAAACATGTAAGTTAACTACGTCTCTAGAAAGACTATCAATACTGGTACAAAAGCTAAAAAGTAACACTACTTGAAAGATTGACTCTTTTAAAATAAAAGAGGATCCAGAAGTTTGGAATACAAAAGCTTAGATGTTGAACAGTACTGTACAAAACTGTCTATCTGAGCTACCAATGCACCACCCAATGCTGGCTTGTTTCTCAGGGTGAGGTTTCTCAACAAAGCCAAGCGAGCTCACCACACACAAGAGGAGGTCCTGCACTACCTCCTCCTTCCCCACTTTCCCTACCCTAGCTCCTTTCCACACCCACGTAACTTCTCACCACCAGCTCACAGACACACAGCCTCTTCCCTTTGCACCTGTTCCCAGGCCTTCCCAGTCCCCCAAAATTGCTAACCCAGCTAGAAAAAAAGTTGATTTATTTTACTTGTCAGGTTAGTTTTCTGACATTTTAGTGAGTTAGATTACCTTATCATGAGATCACATGCCTAGAGCTAGCGCAAGATGAGCCATTACAGCGTGCAGCTAAAAGCAAGGAAGAGAGGCACAAGCCCATCTCCATTCAGCAGCAGAAAGCTGTTCCATTTGATTCAGACTATACAAATTCACACAATCTCAGTTTAAAACCATCTAAGTCAACATTGCTGCGTTCCTGCCTTTCTTTCCATCCTACCTGTTTGTGCCTTTTCTTTGCACCAGGACTGTAAACTACTGGGTCTTACAAGCCAGCTCAGGGAGCTAAACTAGCAAGAAACTCATTAAATTGACTTAACTATCATAGCAGTGAAGCCTCATATTATGCTTTAATCCGGCAACTCTAGTGCTTTGGAACATTCATGTCTGACAAGGACAAACAACATCAATTCTCCTTCATTCAAAAGGTCTAAATCAGAAAGTGACTTTCCCTACTCCTGTTACTGAATAATTGGTTCTGAATAATTGGTTCATGGTCACAAATTCTAGCAATTCTCCCAAATGAAAACCTCCTTGGACACACACCAACACTACATACAGGCTTTTTGTTATATGTGTAGTAAAACAGTACAATTAGAGATACATTCACTTTGACTATTATGCAATTTTATTTTACCTTTTCGGATCAAAAGCTTCTCCACCTCTGGAACCTCCTCCAGGTGTTCTCCATGCCAGGCGTTCAATGTATTCATCTGCCACAAAAGGCTCCTAGCCACAGAATAAAAACTCTTTACAATGTGCCACAGCAGGTTGTTCCTTAGGCAGCTGCTTACACATCATTTGGAAAGCATTTAGAAGCTTTACTACAATCAAGAGCAAGTACAGTGTTGACAATTACCCCATCACCTCTTATGTTTAAATATTTAATATAGAGAACACCGTTCTTAATGTGGTGGGTTTGAACATCTAGGCTAGAGATTGTCAGACTACTAGCAAAGAATTTGCTGCAGGTCTGTGAAGAGTTGGCTCTAAATTACCTGTCCTTATTTCCAGCTGAGCCTATGGCTTGTCATTACAAAGTGTCTGAACCATGCAGCAGCTACAGTGATTTGAGATATTACATCATGAGACCCAGCTGCCAGTTCTGCAGCAAATCAGATAGAACTGATCTGCCTAAAAAAAATTACGTGGCAAAGTTAAGTTTTCTTTGCAGTTGCTCAACTCTCTGGTGCAGTTCACAACATGCCATCGCACGCAGAACTGACCAAGGCACTGCCCCATTGCAAAAAAAGTGTGAGATTGCCACTGGACACTACGCAACATCAAACTGCAGCTGCAGAAACAAAGCAGATAAAAAGGAAAAAACACAAAGCAAGCATAAAAACAGTTGATGGACTTGACCTTCCCAAGAAGGAAAAACAGGGCATGAGTGATGCTAAAAACACCAGGTTAGTCAAGTTTCTTCTACAATATTTGCTGGATCTTCCACAAAAATACCACACGACGATGAAGAGTTAAGATTATTTCTCCACCTAAAAATGTTTTCTGAAGGCAGAGACCTCCTTATAAAACCAAGAGATCCAATTTTAGTTGGGCTAATACTTGAACCAGCTGAAACATTTCTTCACATAGTTAATATCAAATGCTCAAAACATAGTCCAACACCTATCCTTCAAAAAACTAGTATTTATCACTTCAGCTTCATTGGTAATTCAGCAGCATTGCTTGGGTGCTAACATCAGCACATCTAAGATCAGTAAGCAAAGTATTCTCACAACCATCAGGATTTCATGAAAAGCTTTTAAATTACATGCAGCAATGGTTCTAAAACTGTGAAACACAACCCAACACAGAGCTGGGAGTGGCTCTGGTTAATAGTGGTACTTGCCAGAACTCATTTCTGATAATGAAACATACAAACATGCCACCACTGTTTTTAATAAAAGCTTGGTTTAAAAAAAACAAAAATAATAAAAAATAAACAGACCTCCACAAGTATCAAAACGGTTCTTGTATCAATAGGTCTAAAACCTTGTCAGAAGTAACAGGGAGGGAAAAAAACAGCTTTGCAGTATTATTTTAATAACTAAAAACAAGGGTTGGAAAGCAAATATTGCCAGTTCAGGTTTTGTCATTCCTCAAAAACACATTACGCACTATCCAGTCAGGCCCAGCTACTCAATGGAAATATAAAAGTTTTTTCAAAATACACTTTGCAACATGCTGAATCCTACCAGACAGGACAAAAATCTCTCCCTTTCAACAGATCACCCAGTAACTCCTCACTCAAAGACTGCCGGGAATAACCGCGTTTTGCTCAGCTTCCTTGGTTAAGGTTCAAAAATAACTGGATGTCACCACATACAAACAATTTCTCTACAAATTGCTCACCTCCTTAACCCAGTTCTTCCTTATGCACACCGTTAAGTTTCCTTCACATGAATCCTTTTCATCAAAAGTTATAATGTAGCGTTTTCATACCAAGTGTAAATTCTCCCCTTATGTCATCTTTACATCTAAATGTTTGGGAACATTTTTGCAATTTTAATTATAGGTGAAATGAGCCATTCAGTACAGTAACATTCCCTTCAGGGGAGTCCTCCAGCTTCCTAATTACCTTATGGCTCTTCTCAGCACTTCTCCTTTATATGAAAATCATAACCACAACCTTTCCTCTGAAGATCCCGTAATTCAGCTGGAGTACCACTCCAGTTACGAGGATACCAATGCCAAGTACAACGCTATGGAAGAACCCTATATAAAGGGTGCGCAGTTTGCTGATGCTCCGTGTGCATATATAACATTTTCTACATTTCTCCCTTCAGGTGTTTGCACTAAGAGATAAATACATACACACACATAGTGATCTTGAATTTAACTCTTTTTTTTTTTTGGCAAGAGTTTTTCTGCAAGCCCATGAAAGCCTCCTCTCCTAAGGAAATCTGATACACATGCCCTGAACCCTCAAAAAAAATATATTGTAATGCTAATCTTGCTCTATTCATTATGCCTCTACACTTGTCTAAAGCTCCCTCCAGTGCACGTGCACACAGAGTACCTGCAGTTCCCTCCCCTGCATCCCAAAAACTAACTGGGCACATGGCAACAAACACTGTGGTTGAGCCCAAATTCAGTGCCACCCAAACAGCTGCAAGGCCAAACTGAGCCAGCAACAGCCAAGTCCCCTCCACTGCCCTTCCCACAGCACAGGCACTGACATGTGTCCCCCTCTTCCGCAACGCTCATGCTGTCTCCCAGCCTGCCTCTCCTTCTGCAACGTCTGCTATTCTTCAAAAATTATAAACCTGTATTTTGTTTTAACAATTTGACACATGTTAATTAGTTCAGTTAGACCTAAACAATGGCAGAATCACTGCTATGTGCAGGTGTACTAATATTTTAAAGGGACATAACTTGGAAAATATCTGTTTTTCAAGGACACTTACGTAGGAGACCTTTCTTTCATTTGTTTATCATATAAATCCTGCCCTGTATTACTTCAAAAATAGTAACCATAGGGGATATTATTATGTGCAGAATACTGACCAACAGAGAAACAAAAGGAGCTTTTTCTTCTAACTTGTCACAGAGTGTGCTAAAAATAATCTATTTGATTTATACAGAATAAATGAAGTTCAACAGTGTCACTTTAAGACATGATTTCACACCTTCCACTGCAAATCCAAAACTTTTTTAGTTTTGTTTGTATATCATATCTTCCATATACATTTGCTCTTTTTAATGCTATCTTGATAATAGAGTTACCTATAGCTAACTGACAGCCTAATTCCCATTTTAAGTCTCCTATCCAGTTCTGCAGAAATTGCCGAAAATCAGCTATTACAAATGTCATTTGCAAGTCCTTTCCCTGTTATCAGATGAGCCCTAACAGTCAATTTCTTCACAGCTTTGAACTTCCCTCTTAGCTCTAGATGAATTAACGTGACCCTAGCTATTCAGCCAATAGTACTGATTTAATAAAAGATATGCCTGAAGTGGATGATAACCTGGTTTGATCTGGTCTGTATAAATGAAACTCCACTGGACCTAGCCACATGAAAATCCAGTTTAGAAGTAATAATTGTTAAATTATACCTTAAGTTATATGAAGGAGAATTGAGTCCATGCTGTGCCCAGTTTCAAGCACAGACCCTTCTACACAATGTCACACATCTATATGGAAAATGACTTTTAAACACACTTTCATGTGAACATCGCAGACAAATACTACCCTCAGTATGCATCTAAGGGTTATTCCCATAATAAGTGTATGTTTTCATGTCCTAACCTTCCTGGCAGTGTCTTTGAATTAAATAGTAGGCAACGTTAATTTAGTGAATATCAATAAAACCTCTCTTGCCTTTGGACTGAAAGAGAAGCAAGAGGAGGAGAGAAAGAAAAAAACATTTTCCATATTGGAAAACATAATTTCAAGGCCTATCTCTAGGCAAAGGCCTCACCTACTTTGCAATTTCATCTTTATTGCTGTTGCAAAATGGAAAAATTGTTACATGATCCAAAGCAACCAAAACATAGAGTTTTCTTTCCACATCCAAGCTATGTCACCTTTAACTTCCCACAAAGAAGAGAACCACACTGTCATCATGTTGAGAAATCAATGGACTCCTAGGACAGTTGGAGAGGGTATACAACCTGGTATCTAAACTACTTAGAGCCTGGTATATTGGTCTTGCTATTTTTTTAAACCACGCAAGCCAAAAGATGTGAGTCACAACACTTATGTGTCATAACAGTGATTCATAAATAGAAGTGCACACAATGTGTTTATATAAACCAGATAAAGGATCTTCCAGAGAAACAGGAAGACCTTTCGTGAAGGCTGGGCAAAGCATGTCCCTGTGTTAAGACACCAAATGAACAACCGACTCTTGAGTGACTCGGAGACCAAACACAGGACACCTGGTAACGATACCACATCCCCATGCACTAGCAAGTGGGGACAAACACTTTCTGTTAATCACATCACGAGAGCCTGCAGCCCAGGCTGAGAGAGAAGAATTCGCCAGGCTCCTGCTATATTCCTGCCCTGCTCGTGCACGGCCTTGGCCAAGCTGTTCGTCTTCTTGTGCCCCAGTTCCACAGCGGTTAAAGGGCGGGCAAAGTTATTTCCTTATTTCAGAAAAGCAGACGCCGCGCTGAGATACCGCGGTGCTGGGGTCAACTCAGTACGTGCCCTCGGGAGAAGGAGGGTCGCGTTATCCCGGCGGTCGGGCTTGGCATGGCCTGTGACCCTCTGCAAAGACCTGGGACCCCCCCGGTGAAGCAGGCCCCGGCCTAAGGGACACCACAGGCCGGGGCCTGAGGGAAGCCGAGGGCCTGCCTCCTCCCATGGCATCACCCCGGCGCCTCAGCCCCCCCGCACGGGCACCCCCTTCCCTCAGGATCCGGCATCGCGCCGCTCCCACCCGCCCTCACCCCGCGCCCGTTTCCCTCCCCGCCCGAGCAGCAGCTCGCCGGAGTGAGGCCGCCCCTTCCCCTCAGAGAACCAGCACCGCCTCCCGGGCCCAGCGCGGCCCCCTCCGCCCGGGGAAACCCCGCAGGGCGCTGCCCGCACCCACCTCGAAGAGCTCGGCCGTGGTAGCCATGGCCGCAGGGAGAGCGGCGGGGCTGCTCAGCGGCCTGCCGCCGCCCCACCACTGCCGCCCATTGTGTCCCGGCCGCCCCCGGCAGCAGCAGCAACAGCTGCCGCGGCGCCGCCTCCGCCCGCCGGAAATGGGCCTGCGCCGGGCGGCCGCGGCCGGGGAGGGGCGGGAGCTGCGCAGGGCGGCGGCCACCCTTCAGCAGCGCCCTGGCCGCCGTCAGCGCCGAGCCGCCGCCGCCGCCGTCGTCATGGCCCTGCGGGCGCTGTGGCTCCTCAAGCACGACCCCGCCGCCGTGCTCTTCTCCAGGTAACGGCAGAGGCCGTGAGGAGAGCGGGGAGGGGGAGGCCGTGCGGGCTGTGGGGCGTGCCGGGCCCGCGGGGGGCGTGGGGGGGTCTGGGCCGGGCCCGCGGGGGGCCGGGAGCGTCGGGGCTGGGTGTCTGGCTCTGGTAAGGGGGAAGGAGGGAGAGGAAAGCTGGGAGGTCCCGATCGGAGGGCGCCGGGGGCGTTCCAGAGCGGCCGGGGCTGCCCTAAATATACCCGAAAATACCGAAATAATCTGGTGCCCTCATAAATCCCGTCCCTCTTCCAAACACCGCTGGCCGCTTTACGCCTCTGAACCCGATTCTGAAAATTTCTACATTCGGATAATATGCTTTTAGCGGCCGCCTGAGTGTGTGTTTTTACAACTTCTGCGTTTTGCACATGACTTTTTTGTCTCTGTTCCTCTTTCTGTCAGCTTCTGTCGAGATTTTACCTGTTTCTTCTTACATGGAAAAAGGACAAGGTAGTGATTGTGAAATACTGTCAGATGAACAAAATGGGCAAAATAAAAAGCATATATTTTGTTTGTATTTTGCTTATCTTCTCTTCATGTTGTTCTGTAACTGTATAAAAAGTACAGTATTTTTAGGCAGAAATTCCTATTTGATTTTAATTTTTGCATAAGAAGGTATTTTTTTTTTAAGTTAGTGAACCAAAGGAGGACTTTTTATTCAGAACTCTTACAGAGTTTTAATTAAGATTTTGGTTACACCGGCTGCTTTTGTTGGTCTGGCAAAATTTGTTACCATTTCCGTGGGCTCTCTGTGATTTCAGAGGACTCAATTCCAAAGAACAAGAGGAAAAATAACTGGGGGCTAGGGAAAGGAATAATACTGAGACCTGGGCAAAGAGACATGATTTACCGTCCTAGTCTGAATTCAGTAAAACTGAAAAGAGAACCTAGAAGGAGGCAAAAAAAAAAAAAAAGAGCAAGTAGACTATCTTCCATCTTCAGGTGCAGACAGATCTCTACATTGGACATTCCTTTGATTGTTTTAGGATTAGTATTATGGTCCTTGTATTACCTCCAAGACTAGAGATGAGGCCTCCCCTCTACAAACACAGAGAAAGAGAAAGCCTTGTCCCAAAAAATCTGAGAGTGTAATCGCCACGGAGATTGGGGGGGGGGGGGGCTGGTGACAGGGATATGTGAAGTAACTTGTCACCCAGTAAGCGGCAGAGACAAGGGATAGCGCTCCTTTGAAAAGTGCAAACTATACTTGATACTTCAAGTGATTTGCAGACTTAGATCTTTCAAGTTCCCAGAGGAAATAATAGGGCTGTGGAAACCCCAGGTTTATCCTTCTAACTGACCTTAAATTCAACAAAGCTCACAGACAATATAAAGAATGCCGGATCACATGGAAACTGTTGGTTTCGGGACTTACGTACTCAGCTGGAGATACGTGAGCCCTGATCTTTAACCTCAGAGAAGACATCTGGGACATCAAAGCATTCCACTTTTTTTTGAGCTGATCATAACTTAATTCAGGCAACAAGTATGGTTCTCTCTCTTGGTCTTCTCACCAAAGCTCAATTCATCCCTGCAAACTTTCATCTTTTTAAGTTTTCATCACTTTCTAGAAGGCAATACTGAAAAACTGAGTTCTGAAGGACTAGCTAATTATCTAATGACTCAGATAAAGCTGGGAAGATTCCATGGGAGGAGAAGATTGCTGTGGTGTGGGGACAGCTTCAGCAAATAGAGCAGACAGATTGGGACATAAGTAAGACAAAACTAGACTGAAATATCTCCTCTTCCTTTGTTTTGTAAATGTCGACCAAAAATAAGAGATGCTCACCAAGGTTACATGTAGCCTCTTATCAACAACCTTGCTCTGGAAGTCCTTGTAAATTTTTGAGCTGCAAAACCACTGTTTCTTCAGAGTAGAACCACTCTTCAAAGTAGACGTGGGACTGCAGGGAGGCATTTCGGTGTCATCTGTATCCTGTTTACAGATCTCGTAGCTCTGGCTTCTTTCTGCCTATGCTTACTTTTTCCTTGCTGGGGGAACAAAAAAAAAAAGCCCTGGATGCCTGATTAAGACTCAAACAAAAAAGCAGTCACTGAAAATAAGCCTGAGGAAGTGTAGCTGCCTCCAGCAAGAGACTGTGCTACTCAGTTAAGAAAAGATGGTGTAGGTGGGACTTACAGGCAACAGGATAAGAACCATGCAAGTGTTCAGGAGCAGAAGGGGAACGCTACGTGTGGAGGGCATAGATAAAACAAAGTACTACATTGCTGGGATTACACATTCTAGGGCAATTTAAGAAACAGAATGTCAATGTGTCCTGAAAAAGATGGTATAACAAGGAGAATAAATGAAGGCATTTATATATCTGCATGGTTTTTTTTCTCCCACGTTTGTGTGTAAGTGTGGCTCTGAGTGCAAACAAACATGCAGCCTGGGAACACATCTGCTACAAGGTGATTCATAAAGTGATTTAACTAATTGCCTGGCGTGTAACCTGTGATATGCACTTTGAGGGTCCGTGGATAACTAAGGGAATCCACAAAAGACAATGTAGAAAAGCTAACCTGTCATCAAACTTAAAGTAAGAGAGGCTCAGGGGAATCTGTGATTCTGCAGTTCCAAAAAAGGATGAAAACCAATGCTTTAGTGGAAGTAATAATTTTTCTTCTCTCGGCTATTTATTAAAAGAGACTCTTCAGTTCCTCTTCATAGACTTATGTTAGCTTGAGAAGAAATTCATCCTGCTTTCCTGTGAAAAGTAATACTGCTTCAAGAGAAAAAATCCCAGATGTGGAATTAAACAGCTGATTTTTCTCAAATACTATCTGTAGGAAATTTGAAATTAAATACATATGTTGATGGTAATGTAGCAGTTTCAAAATATGCTCTGTAACGTGATTACATCTTAAATACTCAGTAAAAAAATGAAATTATGAAGCAGTCATAACAGCTTTGAGTCACATATGTTGCACTTGCAACTGGGTATCCATTTTGCTCCCCCCCAAAAGCAATGAAGTTTTTGCTGGAAAAACTGGACTTAACGTACTGTGAAGTCTTTTTGTATTTATAATATTGTAAAGATTTTTAGTTATTCTTGTTAATCAGTTAAAGCAACTGTCTCATAGTATTTAGCAGAGTAGCAAAGCTGTAGGTGTAGCATACTGTATCTGGGCAAAAAGCTGTTGTAGTTGAATTTGATTACGTGGGACATCTGTTTTCTTAAATGTCTGAAAACTTGTCTTCAGTGTGATTTTGCCTCGTCGAAGTATTTTGCTGTTGAAGTTTCACTGCAGTGGTGTGAGTCATGCTTGGGTCCATTAGTGTCGTTTAGACACCCTCTACCTTTGTGCAACAGGAAGGGTAGATAGGCAGATTCACATTTTATTAAAAAAAAGGAGTAAATATATTTGCTCAAAGTTTCTAGTAAAATCCAGCTGCTAGAATGAATCCTGATTATTCATGAAATAGTTTAATTGACAGGGATTTAGATTCTGATCCCATCACTGTTTCTATCAGGACCACGGGGCCTTTGGGAATTACTTGAATACCTAAGAGAAACCAATCCTTGATTGTATCAATATTCCAAAGATTTTTATAATACTTATGCATTCTCTGACAGCAAGAAAAGGGATTGCGTGGTTCTGCTTCTAAGAACTCTGTTGGTATGATATTTCGGGTGGGAAAAGACGAGTAGCACTAACGTGCTTTTATGTCCATGTCACAGACGTTACCCCACCGTTGAAATACGCGCCAAGACGTTCAATGCGTCAACACATGTGCCTGTACCATCTGACAGCGCTTTTCTTAAAGCCTTACTTTTTGAACTGAGGTTTGTAGATGACCATATTTTTGTGGAGCATCGAGACACTTGTACTCGAATCAATCATTCATCGGTATATTCAGTTCGCACCGAAGGAGGGGATCTCTGGCCTGTGCTTGCTTTTCAGAAGAGTGGACTGATATATGCATGTCTTCCACTGGTTGAGGAGACCTTGGAGCCACGGCCACCCCTCCTTACTGTTAGCGGGCTCTCTCAAGGACTCGCTCTTTTGTTAGGCATTGTGGACTACATCTCTCCAAGTCGGAAAAATGAAGCGGAGATGACTGCGAAAATCGGCCAGCTTCGAAATCTGCTTATACAGGCCTGTCCGCTTGGCACCCCCTTAAACACAAATATACGCAGCTTGAACAGCTCATTTGATGACATTCAGGAAATGCCTACAGATGAGAATCAGCCGGCTTGGAGATCCAACACATACAAAGGCAAACCTCAGGTTAATGTCTGTATCACTGAAAAAGTCAAGTGTATGCAGTATGACAAAAGAGATGTTGTGGACATGTGGCAAGTTTATGGAGCCGTAAATTGCAAGGTGAGAGCATTTTACGTGCAAATCCAGCCAAAGTATTTTTCATGCAAGTGCACTGGGAAAGTAAATATGCCGTTTTACTCTGCTATGTGATCAGTGAATTTCTAATACTGTAATATTTCAAAGTGTAAAGAACTATTACAATATTCAACTGATGCATTAGCACTGGTTTTTATTTGGATCTTTACTGTTTTTTTTCTGCATGCTTCATGCATTTTTTCACTAACTATTTATGGGACTTAAATTTCCAGCAGTAGCTACATTGCATGTATTTTACCAAATTTTTCTTATTTTAAATGAGATAGGGAGAAATCATTTCATGCAGTCTTTGCATATAGAGACTAAGAAATGGTAGTGCTAAGGCCAAATTTATTTCCAGCTATCTAATAAGCAACGTGTTAAATAACGATTAGAAACAGAATTTCTGAATGAGTCTTCTACAAGTGTCTTTACGTGAGCATTTTTAATTAATTTTCCTACCAAATGAGAGTTCAGTCTTCTATGCTAATTTATTCTGTTACAACAACATTTTGAATCCAGAAATGCTGTTTGTTTGGCTGACATAAGAACCATTGATACGTGGTGAAAGAAACTGGTTGTGTAATTATTTCGAATGTTTTTGTGTGTGACAATGGTTTTCGTTGTTAAATACTAAAAACTGGGGAATATTGACTAAATAGACCAATAATGATTATGGAATACGTTAAAATTTTTGTTTTCTATAATTGATATATTTAACATTCTTTGTTCTGAATTATGAAGCAAACTATATTATCACAGTACTTTGTATTTCTAACTGCCAGTGTTTTAAGAGGAGATAGACCTTCTAATAATAAAGTGGATCATGGTAATTTAATTATTCGCAAGAGGTGGGATACTCATCTCTGAAGGAAGCCAACCTAAGTACTGCGCTTCAAAAGACTGGGTTATTTCCCACCAGCCATGCTGGTAGGGATTATGTGGGTGAACAGCTTCCCACTCTCAGAGGGACAAGTTTCTAGGTCATCTTGCAGAGTGGATGGCCTTGCATAAGAAGAAAGCCCTGGTGTAATCGTGCACTGCTGAGCTGGCACACAGAGGGACGGGACAATGGATGCGCTGCACATGGTTGCCATGAGAAAGCTGACATGGGACCACAGTGGCCATTAATAGCATGCTCAAATCCATTAAGCGGATGTTGTAAAAGTAACTGAATTAATTAGGCTGTCACCAAGTGTGTTTATGTAACATTCGTAATGATGTAGCTATACAGTAGGTCCTTGGCTTGCTCATCTGCTGTTTTCTTGCTAAAGAATACGTGTCAATTAAGAGACGTGTAGCTAAGACTGCATCTCTAGCCCTGCTGTGGGAAAGGCTACAGAAATGGGAAAGGGACTTTGTTGTGAAAGTATTTGTCAGTACTAATGTTCGAAGCCAGATGAAGATTTTTAGTGTGATTAATGCTTGCATTTGATTTTTTAACGTCTAATTCTGAATTGAGAGAGAGATTTTAGAATAACTTCTTGACTTCTTTTTTTCAAGTGTGACATAGAGGGATCTGCACCAAACGTAACCCTTAGTCTGAATCTCCCGACTAACGGTCCTCCGCTCCAAGATATCGTGGTCCATCATTGCGTGACTTCTGTTGACCCTGCCATGCTGATGTCCAGTAGTGCTGAGCCACTGGATGATTCTGTGTACAACGGACCTTACAAATTTCCTTTCATTCCTCCTTCAGATTCATTCAACTTGTGTTACTACACTTCCCAGGTAATAACATCCCTGACCCTCGTTATTTTCTTCAAACGGGAATAAAAATAGCTGTGCCGTTGAATGTGTCTGAACGAGTTTCAGTCTGATTCAGGCGGGTAAAATGCTTTTTATATAATAAACTGCCTGGAAGGCACTTCAGGACTTGAGTCATCAGAGTCGCATTCAGGAGGTACCGGTACCTTTGACTGCTTGGCGTGGCTGCTCTTACTTTAAATGAACCACTTAGATGCCTGAATTGGACAAAATGAATCCAGGCTGAGATGTCAAGTGCATGTACCACAAATCTATGTAACACAGGCAGCCTGAAGAGCTTGGCATATACTGTTCAAAACCAGTCAGCAATTAATGTGTTTTTTATTTTTTCAAGTACTTTAGCATTTAAAACAGTATATAACTGGTTTTACGATGATGGTGTTAATTTATCTTGAGAATGAATATAGTTTTTTCCAGGTTCCTGTTCCACCAATTTTGGGATGTTACCAACTCATTGAAGAGGGATCACAGTTAAAAATAACAGTTAATTTAAAGCTTCATGAAAGCATAAAGAATTCTTTTGAGTACTGTGAAGCTCGTATACCTTTTTTCAACAGGTAAGAATAAAGAAATCCTAAAGAAATTTCTTCCATTTGTCTGTGATGTTCCTGAAATTAACCTGTCAGGAGTCAATATAACAGATTGTGCTCCATCAAAGTAGCACCAGCAGACACCAACCTTGCAAATGTCGGGAAGTCCCCTTGGAATTCTTGTAATTTCCAGAATAGAGAATTGTACCAGAATACTTGGTAGTATTCTGAATACTTCTCTTGCTTATCCTGTTTCACTCTGGTATTTTTTTCATGTGAGACCCTGCCACAATCCTCCAGGTGGATTAAGTCTCGAGATCACTTCAAGCCCAGGGTTACCTGTTCCTTAAGACTGCTAATCCTAGCTACAGATCAGCTTATCAAAAATATAGTTATTTAAAATTAAAACGATAGTTTTCGTTTAAGCCTCTCTGACAACTGCCATGTCTATGCTGTCACATAATTATCATGAAAATTTAAAGATGAAATGATACAAAGTTGCTGATGATAGTGTTAGTAAAACACTATCAGTGAACTGAAGACAGTAAAATATCAACAGCTCTTTTATGATTACTGGGTTGAGACCATGGTGATTGCCTCCTGCTCTGTAATTTCTTTTCATAAATTAGAGTTATGCTCAGCGAGGTATGATTTGTCTGTATGCACATAAATAATGTCTTTCAGCATTTTGTTGCTTTCTTTAGCAAAATGGGTGGTAACAAATACTGAATGATACTAATTCCAATAGTTTTACTTCTCTGTCATACCGTAGGGGCCCAATCGCTCAATTAGAGTACAAAGTTAGTTATGGCCAACTGGATTTGTCACGAGAGAAGAGCCTACTAGTTTGGATAATTGGTAAGCAGAACACCCCTGTGCTTCTTGCTCGTCCAGTCAGTTTTGTATAGCGTAGGCACAGCTGTATAATTTCTTACAGATGCTGTTTCTGGCTTTAGGACAGAAGTTCCCTAAATCTTTGGAAGTTTCACTGACTGGAACCGTGTCTTTTGGCACTGCAGGCAAAGAGCACCCGACTGATTATGTTTGCACTGGGAACACTGCGTATGTAAAAGTAAGTCAGTCGCAGGCTCTGTGAAAAGAGGCCTTAGTAGTCATTTTTTTATTATCTCAAATTAACTATGAAATACGTGATTTTAAATCAGACATAATTGTTAGCCTCTTTGTTCTCAGCATGGAGTTGTCTGTTTTCTTGCTTACAGGATTTGACATCCTGTCATTTTAGAGTACGCTTGCACACCAAGAGCACGTAACACAGATTGCCAGTATTTGTGCAGCAGACACGACAATACGCATCTGATCATGTTTTCCCGTTCTTTCTATAGCTGTATTTTAGGATCCCAGACTTCACACTTACTGGATGTTACGTAGACCAGCATTCTATTCAGATCTTTGCACCAGGAAAACCCAAAATTACTGCATGTGAGTTGCTAAAAATGTCATTTATTTAACTGAAACTGAGTATTGAAGTTATGAACTGGGTATCAATGACTAAAATTATATAGCTAAAGACAAAGGCTTTTCCTGGTTTGCTTGGGCTGTCCCAGAAATTTTGTTTCTCTGCACAAGAAAATATTTTTTTCTTGTGATGCTTAATGCCTCCCTGTAGTAGGGAGCAGATGAAAGCTCTTATTACTCAGTTACACAGTAACTCTCTCTTGGGCTCTCTCCCCTTCACCCTGTGAGGTTTTGCTATGCGTAATCGCAGAACTTTTACTGGTGGGGCAGACAATGCCTCCCCGTAGTCTGGCCTCTTGTTTAGGACACTTTTGTCAGAGATGTCGTATGTGGTTTGGAATTACCTAGGTACAGAACTCAACTGCTGCACGCAAAGTGAGAGTGTTGCTGTCAGTGTCATCACACCAACGTCCCTCGGTGGATGTGGTACTACATTGAATCTGGCAGAAACCAAATCTGCTTATTCTTGAGTTAACACATGACTACTTCCAAGTCTGCACCAAAAATACACTAATTGGGAAGACAGTAGGCACTCATTAAATCTGAGCAGTACTGTCTAAATGGAGGCATTTTGATCTGTTGCTGTTTATCTATCTGTTGCGCCTTCTGTCAGTCATGTTATCAGAAGTCGATAAATACCTTTTGAAAACTCTGATCTATGCTGTTAATTTTGTGACACGTCACATTCAGTCCTAAAGTGTAATATAAAAAACCCAGCACTTTTGTACGGTATGTTTTATATCGAGTATGCAATTTATATTCATTGAACAAAATCCAAGCCATCCACCTGCTTTTGACTTAACCTCTGTTTGAATTTTAAGCTCATGACTGATACATTAGTAAAGGTAATTGAAGCTGAGACTTTAAATGTCTCATTATCAGAAACGATTTTCAAATAATAATAAGAGTCTTACAGTTTAAAGAGGCCATTATAGCTTTTCTGTAAACTAGTAAGGATGGATTAGTAGTCTCTTAACTTGGATGAAGGAATGTGTGATTGTAAGGCACCCTGTAATGCTTATTTTTCTTCCCTGTTTGTTTCGTGTTTTTTTTTTTTTAGCCGGGGAACTGATTTCTTCTGATTACTACATCTGGAATTCCAAAGCACCAGCACCTATGCTGTACAAAACGTTATTAGACTAATTTGCTTATGAATGATTTTTGTATTTGAACAAAACAGACAGCTAATGAGAGTAATGTGAATATAATGTGGAATACAGTGAAAATAAATACTTTCTAGCACTTGTACTTCGTATGTTCGCGTAAAAATTTCTGTTGAAGAAAAACAAAAGAAGTCACTTCTCTTAAAAACCTAAGTTGGTTTTAAATTGTTTAGTCCTGGATAAGAGCTTAGAGAAGTCAATTTGAAATGTACTTGCTGTGGCTGTTTTTACTTTCCCTTCTAACATTAACTGGTACAAAATTAGTGCCTAGTGATACAGGTAGAGACGGGTACAATTGGGCATGTCTTCCGGGAGAATTCCCAGTTACTTCACTGGTTCTGTAAACTAAAGAGCTCACGGGATGCAAAAGCTTTCAGGGTCTTCTTCCTGTCATGAAGTCACCGGAATCTGATTAGACCCCAGATTAACAGGACAGTTAAAAGCAAGAGTTCTGTTCTTTTAACGAGATGTGTACAGAATACATACGAGTCAGTAATTAACAAGAATTTCAAGAGAGGGAGTATGGCGTGAGCGGCGCTTCTAAAAGTGGAGATGATACAGGGGTCCGTATTGCCCCGTCAGCAGAAGTGGCGAGTTCCCTTCCATATGTGCCTGTGAACTGCGTTGCGCTGAAAACTAGCATTAGTGAGGACCCAGTGCTGTGAAGCTGCTTTTCCAAATCACAAGACTAGCCCTGAGCAGGCAAAACCAGCTAAGTTTGCTGGAGGTTCCAAAACCCATCACTGATCTCTGGAAAAAATAGACAGAAAAGAAAAGGACTGAGTTAAGAGAGGCAGACCTCTAATTTTGAGAAAAAAAAATGGTATCTGCAGGAACACAGGAAATGGACTTTAAGAGAGTTATCAGGAAATGAGCAAATTCTGAAAGGCTGGTGAAAAACTGAGAGAACCTGGAGAGCAGCACAAAAGAAGAGAAGAATGCCGTCTAATAACCGAGCGTGCCGGCTGCTCCTGCCGTACCTCTTGTTTAACTGTACGCTGTGTGATAAAAAAGATTAGTGATTATGTAAGGAGAAAAGTTTTATGCTATAATTTAAAAAATGCTTAGATTGAGATAGTAATCTAATTGGTTGGTTAAATGTTCTAAAGGGTGGATTAATTCATGTGAAACATGCCGTTCAGCTGAAACTGCCACGCAAACTTTGAAAACAGAGGCATGCTACGATCCATTACAGACAGGTGATGTGTCCTTTGTGATTAGCAGGCAAAAGGTGAATTAATGATCTTGTCCAGAATCCAGCCCCTACCTGTTACAGTCGTCTATGTGCCTGTACGCCATAGTGTGAGCAGGGAGCGGGGGGGGGGTCTCTCTGTTGGAAGGGTTGAGATCATGTTCTCACCACGGGATTTTGGTATGCGGTGTTTGCTTTCTACCTACCCACGATAAAGATGGGAGCCATCTTTATTATCTGCACAGCAGCACCCTGGAGGAATGGCTTTTCTTCTTCGCAGCATTTCCCCCAAAAATGCTATGAAAGAGTGGGACTGTCAAAATTCACAGCGTGTTAGAAGAGAATCCCCTTGCACTTAATAGCTGGGGGGGGGGGCTTCCCAAATCATGTTCTTATTTGTTTTCCTCTTGTACGTGTGTCTGTCACTCTCTCGAGGTTAGGAGAGCTGCAGTTCTGAGGAATGGGAGGGAGCTGCTGCTTTAGATGACTTTGCGCACACCTCTCAACGCAGGTCTGGATGGAGGGCGGGGGTGGGTGATGTTTCTCTTCTAACCCTGAGCAGTTCTCTACAACTTCATGCAAGCCATCACCTGTTTTGATTTATTTTCGGTTTTGCTCCATAAACCTCTGGATTATGACTCCAGCACGCTCTCGCTGCAGTGCTGTGCCCTGCTCAGGGAGAGCGCTGTAGTAACGCAGGTGGAGAAAGAGTCAGATGAAGCCATTCTCCTGGCCTGATGGCTACACTTGCCTTTTGGGAAGGGCCTGTTCTCATCGGTGCTTCATAAATCTTAGTAAGCTAGTAAACCAGTAAAGTTAGCTTAGTAGTAAGCCTATTAAGCTTAGTAACATGACTGAGGTACCTTCAGCATGACCTGCAGAGCTCAAGGCATGGAGAAGCAAGTGATGTGTGTAGAAGTTCCAGGTGCCTCCAGGGCTGGGCAGCAATTAGGGACATGGGAGATGACACCAGAAGCCAGAGTTCAAGGAGTTAGAATGACTAAACCTTTTTATGTATCTCTGTGTGTCCGTCCCCTGGCAGTTCCCCAGACAATTTCCCTGATTCTCTGCATGCTCTGACCATTTTTCCTGTTTTAAGAGGGAGAAAACAACACTCAAAAAGTATATCAGGAAGATATGACTGAGAGGTCACATGAGCTTGAGGACTCCCTGACAGAGGTGGTAGCTAACAGTGGTTCTGGTAGCTCTAGTGATTAAGCCCCATGTCAGTGGTATTCCTTTAACTCTTGAAAAAAAATCGACAAGTGTTTAATACAACAATTTCTTTAAAAATACTCTGTGTTAAAGGGAAAAAGTTCTCTTTTGCTATAGAGTGCTGTTTCTTCTCCAAGAGTGCTTGCTGCTTGAAGTGCTTATATTTATAATTTTGTCACAAATATCGACTATATGAGATCTATGCAGATAACTTTACACGAAGTCTTTCAAAGGAGGTGGCCAAAGAGTTCTCCAGGCTTAGTATTGGATTTCAGGGGGACAGAAGAAAACTAACATGCAAACCCTTGAAAAGAATAACCAGGAGGACTTGAATACTGGCTTGTCAACCCAACACTTTTCCCAAACAAAATAATGGGTAGAAACAAGAAGTTAACGCAGAACTCACTTCATTAATAAAATGAACTAGCTTCACGTCATTAAAATTTTGGGGTAGTGTAACTAGCGCCAATTAACATGAATTTAAAGCAAATATATTCTGTCAAACAAACTTTTTAAATGACACTGCACATTTAGTGGGCGAAGAGAATTGATGTAACGGACCTCTAAGAAATGAAAATAATCCAAAGTCCACGTGTAACCCGTTAAACAGTGAAAACTGGCTGACATTCCCAAATGCAGTGGCACTGGGGAACCATCATCAAATGTGTTTTGGATCCCAGCTGTGTTATTTAACACTTTGAGGAAGGTGTGGAAGGAAACGGGGAATTTGCACTGATGAAGTTGGCAGAAGGTGCAATGGCTGAGAAGCAGTAATTACTGAAGGTGCTGAAGCCCTCATTCAAACCTGGGTGGTTGGAATGTCTCGGGGGGAAAAAAAACAAGCCTAAAAAAAATAAAAGTAGATGTTCCAGCACGAGCAGGGGCAAAGGTGTGGATCTGAGACAGATGCCATCAATACAGGGTGAGAGGAAAAGGGGGCCAAGGAGTGTCCAAAAGACCTAGTAAGTGGCTTAGGTATGCCTTGCTGTGGCCAGAAGGACCAGTGTAACCACTGAAAGCACAAGGAACGAAAATGCAGGAGTACCCAGCACTGGTGCCATTCTCACCAACCCACAGGGCCCCCATTTCTAGGAAAAACATCCAGACCCTGGAGCTCCTGAGCTTCTCACCAAAATCTGCCTTGTTCTTCACCCCCACGCCCATGCTGCCCCCGGCGTAGCCTGCCTCTCCCTCAAAGTGTTGTGTCCAAAGGGTTGTACCGAGGTGCCACAGTAAGGAGAGGGATCCCTTCAGGTGTCTGATGTGCATTCCTCCCACTCCAAAGCCTGAATTGTACCAGAAGCGAGACGGGACCAGAAGCCCACCTCCCCTTCACTGGTAACCACTGCTGGAGAAGAGCTTCCCAGTCCTCTGGGGAACACCCTCCCACCACAGTCACCTCAAACATATCTCCTGAGCTTGCCAGTCGTATTGGGAGACAAAGTCAAACGCATCACCAGTGGCCATGTGTGAGACAGCAAATGTCCCCCCCTCCAAATTCACTGGGCCTGTTCCTCTCACCACCTCCCACGGTTAGATGTTGTCAAATCTGTGCCAGCTGTTACTTACCACTACTCAGTAATTTGGTGCTTTTCTAGTTTTTTAGGAGCCCTTTCCTCCCACCAGGGTCCCAAGTTATTTGGTGACAGCACCAAGATGGTATATGCCAGTTCCTCAAATACTTTGGGGTAAATCCTGATACTTCAGATCACCTGTAAGGAGCTACTTTTTCTACATAATTTAGCCCTCCCCTCCTCTGCATTTTTATCCTGCTTTTACCTGTGTTACCTAGTTAACTTTGGCCATTTGTTAACAAGTAAACATCGAATGAGCAAGGCATTAAACATTGAATGGCAGTTGTCCTCTGTTTAGTCACGCTATCCTAGAAATTTGCCGCTTTGTCCTATTTGTACAAGCGCCGCTGAGTTTTTTGTACAAGCCATAACAGAGTTTGTGAGTAAGCTCATGTTTGTCCTTCTCTACTTTTGCTGTCTCCTTCACTACCACCTTGTTCTCTCGTCCTTTAGAGAATGGCAACACTTCAGAAAATACCCACTCCCCTGAGCAGCTGTGTCTCTCTGACTTACCGCCCATAGGTTCCCACTTAGCAGCTTTCTGAACATAATGAAATCTGGTCCTATTCCCCTTCTTTCCCATGGCTGGAGTTCTCCAAGCTTTATTTTACTGTCACCATCTCCCACATCGCCTTCTGCCGTCCCATCATCCGCTGTCTCCTCATTCCTCAGACTGGAATCTGAGACTGGACTGGACCACATTGTATCTGCAGCAAGAATGTACCAAATAGTCGGCATGGACAAAATATAAGGTATTGCCAACAGCACCTTTTAGGATGGAGGAACCAAGCCCACCTGAAGCCCTGTCCATCCTGAGAGCACCATGGCAGAAAATCCCTGCAGCCCTCAATCCCGAAGGAGCCGTTAGATGAGAGTTTTGTGGATCCCAGTTTGGGAAGTGCAAGCTTCCTTAGAAGAGCTGCTCTAGCACCATGTGGCTGTCAGTGGGAAGCCCACAGGGTGGGCTTGGCATTGTTCCTAAACTCCCTTCCCTTCCTGCCACCCCAAGTTATTCAAGTGCAGGGAACAGAGAATAGACTTTTAACTCTCAGTCTGACTGCTGTTGATATCAATGCTAAAAATTCCTCAGGCACAAGTAGGAGCCTGTACAGGCCCAGTGTAGACCACTTGGATAGGTGCATCTCCTCAATTATCTAAAATTTTCCTTCATTGTTTCCACAAATCTCATTTTGCCATTCAATGGACCAATCTGCCAGTTTTTGAAGGAATAAGATGATGATTCAGGCAGGGTAGCAGGATCTGAGAGAAAATAGGCTCTGTTCTCCTAAGAATTCTCTCCCTTGTGAGCTGACTGGCAATAAAGCCACTGGCTCTCTCCACCCATACCCAGCTTCAAAGGACCAGAGGTTCATTGCTTACTGCAGCCCTCCCAGGAGACAGGACAACCAGCAGCCTGTTCCCAAGAGCCTTTCAGAAGAAACCAGCATTCTTGTAACTTGCGTGCTGGTCCATAAGGCCAGGCTGGATGGGGTTTTGAGTAAATTGGTCTAGTGGGAGGTGTCCCTGCCCATGGCTGGGGGTTGGAACTAGATGATCTTTAAGGTCCCTTCCAACCCAAACCATTCTATGATTCTATGATTCTATGATTCTATGATTCTATGATTCTATGATAAGGAGCTGCTGCTTGTGTGGGATGTTTGGAAGGACAGCAGTCCCACCAGTCCATCCCAAGTCAATGGGGCCAGAGAGGATCTGGAAAACAGAGGAGCCGTGCTCCTCCAGGAGAAGGGTTGGCCCACTGTGCCCTGAACCTCACCTCACTGCCCACAAAGGGCCTATGGGGCTCTCCCAAAAGGCTTCCCATCCAAGATGCACCCATTCACACAGATGCCTCATCCTCAACAAATCAAGCCAAATGGGGAGGTCTCAACCCTCAAGGTGTTTTTTTCAGGGACTCGCAACCCACAATGCAACTAAAAATCAGATATTTTAAGGCAAAGGCCTGCCCCCTTTCCCCCTTCTTGCTGTCAGAGCTCTAGCTAATTTTTTGAAAGCTGATGCCATCTGTAGCGACTCGTAACAGCAAAGAGCTAAACCCAACCCATTTTCTTCCCAATGAGATCAGCTGGTCGCTTTTGATTTTCTCTAGAAACCTATCTCTTCGGGATCTTTTTTTTTTTTCTTTTCTTTTTTTTTTTTGAAGTCAAAGTCTGTTTCCCGTTTGGTAGGTGACCTGTTTAATGTTTTCCCTGTGTCTGGGAACTCCTTAGTGTAATTAGCGACCTTTGAACTCCACAACTAATCCTGAGCTATTTTGTATTCCTTACTCATCTTTAAGGCTGGACCTTTCTTTTCTTTTGAGTCCGCTGCCACAATTAAAGAAGAAACAGCTGCATTTCAAAGGGATTCCAATTCCAGAAGCTTAATCGTGATTGACATGTTCTTATTCTAAGCTATAAGAAACTCTAAGAGTCCTTTCTTGGGTTAAAACTTCAATCATTTTCTAAAAAATTATCTCAATATGGATTTTATTCATTTTCTTTGATAACCATTCTTTGCGATTTTTTTAACTTGAAAGATGCTTTGAGTTTGCGATGAATATGAACGGCGCCTACCGAAAGAATGAATGGTGTCAGGCGCAGGCTAGATGCAGGAGTGGCTAAATTCCATTTATTGTCAAAATCTGATTATGAAACCTGACGTCCGCCATGTAGCTTGACATCTTTCCAGATGCCCAAAAGGTAGCAGAGGTGGAAGCGCTTGCAAATGAACCCCAGGAAGGCTGGGGAGGGAGACGGCATAAAGCATTCTCCAGAAATCTACATTTTTTTAAATGTTTTTCCCAATTTTTATAGCACAGATTAAAAAGCCATTGCCTTCTGGCCCTGGAAGAGCCCATCTTTTCTCTTCGAGAAATGAATTCTCCATGAAAAGTCACAGCAAAAAGCGACTGCCATAAAACAGGGATAATTCGTACGGTTTAAAATCATTGCCACAAACGCACAACAAACCCTGAACAAGGCTGCGGTGCTTCAGTCTCTTCCGAGGGCTCATCCTAGAAAATGATGGCAGGCTGTTGAGTCCCGTTATTTAATTATCTCCGTTTCACTTACAGTCGAATTCAGCGTGACCTCCGAAAGACGGGCTTAAAAAGGAAAAAAAAAAAAGCCTGAAAATCTGTTTGTGTGCGTGTGTTTGCTCAGATCCCCCGCGCGGTGGGCACATCGATCCGCGGGCATCGCTTGCAGCCACTAGTATAAACCTGTCCGAAATGAGCCCAAAAAAGCCCCGGGTAAGGCAGCAGGCGAGACCCGGTGTTCCTAAGACAAAGGTCAAATAAAAAAAGGATGTTAATAAACAGTCCTCCGGTTTAAAGGGACCTTTTTTTTTTAAGGATTACATCTTAAATTCCAACAAATCAGATTTAGGAGTTACTGAAAGTGAAATTGATCCATCCCTCAGCCAAACTTTGCAATACTTTCCTGTTCTGACATCATTTAGATAGTTAGCTGTATTATCAGATTAAAAACCATTGTACAGGGCTGCTGAAAGGAAAAGGAGCCAAAAAGCTAAACACTGCCTGAATTCTGAACCTTTTAACCTGGCTGAAGTACGTTGGTCCCTGTTATGCAAATACTTTCAATCCTCTGCTAAGTTCAGTGGAAATAATTTTCTTGAATGACAGGTTTATTCAGCAAGGATTCAGTTGGCGATTAATCCCCCTTTGATCTAAGGTATTTCACTTAACTACCAGTTACCTCGTCCTGACAAAGTGCAACCGAGATTAGGGAGATCACTAGAACACGACCAGGGTGTGCGTTTATTCTCCCCAACCGTTCAAAGCGAAGGGCCAAGAATGCAATCTATTTTCAGTATTTGAAGATGGAAAGTCCTGTCTCCTAAGTTAGAAAGTCAATTGAATACCAAATGGTGTTTGGTCCTGACGGAACGGGACAAACGGCGGAGACGTCGTCTTCAAAACCACGATATTCCCCCTCACTGTGATTTTTCCTATGCCCTACCCCAGGCCTTGTTCTGCAGCTGGTTTTTTCCTCGCTCTTATGAAGGGGACGCTTTATTTCAGCTGAGCGCGTGGCACGTGTAAAAGATCTCTGCTCTTGACAAAGCAGATAAGGCACAACATTTTTCAATTTTAATCCATTCAACAATATTCCTTGCGATTCACCTTGCTCTTCGCTAAAAATCCCTTTCCTACTTTTCCACAATATTTTGTGCCAAAACCTGTTTACGAAGGAAAACACATCGTGACAGATTACAGAAGCCACTCACTAAAATAAAAAATTTCAGACGACCGATCTGTGGCTGCCTGACACCTGAAGTAACGTATTTTTTTCTTTGCTTACTCATTCCCCAATGTGTTGTCTTTTTGCTGAATTATGACATCATTTTGTAGAAGCGTAAACTGCAGAAATGCTGCAGAGACACAGACGGCACCACGGGATCGTGGTCCTGATCCAGGGCTTAGTTGGGTCAGCCCCTTGAGAAGCTGATTACGGGATTGGGCGTAAAGCTGTATTTTCTTACTGCAAGTGGAAAGGCAGAACAATATCATTCGCGGGATTTTTTTCTTTTTTTTGGTTAAAGTGGCCGCCAGGATTTTGTCTCTAAACTCTCTGATTTTAGAGGGGGTATTTGTAGGTAAATATGCCCAAGAGAGGGTAAAAAAAAGTATTTTATTCCACTTTTAGGATTTCACCCATCCTGAGATGTTAGGAACTTGCTTAAAAAAATTCCTTGTCCATAGGATCTGCTAAAATCAGCCTCCTAAAACTAAACCGTGTACATATGTCTTTGCAGAATCGGGGCTGTATTTGGGCATTTCTATGTTCCACAGGCAACCTTCAAACCATCCTTCAGATAGGTTGTTAGTTTTCTTATTCCCTTATGTAAAATACTTTGATTTTTTTAAAAAAAAACAACTCCGTAGGGTGAATATTTGCATGTGAAGGGTCTGTAGCCTGCGCTGGGGTCCCCCCCATTTACTCCCATTTCCAAGGAAAATTTCCAAAGCGTTTCCTTGCGGGGACTCGTTGCTTGCAAGAGCCACAAAATCCCCCCAAAGGCTCGTCGAAGGCCCCCATTGCACTTGATCAAGTCAATAATACACAAACCGAGAAGGATTTGCACTCGAGACAGTAACAGCTTCTTAAGAGCCATTACAGCGTAGTGCGTTTAAGAAAGAAATCCCTTTTAGGAAATGCCAAAATCTGGAGTAACGTGATAGTTTGTGAGGCTTTAGGGTCTTTCTGGTAAATATAATGTTACATGTACTTATGCTTCAGTAAAAATAAAAAGGCGGGATTTTAAAATATTTCCTATATTTACTGTATCGACTATATGAACTGCACAACCAGCCAGCGAGGGAGAAAAATTAAGCTTTGAAAATAAGCCCAAATTCTTGTCTGTCTAATGTTATACCATAACAAATACAACACAGTGGCCGCAAGCAACCAAAGCAAAGCCCTGCCAGCCCCATGCTGGTCTCTGTACTGCCTCGTTGGTGATAGATAATTGATGACTCGATTTAGCTAATGACTACATTGAATTATTTAGGAAGATTGAGTTGGATTTGCACAAGATACAGAAAATCGTAGAAATGCATCATACAGAATCATACAGAAAATGCCTCAGCTGCATCACTTGCATCTTAAGCACAATGTGGAGGGGACGTTCTTTTTTGGCATTGATTGTGTGAGTCTATGTTCATGTATGTACGACATATATGTATATATATAACAAATAAGGTGAAAAATATCTTAAGACAAAATACCTGAATGGCATTTACCAGTTTTGTTGGCTGTTTTTCCCAAATTGAGCAATAATAAACTTTCACCAAATACACATTATAGGATGATATTTTATTCTGATTACATTAAAAGCTATTTCCTAATTAATTCTAGTACTTTGTTTCTTAATTTCTTAAGAAATAGGGGTTTGTTCACAAAACAGAAGGCATTCCAACATCCCTATTGTGCGGATAATTTTTCAGCCCTCAGCAGCATTTCAAGAGGAAAAACACCTTAAACAACTGCCCAGAGATCTGTGTTAAATGTAATGTACAATAGGTCAACCTCCTAATTTCGATAAAGACCAGGGATTTATTAATAAAGGAAGAACTAACTTTACTTCGGCAACGCTGCAGTTTTCATGGGCAAGGCTGATCTTCTTCAAAGGCCTTTTCTGCCCCCCGGTGGTGGCACCAAACCAGCGCTTCAGCTGCAAAAACCAGCCTTGCGGGAAGAGATGGCTGCTTGTTTGTCATTTACTTATGATGCTTGTGTACGTCGTGTGGGTTGTCGGGCAGGTCACTGGTGCAACTGGTTTGCTGCACCCTTATATCGTGTGAGCATTGCAAACTCCTTTCTTCCGCTGCCTTGGATTCGACCATCCTGGTCTTCACCCTTTTATTTTATTCTTTCATTTACTGCTCCTCTAGGTAGTTGTTTCCTCAGAGTCTGGTTAATTTTGGGGCTGGAAGGGGGTTGCGAAGGACTTTGTTATGCAAGTTTGGCCTTTGGAAATATTTAGGCTCCTTCTCAGCTTCATGCCCAGCAGCTCCCATCCCCTCCAAGCCCACAGCAGACCCATTTTCATCCCAGGCTCCCTGGGATGGTCCAGGTGAGCAGAGGTACGTCATGCTGGGGAAAAAAACTCTGATGGCTATGACAAGCTGTGCAAAGCTTTGAAACGGACTCAGGATTATATTCGCACATTGCTATAGAATCACTTTGCCACTTGCAGGACTTCTCCAAGGTTTCTTCCAGGTCTGAGATGTCACACCTGCAAGACGCGGGAGTGCAATATTATGTACCTTTCACCCCTAAACCTCATTAAAAATGCAACAGCAAGCATGAACTATGATTTTGTTTCCATTTATCTACTCAGTGGCAGAAAAAAAGTGTGTCCATGCTTAACCCTGAGCTTAACTGAAAGCCAGTAGAAACAAGGTCAGACTCCAATTGGTATCGTTGTATTTCTTGATACCAGTGGGTGAGCTGAGATTGCGGCAACTAGAAAAAATAACACTTTGCATTGCTAAACCAGACACATTTGGCCTCATGCCACAGAGAGAACAAGCAGCATGAAACGACATCAATCCGTTCCTGCAAAACCACTTTTCCAACCGCTGCACTCCCGGTCCTTGCTCTAATGCATCGATTATGCTTCTCAGTCTCATTTGGGTTTGTCCAAGGAGCAGGCTGGGGAATAACTGGTGCCAGATGAAGGGAGATTTATTGTCCAACCAATTTGAGAAGAGAACCATGGGCTATCACCGGGGGAATAAGCCATCTCCAGACATTTCTTCACCTTCTCAACAGGTGCACGTATCTGTTTCTGCGGCCGAAGGGAGCTGCTTTCCTACATGAAACCGTAGATCCGCACGCAAGCTCCTGGTGGCACTTCTAATTCAATTAACTTACTCACTGGAACTAGCGGAGAAACTAAATATGACGAGAACAAGAGGAGAGGCTGGGCCAAATTAATAGGACGAGATCCTTTTACAGGCTGGCCCGCAATCCTGATCAGCAGCCCTGAAAAGCAAATTGGAACAAGCAAATTGCTGTTGAAAAATTCTTTCAGCACTCGGCTGTTGCTACTCAGCCGGTCACTGCCGGGAGTCAGAGGTTGAAAAATCTCGGGTAGGTGCTGACAATGGAGGCATTATTATGACAAACATTTACATTTTATTTATTGAAGTGTTGGAGGTAGGTTAGTCTCATCTTCAACCGCTCCGGATGGACTGCACCATTCTGAGGGAAGACTAGTGGAAACAAGCATTTTACTGTGAGGGAAAAAATAAATAAATCATATTTCCCACTCCCAGCCTAATGAAAGGAAACTCAGGTTTTGAAGATTACACTCAGGCAAAAGCTTTCCTCCCCCAGGACTCCTTCTTTTCAGGAAAAGCACAGTATGGGGGATTTTTTTCCTGATTCCAAATCAAGTCCTCTTGAAAATAATGTCATTTTATGCATATGGCTGACTTGACACGTGCTTTCTGCAAAAGTCCTGCTGCTTTCCTTCATGGAGGCCAGGGTACACAGCAAACAATCCGCTCAAAGTGTCCAATCAAAGCTTTATACAGATGCAAACTAGTGTGTGGGTATTGTTTAAGTGGTTGTGTAATTGAATATAGTGAGCACATATGCATGGGATATTCGTTAGCTTGTAAAAAGAATAATTGCATGTTCATAGCTGCAATTTCCACTGAACCTTTTGGCTTTAAATAAGCAGCGGAGAAGGAGAGGGAGGGGAAGCTGAGCTGGGGGAGCAGAGACAAGCAGCAAATCATGTCCACATCATGAAACATCCTTCTTCTGACTGACATCCCAGATTTTACTTTATAGATAACAAAGCACCAATGCATCTGTGGAATAAAATGTTGGGGGAAAGGAAAGGGAAACATGCCCAGTTAGAGCCCAAGTGAATGGTTTCAACTGGAAGAATAATGTCAGCGATGAAGCACAGCAGTTCCTCTCTCTGGGGGCACTGCTGGCTCCGACGCAGTGGGTCCCACGCCAGGGCTCATGTTTCTGGGTAGGGCTCTGACCTCAGATGTCCAAGCCGGGGGCACCATCTCTGAGAGTCTGACCCAAAAAGCTTGGGGACTGCTGCTATAGAGGAACAATATCCATTGCCACCTTCCTCCTTGGCTCTTGTGTGAGGAGCACACAGCAGAGAGCAGGTCTGGGGCTGATGCTTTTTGCAGTAAAGACCTCAAATCCAGCTCTGTCCTTGTCAATTATTTGGGAAAGCTAAGCCCCAAATCCTTTTACTCTCTCCTGCTGCTCGTGCCTGCTGGCCCACAGGCAAGAACCAAGGGCGAGCTTGTTCAGGGGAAGATTTTTTTCAATTTTTCTGTGATTTCCTTCTGTTTTCCTTGATGTCTGAGGGCAGAGTGGAAGGAAAGCCCAGAGAGAGGGCAGCAGCCAGTCCCTGACTGAGAGTGCTGGCCTCAGGGTCTCCCCTGGGTTGGGAGAGTGCCGGCCCCAGTCCCAGGCTCACCACAGACCCCAGGGTTCAGATTTTGGGGGGGGGGCCTCTTGGCCAGCAAGGCTGCTGGTGACCTGCATGCCCACGCCCTGCCTTCTCTAGAAAGCTGTGAGCCTCCAGCACTCTTCTTCCCCAGGAGGAGACACCACACTTGTCCAGCCTGCCTTGGCACGCAGTCATGGCAGCAGGCAGGGGCTGTGGCAACACAGTCATGAAGGACAAGGGCATTTTGGGGGTGATCTTTTGCCTGTAGGTCCCAAAGGGGGGCACTGCATGGACAACAACATCTCTCCCACCCCACACCCCAGATTCAGCAGGACAGTAAGTCCCAAAGCATTCAACAAGGTGCACCTTGCAGCAAGCATATGCATGTTCACTATGGCTCTTCCTAGGCAGCAAAGGTTGGAACAAGCCATAACACCTCCAACCTATGCTGGAGGTTTGATGCCACAGTCAGCCAGCAATAGGATCGGAGATAATGGCCAAGATCCATCTTGATCTCCAAAGCTGCACCAGATTGGACTGCAATGAGACCACGCTGTCCAGCAAAGCTACTGCTGCAGGACTTGTGTGCCTACAAGGAGGCGTTGCTTTGTTTTCCTTCTGATGGCCCACAACTGGCATAAAAGATCCTTTCTGTGACTTCTGTCCAATGTTCCCTCTTCTCTTTTTGTGCCTGGGAGATGGTGGAGCCCCAAAGCAAGGACCATCTTTGCTTTGTGTCTTGCACAATGCTACCAGCAAGTTTCACAAATGCACAACCTTAACAACTTGCTCAAGCAAAAATCTGTCAGCGTCCAGCTAAAGCGTTTTCTGCTGTGAAACTTGGAGCACCGTCGTGCACTAAGGAAGGATGGAGAGGAAAGGTGTCCACTGGTTTTCTTTTGCAAAAGCATGATCACCTATGGAAGGAACTGTACCACTCATTTTAGATGAGATTAGCAATAAATCTTTATTTATCCCTGTAGAGCGGGTGTAGGATCCCTTCACACTCTCTTGTAAGCCTACAGCAACCCTAGCAGTGTGAATAGTTGGACTACTGACACCTGGTCCAAAGAGTAAGGTCACTGTATGAAATTCTTTGCACCCTTTTAATTCCAATGACTTTAAAGCATTCAATGTTTTCTACAATTTTTGTTTCAACTTATTTTTAGCCTTTTTTTCACTGTCAAATGTATTGAAGCTGACATAATTATCACTCTGACTTCCCCAAAGGCATGTATTTACCTACTTGTTAAAAGGCTTTTTCCATGCTGCCATGCTGTTGCTGTGACAAGATGACTTTGAAGGCACAGTAGGTAAAATAATACTGTATATTGCACAGCAACCCCAACACCGAAATGTTAATTTAACCAATAAAGTAACCACATCATAATTATAATAATCACTATCCCTTATCTCTTAACGGGGCTAAAAGTGGAATTCAGATTTGCCATGTAGTGCTTGTCAGCTCTGAAATTACCACACAAATCACTCAGAGCAGTGAAGTTTGTAGCCCCACCACCTCTAACTCATGGGAAGTGAGGAAAGGATCCTCTGGAGGAGACCAATGTGGTCTCATAGCCTTCATCTTCCTCCTCCAGCTCCCTCCTGCTCCAGCTTCCCATCCTGGCATGATTTTCCTTGTCAGTGAGTGGGATAGTTGGGTGGATATTTGAGATTTTTCCATCTTTCTTTGAGATTTTTCCCTCTGCTCCGTAGTGCTAGGAATCAAGCAAAAGAGCCATCTCTAAAGCATCCAAATTCAAGGCTTTAACCCTGAGGAGCAGGTGAAGGGCAACGCCATCGCCCACAGAGCAAGGGGAACTCTCAGTTTGGCCAAGCCCAGCTAGTTTCACAGGTTGGACCTACACTTGCCCATGTTCTGTGCCCCGCTGTGCTCTGGCAAGGTCATCCTCACCAGCCAGACTGGGCTAAATTCGAGGATCATGTGGCTCCCATCTCTTTCATATGTTTTCATCTTCCTTCCATCAAATTTGAGAACAGCAGCGCTCAGGCAGGTCTCACTCCGGTAGCAAGTCATTCAGGGGGGGTGCCGGCACATACTCTCTGATCAAGTAATTTGCAATCAGCCATAGGATTTAGCTATCATTCTTTTGTGCTTCTAAACATCTCTGCCAGCTTCAAAAGTCCCATCCTGAAGCTCATTCCCAATGTCACATAAATAAATGGATGCCAAGTTCTTTTTTAGACTCAGAAATGAGTTACTGAAAATATAGTAATGATGGACATTTAGGAAGGCAGAGAGCTTATAGTGGGAAAGAAAGGGAAAGAGAGAGATGAGTGTCTTTTTATGTTTGTAGGCATGGCAAAGAGATATGACAATGCTGCAAAAACCGTGCTTGCCCTTTTGCTGAGCAGCAAGTTAGAAAAACTGTGGTTCAGTGTGGCTTGAGGGAGGATGATCTAAAGCTGTACAAGGGAATTAGCACGTCCTAATCCATGGCTGTTCCCCAAAATGGCAACGCAGGAGCCATCTCAGGGTGGTTATCTCAGTCCCAGCGAGGAAGAGTCTGGCACTGCAGATCCCACTGCTTGGACTGTCAGCAAAAGGGCAACTGGCCCCAGCCTGTACCCAGGGTCCTACACATGCTATGAGACCCAGGAGACTCGAGATGTCCAGGGACTGAATTGTGCTTGAGAACCATGTGTAGCTCAAGCAAAAGGGGCTGCCCTTACAACCACCTTCCACGACACAGATGAGATGTTCCAGTGAGCTGAGCACTAGCTCAGCCCTCAGCAAGGACATGCGTATGCTGGGAAAGTGCCGCAAACCCTCCCGAGATGTGGGGCAGGACTTTTTATTGCAAATAGACCTGCACAGGCTGGACAGGAGGCAGCTGCAGGCCGAAGACCCCATAGATCTGTCAACACGGTGCTAAGCCTGGACTAATATCATCTTCTTCTCCAGGACGTGGCTTCCAGACCAAAGACACCCGAGGCCCCACCAGCCAGGAGCGCTTGCGGTTCAGGGTTGGCTGTTGTCCCCCTGTGGGGATGTATCTGTAAGTGATCCCAGGAAGGTATCGCCATTCTCTACAGAGGGGCTTTATGAGAATAATTATGTTGCAGGCTGGGCAGCATCGGGATACTCTAGCACCACAAGCCTGTGTGAGGTCCGAAAACAGATTTTTCCCTTCTCGCATTTTATGGGGTGTGGAAATAAAGCCAAACCACATCCCAGGCCAAATCCCCCAGCCAGATGCCAATCTGGCTCCTGACTGTGATCCTCAAGCTAATATTAACTTGTCACAGTGGCAACAGGAGAAATGAAAAATAGGAAAAGAGGTTCTGGGTCCATGCTAGCGCAGGTTTTGAATTTTGCTCCACAATTTTTGACGTGAAAATTGATCTATGACTTAGCAACTCATTTTAGCAGCCACCATTTAAAATCAGCATATCTAACACTCGCTACAGACAGGTTTTCAAGCCACCATAGTCCTTCCCTTGCCTTAAAAAGCCATGGAAACAACAATATTTCAGGTAGCACGGTGCAGTAAACCTTGGTAAATACTAGGCGGCAGTCCTTAAACTGCACTGACCAAGTCACCCCGAAGAAGAAGCAAGAAACGAAGCAGCTCTTGGTGAGGCCAGTGTCCGCTGTAAGCCAGGGCTCAAGTTGTCCTTTTGCACTACTAGCCAACATGAATCCAGCAAGATATTTCCTATATTTCCCATTGCCACTTCCAAAGCTGATCTTTCTTCTTTCTTCTCCTCTGGGGATACTGCAGGGTCTGGACACCAGAAAATTACCCACAGCAAATCCATCCTTTCCTCCGGCTAATGAGGAAATGTACCAGCAACTCTTTCCTCTGTGTTAAAAGAGAGGGGGTTTAAGCTGTCTCCGCATGCCTTCTCGTCACCCCAGCGCTCCCAAGAGCATTTAACACCAAATCCGCAACACGCATGGCACTTCCCAGGTCTCAGTGGCGAGAAACCTTCATTGTCACCGGCAAATGCCACATTGTACATTCCAGGGACTAATGGTGAGAAAATGTAACCGTGCCTCTTTTTAATTTTCTCATCAGGTTAGAGGCATGTACATCGTAGGGGTTAATTGTCAGAAACTTTAATTGTTACCCTATGACTCCTGCTTCCCTTGTGTGTTAGTGGCACACAGTTGGGGCTAATAGTGAGAAAATTCGACTGTAGCTCTACCACACTCTCTTCATTAGGCTAATGGAACATTTTCCTCTCATTTTCTCCCTAGGGTAGCTGTAGGAGTGCTACCTTATAATTGTTGCTCTTACTGTAATTGGCAGTAGTAGGAGGATGTATAATCTCATTGTCTTTCCTGTGCGGTGGTAGATTTATTTATGACCTATTGACAATTCCCAGCCAGCAGCTGTAGCGCAGTGAGTATTGCATTAGCCTTTCCCCCCAGCAAAGGGAAGACTGCACAAAGGCTGTTATTAACTAGAAAGAACATGAACCCAAGATGTCCCACAGGACCAAATATTAACATCACTAAATGCAAACAAAGGCGCTGCTGACCCCGAAGGGACGTTGGTATCTTATTCCCAGGAATAAGACCAACCTCTGTGGATTCACTTGGTTTCTGGCATGCCTCATCTCCCTGGTAAAACACAAATGGTTAAATTCATCTCCAGAGCTGCTTCAGCACATTAACACCAAAGACAGACCAGGCTGCCTTCGTGCAGATGCCACACTACCTTGCACCATAGTTCGGTGGGAAAACAAGGTCTTGATTCAGCAGAGCCTGTTAAGTAAGGGGGGGAATATTCCAGCCCCACTCGGCAAAGCACAAAAAGACGTGCTTACTTTTCAGTTGCTGCTTTGGGATTTTGCTGCACAGGGACTTAAACTGGTTCGGCGTGAATAAACCTGACCCTTCGTCCCAAACGTGGCCTCTGGGCAGCAGAAGTAGCTTGTGGGTCGCAGCTGCTGTTGCCGGGATGCTGAAAGATGCCGCTTTCCCGGAGATGACACCCTGCAAGCGGCTATTTCCATCCGCGGCTGTCAGCGATCTTATGTATGTTGCTGTGTCCTTCTTATCTAGAAGTTTCTACTCCTCTGGTCCCCAGCTCCTTGTGTGTACTCATCACAGAATCACAGAATCACAGAATCTTCAGAGTTGAAAGGGACCTCTAGAGATCATCTAGTCCAACTCCCCTGCTAAAGCAGGATTGCCTAGAGCACATTACTCAGGGCTGCATCCAGGCGAGTCTTGAAAATCTCCAGAGAAGGGGACTCCACAACCTCCCTGGGCAGCCTGTTCCAGTGCTCTGTCACCCTCACTGTAAAGAAGTTTTTCCGTGTATTTGAACGGAACTTCCTATGTTCTAGCTTGTGCCCATTGCCCCTCGTCCTGTCACTGGGAACCATTGAACTCATGGACCAGTGTTTTCATGGCAGGGCTGGTGCAAGGCATGAAGCTCTCCAGGCTGGAGAAGCACCATCCTGTGGACAGGCGCTTATCCAACGGGCCCAACCGAGGCAGGATCAGGCCCTGGGCCATAGTGTCATACTGTGTTAGAGCAGCCACTGCTGCTCCACGGCCACCCAGGGTGGAGAAAATAAATAAAGGTAAGCAGTGGTGTACATCAGTGCAGGATCAGAGCCTGTATGAAGCTAATGCAGACCCTTTCCATTATCTGTTTCGCAGTGGGTGAAGTGATGCTCTTTTTTTCCACCTCTCACCCTCGAGGCTGAGGCAATCAAAGCAACATCTGGAAAATCCCTGTGTCTCTGAAATAGGGAGTACATGAAAAGAAAATCTCTCTCCTCCATGCTACCAGCTTTATTTATTTGGTTTTTTCCATCTTCTCTCTGCTTTTCAAAAAAGCAAAGAGAAGAAGAAAAAGAGAGGGAAGGAAAAATACTGCCTCAGATTCACTGACGAAGCAAAAATAAAAGAAAGAGGGGTTGGGGGGGAAATACAAGATATTTGCACCCTGATTCTGCGTTCATGCTTACAACAAGGGTCCTGCTCACCTTCACACTGCTCAGCCAGGTCTATCCATGCTGCTGGCTCTTCCCAGCCCAGGGAAAGCAGGTTTAGAGCTGGTCAAGGGCATTTCTTAGCAGGCAGGATTTTCTCTCACAGAGGCATTTTCCAGCTGCGCCCGGGAACGTGACCCAGGTAATAAGCTTTGCCATTCGCCACATCGCGTGCAAGAGCTATTTTGGGAGCTGAACCAGCTTTCCTCTACTGTTGAAAAGCTTTGAACTCAGAGGGGTTGTCTCTGGGACGCCTCTGACGATGAGAGCCGTAACACCCATCCTGACAGATTTAGCACAGTTCATGGTGGAAGCTCTCCCAAGAAAGGCTGGAATTTTCAAAGGGAACCTCGTATCTTTGGGTAAAATGGGAGAGCCTGCCCACCTAGACGCAGAGCCGATGGAGGTGGCATGGCCCCTGCTCGCTTGGAGCCTGGTGGGAAACCGAAGCACATAAGATGCTCTGCAGGACTGAGAGCCCAGGTTGTCCCATGAGAGCAGGAGCCATGGTGGCCTGAAAACCTTCAGGTCTTACCCTGAAAACAAACGTTTCCAAAGAGAAACGGGCACATGGCCCATCCAGGAGGAGATGGACGCAGAGCCTGTGGTCTTTGCAAAAGCCTCTCTTGAGCCTGGCATGCCCCAACACAGGGACCACCCTGCCATGTTTCTTAGATCCCGCCACTGATCCCACTCCTCGCTCTTTGGCCATGCCCAGGCCCCAAACCTGGCTGTTCATCCTTCCTGCTGCTGTAACAGGGTCCAGTCCTCCCAGCCTGAGCATCACTGGGTGCCAGGGGAAGTTTTGTTTGCACAAGAGGGAAAACCAGCCCTTATCAGCACACGATCAGCCCCCACCAACGGCAGCACACACATATCAATAGGCAGGATGGATTTTTGGTGTCAGAAGAGTGGTTTTGCTTATCTTTCACTGCACACAGATGAGCTTATTAAAGCAAAGTAGGTCAGGCACATGATATAACAGTATGATCTATGTAAAAGGCACTGTGAGGTGTTCATTGTGCTGAGACACTCCACTCCTGACAGATTTGTTCCTCTTCATCCAAAAAGACTTGACCAGAGTCAAATCTTCCCAACAGAGCCAGTAGCAAGCTCCCCACTAACTTCAGCAAGACCAAGATTTCAGCATCATTTGATGATGAAAAAACCATGACTGGTTTGTGCAGAGAATATTTTAATGAGTCCACAAAAGGAAGTACTCTCTCTGGATGCTATGGAAAAAAGAAGAAACAGAATTTTTTATTATTTTTTTTAAAGCTTGTAAATAAAAGCTAGAGCTCATTGATGACTTGAGAAGGAGGATGAGTTTATTTCCCCAAGCTGTAACAGTTCTTGTCGTCGTTGAACAGAATCACTGTTGCTCCACCAGACCCAGCCTAGCAAACCTGAGATGAGCCAGATGATCATGGGTTTCAGACTCACAGCTGTGGAAAAAAAAAATAAATCTAACACTTTTACAGGTTCCTGAATCCAGGAAAAATGATCTTGCAGTACATGAGACTCGTCTGCATTGCAGCTGGGCCTCATTCTTCCCGGTGCAGCTGCAGGGACGTGAGCAGCCACGTTCTGCCCCATCATCCAGCTGAAAACTAACCAGGTTTGCCCTCAGCTGTGTCCCTTCCCTGACCTGGCTGGCCACAGCATGGATGCTCATACATTGCCACAGGCTGGATATGGCCCAGGACATCGTGTCACCTCCTAGACAGAAGATTATCCTCATTTAGGCGTTCGCTAACCCCGACTTCTCACCGGTGGGCGGCTGGTAGTGGCACCCCCTTCAACAGGTGCTTGATCAAGCAGAAGACGTTTGCCTCCGGCCGGCAGAGATAATCTCTCTCTCGTGTGCTCCCCAGCGACACGCACCATCCAACGCTATCAAATCCAGCTGGTTTGCGTGACTGGCTCTTGCTCAATCAGCAGCTTATTTAGAAAAGTCAGTTTGCTAATTGAGAAAAGTTTAATGAATTTTTGGTGTATGAAAAAAAAAAAAAATGATTACTTTATATTACCAATGTGTTCATTTGAAAAATTCATTACATTTATGTATTGTGTTTTCATGTAAATACCTCTGCCAAAATGTATTAGCAAAGAATACAATATTATGGTTCATGGTTCATGTGGTATCTGAAAGGAATAATTGTATAACTAATCAGTGAAAACAAAGTAAATGTTCCTCTTGAGCTTGTACAATAAAAAACTGAATTAAAACTATTCAGGCTCAAAAATGCAAATATGCCATGTTTCCCATCAGCAAGAAAATAAAAAATTAATATTTAGAAACCTTATAGGAGATCCAGGGTCGCTGGGATTTTCTGACAGTATCATCACAAGGCACCGGCCCAGTCTTTGTTCAAACCACTTGTCCGTGACACCATCCTACAGCCCCACCAAACGCTCCAGGGACGGTTTGGGTAGTTTGTTTTTTGAGGGGTGATTTTTAACTGCAACTTTGTCAAATGATCTCTCCAGTGTCAGGGCAGAACGGGAGCAAGGCGATACAGGGAAGCAACCCCAGGGTCTCTGGGAGAACAACCTGCTGTTGAAGTATGTATTTGAATATATTCAAAGCAGGTAACTGATGCTGGGATTTGGAGTTCAGAGTCAATGCTCGGGGAGGAGAGCCGGAGGAGGTGACTCCAGCCCAAGCTGCAGTTACCACGACCAGGTATGAAATGGGGCAGAGCTAAGGGATCCCAAATTTGCCCTCTGCATCTCAGCCCAGCGCCAATGGCATCTCCCGAGAGCAGTAGGACTTTGGTGGCTCTCTCCTCTCTGTGTGACAGCAAGTCATCTCGGAAAGGGTACGGCACCAGGGCAGGAGAGCCTGTCCCGTTACCTGCACAAGTCCTCGGCACAGACCCAGGCGGGAGTGAGGAAGCAGAGGGAAGGGCTTGGGAAGAACTGAAACTCCCCGCCAGGAGCAGAGCAGAGTCATGCCCAGCACTGAGCAGCCAGTGGCAATGGCCGTTCACTGGGGAAGAGTCTGTGCAGCTCCCATCCAGCCCTCAGGGGTTATCTGGGATCAGCTGTAAAATACAGAGAGGAAGCAACCAGCAATACCTCTGGTCAGGAATATAGAATCATTGAATCACATAATGGTTTGGGTTGGAAGGGACCTTAAAGACCACCCAGTGCCACCACCCTGCCCTGGGCAGGGACACCTCCCACCAGACCAGGTTGCTCAAAGCCCCGTCCAACCTGGCCTTGAACACCTCCAGGGATGGGGCAGCCACAACTTCTCTGGGCAACCTGGGCCAGTGTCTCACCACCCCCATAGTGAAGAATTTCTTCCTCATATCTCATCTAAACCTACCTTCTTCCCGTTTGAAGCCATTACTCCTCATCCTATCATACACGCCCTTGTAAAAAGTTCCTCCCCATCTTTCCTGTAGTCCCCCTTCAGATACTGGACAGCTGCTATAAGGTCTCCCCGGAGCCTTCTCTTCTCCAGGCTGAACAACCCCAACTCTCTCAGCCTGTCTTCATGGGAGAGGTGCTCTCATATCAACGAATTGAAGTAATTTCCCAGTTATTTCCCATTCCTGTATCTCTTTTCATGTATATATGTGGAAGCATGAGACAGCTTTTCCCATTGGTCTCAAGGGGATCCCTGTCCTTACACTGGCTGCTCTGAAAAGCCCCGGGTCAGAGCTATACCAAGATGTTTATTTTGGATGCAGAGAGGCTGGATGAGCAGCACAGCCCGTATAATAGGTACATCAGGGCCACAGCCTCTGTTTTCCAGATGGCAGAGGGATGTGGCAAGCAGGTCAGAAGGAGGGAACAAACCAAGGGGAGTCCTCCTAACCCTGGGAACTCCCAAAAAGTAGGGAAAAAGGAAGTTTTGCCCAGACTACCAAGAACTCACTGGGGTCACTGATGCTGTGTCTCTGATGGACCCCAGGACCTCAGACAATGCACAGCGTGAAGCCTCCTGCATGGGATCTGCACATCCTGACAGTAAAGCGTGAAAAAAACAAAGCATGAAGCAAAAGAAAAAAAAAATCCACTTTCAGCCCCACTTTGGGACTTTCTGATTTTCACAGCCAAGTGACAACACCTTTTTCATCGCTCAGGTACTAGCAGGGCTGATGGGCTTCACGCAGGCTGCCGGAGAAGGGGCAGCCTCTTTCAGCACAACCACAAAAAGCAGAGGCAGAGGAGTTTCAGCGCAGCCAGGCTGACTGCCAAGGCCGCGGGGGACAAGCTGGAGAGCATCCAGAGCTGCTCACCTGGGGAGGATGCGTAGGCAGAGCTGCCGGTTCCCGATAAACAAAGTCATCCAGGATGCCCTGTGAGGGGTGACAGGAATCCCAATCCTCTTAATCCAGTGGGGACCCCAAAATCCCACCCCTCGGTCTGGCATCTGGGGTGTCCCTTTCCCCAGAACCAGGCTCAGTTCTGCAGAAGCATTAATATCCACAGTGCTAAATTATTAATCGCCTTGGGGCACACACCATGCTCTGAGCATGGAGCCGAAGCCTGATAAAAGCACTCACGCATTTTGGGGGCTACCGCAGCAGCCTTGATCATTACGGATGCGGTGGCTGAAATGTCGTAGCTGGTGCCTTCTCGGTGGGGCAAGTTCAGCGCCCGCTGCCAGCCTGTGCTCTGGCAGGCAGGACAAGCCACAAGGCCACCCTGGTTCCTCTGGGCTGCTCTGTGCAGAGATGGCCTCGATCAAGTGTGCACTAGCTCTCTCTAACCACAAGAGTGAGCCTGGACCACAGTTTTGGGAAAATGTTAGCATTTTGCTACGATGATGTTAAAACCTCTCCTCACCTGCAAGCGAAGGATCCTGGCTCTACCTTCCTACCCACACGGGATCTCCCAAAACATTGCTGTCCTCTCTGGAAGACACCCTGCTCCTCCCAAACATTGCTGCTCCCCCCATCTTGCACCCACTCCGCCCCCAGCAAAACTGCATTTTCCCTGAACCACTCAGACGAGGTCTAGGTTATCTGGGAGAGTCTTGGTCCTCCTTTCATCCAAGGACCAGCCATGACTCTGTAGGATGTTCCTCTCTCCAAGAGGAGAGAAGAACCAGGAGTTTGGAGCAGGCACTGTCTTTTGTTACATGTCTGGGTAGGGGATTTCAGCCCCAAGGACATTTTTATTTCCAGGTATATAGCACTCAGCATCAGTAATGTTCCTTAAAGCTGTAAACTCTGGAGGGTGGGATTCTTCTCACCAGTCTTTGAGGGCTGTCCTGTCTGCTAACTTCATCTGAGCTGGTTACTCAGTTTTTTTGTAAATAACTGAGTATATGAGAAAATAAATTTTCTTTTTTGTAAATAACCATTTCTAGGGCAAGACCCACCTGAATTTCTTCAGTCGGTGGCTGTAGGATGCACATGGACTGCAGCATTACAAAGCACATTTCAGCCCACATAAAGGGAGCCAAGGGTGTCTAGTCCAGCTCTAGGTGTCGGCCCTTGTAGACATTGTGTTTGGTCAGCAAATCTCAGCTCCACTGTCTGAATATGATACGTGTTTGTATGATACTTTGGGGTAAGGTACCACCTGAGGGATTATTTTAGGGCAAGCCAAATTGATTTGGAAATTCACTCCTGCCTTTTGAGACCTGCTTTCCATGCAGGACTGTTCATGTCTGTATATCACTCACTCAGCTGGGAATGGCTGCTCTGAGCATGGCTTGTTCTCAGATCATTTGAGCATCAACTCTGACCCCTTATGGCAAGCCCTCTGTTTTGCCAGTGTCCTCTGAATCAGCCCGTGCCGGTTCTTGCCAGAAGAAGGAGGTGGTTGGTGGAGCGATGAGTCAGTGCTGCATGGCTTCTCCTTCAGCACAGATGGGCAGCCTTCTGCAGCCAACACCAGCTGCAAGGCCCAACACATAGGCAAAAGGTTTTTGTCTGCAGAGAGAAGACGGGCTTTGGAGTAAAGCTCTGTGCCTTTAAATTCACAGTGACGTTTGTACCAGGCCAATAAAAGTGACTGCTGACCTCCAAAGGGTTGAGAGTTTTCACAGCACCCAGCTCCATATGGTGGGCTCACAGTGAGGATCTGAGGTCTCATTTGGAGCCGAACAGTCCCACATCCATGGGTATTTGGATGGAGCTGTTGGGGAGCCACTGTAAGAACCAAGCCAAGCTGCCAAGTCTTGGCCTTGGTGCAAAGCCAAGCTCCCTCAAAGCAAAGGTGATGGAGAAGACGGATTTGGGTTGGCAATAGCTCCCTGTCATTTTCCATTTGCGAATGAAGACCAAACTCTGCCGGCAGTTGCCATCTGTATCAGCCTACTTGGACACAGCGATTTCTCTGCATGGGATCCAGGCAAAACAAGACAGCCAAGATAAACATTCGGTTCAAAAAGTGCTCACAGCCTACTAGGAGCAGAATGACATATTGCTCATCTGAAGGCCAGGGTTCCTCCTGGTCCACTGTCTAACCTCTCCAAAATGGGACTGGTGGCCTGCCCTATTGGTTCATTGGTCTTGACATCGCCTTTTCCTACATATATAGGTGAGAGGATTGAACCTCATATACATGCCGTGAAAACATCAGAGCAGAGAACATTTTGGAAGCTACCTGGCTATTTCATCAGCCCGTGGTTCTGGCTCTCCATCTATGGGGCTTCTCAAATAAGCTCATTTTGAACAGCTTTTGTTGTATTAATCCAGCAGAGTTGTTTCTGTGGGCCTTTCATGAGGGGAGGTGGTTGATGCCCTCTGTGCATGCACTTAAATGTTTTCCCCTTCAGCTTTGACGTGCAGCAGACTTGGGGAGCATATTCTGACCAGGCCTCCCAGCTCCGATCTGCCTCTCCCAGCAAAGGACTGATTTGGAGAATTTGTCTTTCCCTCCTCCCACTTAGACAAGAGGCAAATACTGTAGCCAATAAACTAATCACAGTGATTTTTTTTTTCCCATATAAATAAGTATATATTACTTTCAAATGTCTTGAATTATAGCTTACAGAGGAGGCAGTGCTGTCAACAGCACTGGACTGGAGCAACGGTTATACTCAACAACAACATCTGGAATATAAATGAGGCTGACAATTAGCTGAGTGTTAAATGCCTATTAGTTATTCCGATGGTCTTTAAAAAAAAAAGTGGATGATGTTAGGACACAGACTCTCTCTTTTCTTTCTCTGCCTGGTCTATTCCTTATCTTCTTCAGTTTTGCTGGGAATTGAGTTTTTGTTTCCATAGAACTATCAATACTGCTACCCAGATTTCATTCCTGGGCAGTTAATAGCCATTAGAGTCATCAACTAACGACGATCTTAAGGGTCCTCTCCAACCTAGATGATTCTATGAGTCTATCATCATTACATATATATAGTTAATTACTTTTCCCATGTTTATTATTTGGTACTTATCAACACAGAATTTCCCTGGAGTTTACCCGAAGTCACTGGCTATTGGGATCTATTCCCTTCCCTGGACACAAACCTTTAGCTGTGACTCTCCCACATAAACATGTGCTACCAGCAAGCTGTGGCTCCTCAGAAATCCTCTTCTTTTCCGGTCAGCTCCAAATATTCTGAACAGTTTGAGTAGACCTTTAGGGGACCCTGCTTGATAACCTCTCTGTGGTGAAAAATGATCATTATTTCTATATTTTATTTATTCTCTTTAAACAATTTGTAATTCCTGATGGGCCTTCCCTCTTACTCTACAATAATGTCATTTCTTAAAAAAATTATTGCAAGAAACCTGCTGAAAAGTTTTCTGTAGTGACTGATCTTCCCCAGTCTCCAATATTTCCCAGTGTAAAATCAGATGATACATCTTGCCAACTTGCCTGCTGCAAAACAAGACCCGCCAGTCTGTGGTTTCCAGGGAACCCCTTTGCATCACCCAGCACCATAACCACGCTCAATCAGACTGATTCAACCCACACTTGCTTTTTATCTTGTCTCCGGCACTGGCCAAAGTGAACATCGAGGAAAAGTACATGAACAGGATGAGCATAAAGTGTGTTTCCTCTTGATACTATCTCAGCCTCCAACAATTTGGCTCTTGGGATCTTCCTGAGACGAAGATGCTTGCAGATAGCTAGAAGCCCTCAGCTGATGCTTCTCTCTGGCCTCTTGAACCCAGGGAAACTGTTGTCATTCACAATTCTACTTTATCTATAGCCTTTTGCCATCCCCCTATACATACATATTAAAAAAAATATATATATATACACACACACATATATACTCCCTTCTATATCTGTAGAGGAAGAAGAACTGAGGTACTCAAGGTGGAGCAAGTCACAGATTTACATCACGACATAACAAGGTTAAAATCTGGTGTCACATTTATCACTTTCCATTCCTCTGGTAAGCATCCCTGTGTGCGTAAGATTTTTTGGTTACATTTCTGATGCTTATTTTTCCTCTTTATAATATTCAAATTCAGCAAGTTTGACATTTTCTACCCTGAATGTTTCAGAGGATGCTGGAAAACATCCAGTACTCATTTTATCACTTTACTTTTTGGCCAGATTTCAGTGTATTCTTTTTTTTTGTTTCACGCAGAATTAAAAGATCATACAACAGGTTGGTTTTTCATATGTTTTATTGTTTTAAATAATTACTTTAATTGAGGCTCCCTTTGTGTTCTCTTTTCACAGACTTTGCAATCAATATGTTTACTAGCAACTGAAGACATCGTGAATATATGTGTGTATTAGAGGATAAATACAGAAATTACATTTTGAATTCACCGACACGAGCATTCCCTCACCCCTACAACACAATTTTGAGAGTTTAATCAAGAAACAAAAACTTGTGAGCCCAAACAAAACATCTTGGCTTTCTCATTTCAATTGCTAAATACTCACCCAGGCTGCATATGAATGAATTACCAACCCGAAATTATGTGCATAAATTATTTGGCAAACAAGTCTGAGTAATGAACAAATGTGAGCGAATTGCTGTGTTGGGGAAGGGAGAAAGTGAGGCATGATTCATTCAACCACCTACTCGTTATGGCTGATTCCCCAGGCTCAAATTAGGCAATAATCAAGGATCCTTCAGCACGGCAGCTGGGGTGAGCTCGGATGGGCTGTGAGCCGGCAGACACAGTATTGGAGAACTTCTGCGTAGCTGCAGCAAAATACTCTCACGTGTCTTTGTGCCAAATAATAGCCAACATGTGGCTTAAGCCAGACCGACTGCCACCTCGTAGCGTGAGTCGGGTTATCACATAGGCATGGGCAAAACTTATCTTGTGTCGTATCCCAGCTTCAGTACTTATGCTGGATGCAGAACATGCACCGAAGCCTCATGAGGATAGTTCCTGCAAACTCCGCCTTTCTTTGGCACATGCCACAGGATAAACCCCAATGAGGATTTTTTTGCAGGAAGCTCTGTTTTCCAGCCTCAGATGAAAAGGGCCACTCTAAATATCCATCCATAATCCTCCCTGCAGAGTGGTGGGGCAGAGGAGGAAGGGCTCCCCGTGCAGCTCCCAGGATGTCAGCATGATCCCTCCTGAAGGCTCCCTCCGGTCAACCCGGCAGTGAGTACCAAATCACTGGGACTGAAGCAGTCCCACCACCTTGCCACCACGCCATTGCCTGCAAAGCTCTGCCCTACACTCTCCCAATGGATCTAACAAGGCTTTGATAATGGGCTTCCCAGTAAGTAGGTTATACTGCAGGATAAATTACCCCTTGTGCTGCTGTGTGATTACCTCCTGCTATGCCAAGGAGCAAGAGGTGCTGCCACCATTATGTACATCCGCAGAGCGCAATAGCCATTGACTGAAAATGTGAAAATGATGCCTAGGCCAAATCAGATCCAAATCTGTATTCCCGGTTGTAATTACAAAAGAGGTTTTAGAGTGATTTAGGAGATCTCTACCTCTTGAATAAGGCTGTCTTCTAACCATTTCTTCAAAGGCATGTTCTCTTCCCGTGCAGAATTATTGCTTACTTGGATTTTGAGGTTTGCATGGGATTTCTGGAGACCTTGCTTTTGATGAAGGATCCTGACAAACTTGTACACAGCTTACACACTGAGCGTGACCTCTAACCAGCAGCAGCTCTCCATCCAACCATGCCTCAGCCCCACCTCCTGCCTCCTGAGCCAACCCAACACACAAAGTTCAGCTTCACGGCTTTCCAGATGCCCTTTGGCCTCACCATGCACGTCTTTCATAGCTCTGATGTTCTGGGAAGAAGCATCATGTTAGCTGTGCTAGGCGGTTAATCTGTGCTGGTATCCAGAGATCATCCAGGAAGCCAAGGATCAACAGAACACCCTCTGTCCTAAAGCTTTTTGTTTAAACATCTTTCCAGTCAGACTTTTGGCTACTTAGTCTTCCGCTGAATTACAGCGCGAAACATACACTGTAGTGAAGAGCAATAGATGAAGGTTTTCTACACAAACATGGGGCGAAATTGATTATTACCATGGGCCAAAATGAGTAACGTTCTCCCTTCACGTGTCCCCATCACATTTTCAGGGTCTGCGGCCCCTGAAATGCCCACAGCTTTAGTTTTGGCTAGCAGTGCTCATTTGGTGCTTAGGCAATGTGGAATTTATGTTCAAAATACCTTGAATAACATAGAAGCTTCTATCCCCATTTTAAAAGAGGGGAGAAATAAAAGCAGGAAAGAGAATAAAACAAGAAGTCACGTAGTGAAGAAAGAGGTTTCCTCTGTACAAGTCCACTGCCATGTTGTCAGCTTTACCGTTAAATGTCATCTGTTCGTTGCAAAGGCTGTAGCAGTCGGGTTTTTGCCAATGCACAACTTTTAGATCAAGACCGTAATTTATAATAGTTTTGTCCAGAGTCGCAACAGGCATCAGTGCAAGAAGAGAGTAAAAGCATTCAGAGCATCAAAGGGTCCTGTTATTTTCTTCTCATGGAAAATATACAGCAAAACAAGATTGAGCATTCAGCTAAATCTGAGTTTTGGTTCACCAAAACAAGTGTAAAGGCGAGATTCCCAGGCAACTTTTACTCCAGCCATCCTCCTCCAGCCGCTCCTGATTTCCCGAGTATCAGTAGCAGGTGGTGCAGGAGATACTGCCCAGGCTCACTCGGAGGATTTTTTGAAAGCATTAAAAAAAAACCCCTGAACTATTCTGAGCACTGCAGGAAGCACTTTTCTGCCTCAGAAAGGAACGTGGAAACTTCTATTTCCTCGCTAAAAGCAAAACACCAGTGCCTATCTCTGGCCCCACATGAGCCCGCTAAGCGTCAGTGTAGAATAGGCAGTACAAGTTGAATTCTTGCCCCGGGGAAATCAGAGCTGCGTTATTGTTCAGTGGCATCAGGATTTGATTCAGCACGAATGGGAGAAAAATCAAGGCAAAACTATGAGATCCCAGCCAGCAATATACTCCAGCCCGCATTTAAGCTTAAGGTCATGAATAGTCCCAAATCAAGTACAAGTACTGGATGTACTGGGCTTAAGTGAAAAAAAAAAATGGGTTTATGCATGCACAGTAATAAATTTTCAGAAGGATGATGTTTTAAGTTGCCTAATTCCCTGCAGCATTTTGGAGTTTCTGTTTCTAGTTATCTTAAATATCTATGCCATGATGAAAAGAGAGTGACAAGCCGAGCATTGCCGCGGCGTGGTGTGAAGCAAGCAGGAGTGTCACTTCCCAGGCCAGCCATTCTCCCTCTCTGCTTCCTCAGGGAGTCCCCTTGAAGGGGAAATTTGCCCCTGTAGTGTCATGTAAGAGAAACAAGCAACAGTTTCATACACCACTTTAGACTGAAATATTTGATTAATACTCAGTGTAATGTAACTTTTAATATAATTACATTAGCAGTCACAAAATACTTTGCTAGTTCTGTTCTCGGTGCCCTGCCAGTGAAGTTAATATAATGAGTGATATGGCGCTAGCTTCCCATTTGACACACGTGCCTGTGATGTAAAATCCACTTTTGACAATAAAAGATTATTATATTGCTGTAATTTTAAGAAAAGCAGAGGACAAAAAGACCTCAAGAACCTTCTCTAATCTATTCCTGTGTAACAAGGCAGGATCAGCCATACACTTTTTGTTCATAAAAGCTTTCCATGATAACCTTCTCCAAGAGCGTATTGCAAGACTTCACTGTCCGCACCATTAACATATTTTTCAGAATTCCCTCGGTTGGTACTTCTTGTCCTGTCCACCACAGGCATGAAGAAAAGATGATGGTGTCCTGTGTTAGTCGACCCTTTCTCAAGCTGAAGAACCCCAGCATGCATGCTTTTCCATCACAGGTCTCTGCTCATGGCTGTGTGCCACTGCACACTTCTGCATTAGCCCCCACCATTGGAGCAAAGCCCAAAGCTGGGCTCCAGCTGGTGCTTCCTGACAGCTAAGGGGAGAGAAAGAGTTCCTCTTCGTGCTCTTTTCCAAAGAACTCCAGCTGTTCTCCAGTTCTTCTCCAGCCTGTATTTGTGTAGCGGTTTGTTCTTTCCTAAGCCGAGCATCTTGTGATCATCCTTATCAAAGTGTCCTCCCTTTTTCAGACTGTATTTCTGATTTCTCGAGATCCTTTGCAACCCTGGCCCTGTTTTTGCAGTCCATCCTTGCACGTCTTTGCCTTCAAATACAAAGAATATCCATTCCAGTCCATTGAAAACATTGAATAAAATTCCAGCTCTCACACAATGTCTCTTGCACTTTACCTGTGAAACACTGAGAATTATTCTCTGAAACACTTTGCACTCAGCCCTTTATAACTTCATATATACCACATTTCCCTGGCTCACTTATGAGACTGTCCCTTCAAAAGTCTAACTAATGTCAAGACTTATGGCTTGAACTGTTTCTCCTCTGTCTCAAAGCCTGTTACCCTGCCATGTAAGGAAATGAGACTGGTTTGACATGATTTGTTCTTGACAAATCCATGTTGACTGTCACTAATCTCCTTGTTTTCTCTTAAATGATTACAAATTGTTTGATTATTTGTTCCAGGACATTTTAGGAAACTGAAGATAAGCTGATGTGTCTATAATTCCCTAACTCCTCTTTCCAATCCTCCCCTTTTTTAATACATTTCCATCCCCACCTTCTACATCCTCCACAGTTTTTAAAAGGTACTTACTCCACCAAGTATTTCATACCATCAGGAGTCTATCAGCAAAAGAAAACCAGCAACTAGCAGAGGACCTTCTGAAAAGATTATCATACTTTAATGACCAAATACGCTAAATCCTATTTTAAAGAGTTTTAGGTAGGTTATTGGTGGGTTTTACAAAAGACTACAATTTTGGTCTGTCTCTGTTCCTGATGAAGTAAATAAGAGATTTCTCATTTGCTTCAATGGAAGCTCACGGAGTTTGAGAAGGGAAAGTGCTGTGAGATTATTAAACCTTGAGATAATTAGATTATTTCTCTAATTCCAGAGGTGCGCAATATACATTGATATGGTAAATAGTGAATATGGTGCCTATTGTAAAGCTTTCAGCAAGCTCACTGATACCGATACAGGATACAGAGTCACATAATTGTTTTACACATTGTAACTTCATTTTCTTTTTGCTTGATAGCTGTAAACCAAACCCAACTGAAGTGGTCAAAATGAGCCTAAAACAGTTGATGGGTGTTACTGCAAGACAGTACGCCTGAATTTCCTGGCAGTGCGCTCCTTTCACACAATAAAGTAGGATGGGTCGGAGCATGTGGGTGAGCAGTTCATGCAAGATCAACATATTGCCTTGCTCAAGTGAAAACATCTCCTTGTGCAATACTGAGAGTACCAAACAATGATGGAACGAGCAACCAGCCGGATGAGAAAGCCAAACATGCTTAATTCTCACTGCACTTTCCCTTCTGTGCCAGCGGCTGTTTTCAGTGGAGTTGGGTCTGTATGCACCAGCTGAGATCCTAGCTACCGACTTTAGCTCTGCAGTCATACTCTGAGCTTTCTCACCCATGACATTCGCAGCTTCCCACCCAAACCCTTCCTTCTCTGCCCCTTTTCCGTAAAGGGTTTGGAAAAGAGAAGAGCTGTTTCCAGCTATTCACAGTGCAGCGCATCTTTTAAATTAATCATTCCCCATTAGCTTCACAGGCCAGATGCCAGGCCTAGTGGAATCAATTCTTTCCTATGAAATCATCTCTGAATAAGCATCTCTGCACTTAAACACATTTTCACTGGGTTTCTAAGCATACATCACGCCCGGGCGCAACAGAAAGGCAGGGAGATTCCTTCTGCTCTGTCCATCGTTTCTTCCAATACCAGTGAGAGCTGCTGTGCCCCATGAGATGGGGAGAAGTGAGGGGAGGCAGGGCAGCAAAGACAGAACGAAACTCTTCCTGAAAAACTCTAGAGCTCCTTATTAGAAGGAGCATTCTTGAATGAGGTTACCAACATACCTTTTACTCCTCCTGCTGAGCCACAATTTCTTCCTGCCATTGAGAGTAAGCATGGGTAAGAGAAGTCAGCTTTAGTCATCAAGGAGTCCCATGATTTCACCTATGGCAGAGGAAAAAAAAGGTATGACCAAGAAATGGAATAAATATTGTCGTGATTGACTTATCCTTACCAGATCTCTGCTTTTTTCTTTTTTCTTTTTTTTTTTTAACCTGTCAAACCTCTCTCATTCATTTCACACTTGGCTTCAATGTAGGTACAAAGGTGGAGATGGCAATTCTGCTGTTGTATTGATCCTGACGCTACAAGTCCTTGTAGCACACAGAGAAAAATGTCATCATCCCAGGGACTGCTGTCAGAAGAGACGCAGGCAGTGACTTTTGTATCTTCCTCAGGAAAAATAAACTGGGTTTATGGCACAGGGTCACTGCTGTGGGAATTGCAGAGAGGCTGGAGTGCTGTACAACACTACCCTCTTGTGATTTCTTTTGTTACAACACTTTCTAAACCACAGTTTTTCCAGACTGACCATTTTACATGGAAGATTCCCTCTCTGAGCACGAATCCTACCATTAAATAGCCAATTTCCTCAGTAGGGACTGAACACCACTATTTGATACATACAAATACATTTTGGTTTTATTGATTTCCTCTTTTCCTGTGCCTATACCCTTGTATAATTTTCATATTATTCTATATTTGCTGCTTCAGGAACTTGGGCAGACCTGGTATTTCCACCTCTGCCAGCACACGTTGCATTTCCTCTCTAAATGCAGAGTTCAGTGCAGAAATTTCAGACTTGCTTGTACATCATTGCCATCATCTTGTGTTTGTGTATGCAGAGGACGAAAGCCAAGCTGCTTTAGTTGAATGGCAGCATCTTTGCCCACACAGTTCAGTTCACGGTTGGGCTCCGAAGAGATCATAGCTCAGCCAGAGTTGCCGACGCAGCCCTGGGGAGATGCTAGTTCAGCTCTTGCTGACATACCCTGGTACGAGCGCACCAGTACAGCACCCAAAGTACTAAAGATGCGGGTATTTAGCAGCAGCCCTGCTTCAGCTGGCTTCACTAACCTGCACACCCTGGGCACTTGTTCATACCCTCTCTTGATCCTTAAAGCATCACAAAGATGACAAGGAAATTAGCACAGGGTTCCCTGCTCTCCATCGCGAGCTGCAGGCATGCTCTTACACCCAGCTGTCAAGGAACAGCAATGCTGGACACTGCTCCTGAAAGGAAGTCAGGGACGGGGCGCGACAGCAAGGTGGGCTGGGTGGAAAAGGTGAGGACAGCAGGGTGGCCTCACCGACAAAGCCACAGCCCAACAGTACCCAAGCAAAGCAAGCAGAGATGCTTTGCTGACAGTGATCAGGTTCATCTGAGAGTCCAGGTGGCCAGACAAGTCCACAGCGATGGGGCAAGTGCGAGGTGAAGCAGGCATGGTCGTGCTGGTCAGCCATCGACTGCACTACCTCAAAGCTGTCCCAGAGCCCAAATGGGCAAACCCCCAGGAAGGGGGACGCCCACAGGGCCGTAACACTGACAAGGCCCATGAAAAACTTTTACTTGTCTACCTGAAAAATCAAGATTCCAAAATAGGTCATTTATTTTTGATTTGGGCAAGCGGAAAGGAAAAAGAGACATAATTTTACTATTGATTTACTGAGTTCAAGTAACACGGTCACTGTTATATGCTGGGTAACTTTTTAAAAGAATTATTGTTGGTAAGTAAAGGACAATGGTGAACATTTTAGTTGGAAGGAATTCTACTTCCATGTCAAGCGCTTATGTCAAACTACTTCCTCTTCTTTGAGAAAAAAAAAAAAGAATGCCTCTTTGTTAGGCATTGACCTGCTCCTACAGTTTATTGCCCAGATTAAGTACAAGTCAATATTCTGTCTCCAACGTCCTTATTTCTGGTGCAGCTGGGATGTGACCTTTATTATGGCAGGGAACACGGCATGTTTAGATGCCCATTTTCCACCAAGGTTTCCCTGAGTTCAGATCTAACGTAGAGCAACTGTGAAGCTAAATCAATGTGTAGGTACTTGTCTTAAATACTTAGGAGAGAAAGAGGAAGCCCATCAACAGCTCCCTTTCTTTTCATAGATAACAACAATACAGGAAGAGTTTCATAAGCGTGTGCTGTTTTCTTAACAAATAAATTAGCCAGAGAAACCCTCAAGGTCACAGAGTTACTGAACAAAGAACTAGAAACAATGAGGCTTGTGTTCAAGCCCCATCTCTACTTCAGAAGGTGTGGTTTGCAACAGCATGAGGGTGCTCAGGGCTGCTGGAGGTTCAAAAAAACAATGAGAAGAAACCTAAGGAATAAAATGCTCTTAAAGCTGTTAAGAAAAAGGTGCCACTTCAGAACACCCATTTAAAAAGCAGCTGTTGTCATAATAAAGACAAGAAATAAGACATCTAAGAGCCACACTAGGCACTCAGACCTAGAACATCTCAACAGCGGCCATAGGACACCTTCCATATAACTTTGGAGAGTGACAGTGGGGGTATCCGTCTGAGTTGAACAGGTTATGCTGAATTCTCTTTATTTAATGGGATGATGGCATCTCCAAAGCACAATTCACCTGACCTGCTTTAGAAATCTCCTTTAGGACGATTCCTCCTTGAGGAGCGATTGAAGGAGCTGGGACTGTTTAGTTTGAGGAAGAGGAGGCTGAGGGGAGACCCCATCACTCTCTACAACTACTTGAAAGGACATTGTAGAGAGGTTGGTGCTGGTCTCTTCTCACAGATAATTAGCAATAGAACAAGAGGGAATGGGTTCAAGCTGCAGCAGGGTAGGTTTAGGCTGGACATTAGGAAAAAATTCTTCACAGAAAGAGTGGTCAGACACTGGAATAGGCTGCCCAGGGAGGTGGGCCATCCCTACACTGACAAGACATTTGTTTGTTCTTTCTGTTTAAACTACCCGAGGACAGTGAACTTGACAGCACTGCTGATGTGCCAGAGCAGTTCCGATCAGGCCCACAAAGGTCCTTTGGTGCCTGAAAATACACACAAAACCCCATTAAACCCTTCAAAAAAATTATGTGAACACCTTTGTAGAGCAGGCAGAAGTGTCTACACAGAGCAACTGCAGGACACATAAAGCCAACATAAATAGAGATAATATGCATTAATCGTTCTGAATGGAGTCTTGGAAAAGAATAAATAAAAGAATACAGAGTACGCAGTTCATTCTCAGAAAGTTAAGTATTTCTGACATTAATTATTTTGAATAAAAGGTTTATAATTCACTCAAACAGGTATTTTACTCTTTTCCTACTTTACTTCAGAACCCAGCGATTCATAAATGGAAGCCTGTAACCCATCTATTTTCTTCCTAATTAAAGAACCCTGTTCGGACACGTACAGTAGTTGTTGTTCTCCTTTTAAGTCCAGACCTGTCACTTCCTTGAAAAATAACTGTAGCAAATTAAAATGAGCAAGTCTTACAACAGCCCTGCGAAGCTTTCATGTGAGAAAAGGAAGAAATCACTACTTCTCTGCACTCTGAGCAGCTGTGTATGTTAATGGAAGCCTCAGATTTGAAGGACTTGTTTGTTGCTATGAGATCTAGTAGCGTGTTCTTAAAACAGGGATTCTTTAATGCAGAACAGCAGTGGAGAAACTGGATCACTTGAGACTTCTTTCAGCCTTGCCGAGTTTCCACTGTTATCAGTGGTCCAAGGCCTGCCTTTGCCTATCCAGACAAGGAATTATGTCCCTCACGCTACTTTGGGAAGCAGAAGCCACAACTCCTGCACTCTTCCCTGATCTGGAACAGTCTCACCAAAACAGTGCTGGTGCCTGTCCCTAGACTCAACACCGCTGGCAGCGTCCTTGTAGGCTGCGCCTGTGCGCAGTCGGCTTTGGGCTGACCAAACAGAACAAAGTGCCAACACTCATGTAAGCGTCTCCCAGGGTGTAAGAGCAGGGGAGGCAGCAAAAGGACACGTTTGAGGGTGCCGTCGCCAGAGGATCCACATCGGGACACCGGCCTAGGGCCGCCGGGGCGCGCAGGCCGCAGCCTGACCCCAGTGCCGTTCTCACTCGGGCAAGCCGTGACCCCCACAGCAACCCCGAGCTCCCCGGGCTAGCCAGCGGGGACGGCAGGACCCTGTGGGGCAAAGCCACCGGGTTACGGGCGGCGGAACCCGGCCGGCAGCGTGAGAGAGGCCGGGCCCCGCCATCGCTCCCCGTCCCGCCCCCGCCGTCGCTAGGCCCCGCCGCCAAGGGAGGAAGTGTCGTAACGGCTGACAGGAAACTTGGCGGCGGGTTACGGCAGCGGCGGCCGCGCTTGGCGGCCGCTGGATGAGCGGAGAGTGGGAGCCGCGGCGCTGAGGAGACGCGGGGGTGAGTGGCCGCGGCGGCGGGCGGGGAGGCCGCGGCGAGTGGCCGCCCGGGGCCCGCAAGGGACCGGGGAAGGGCCCCGGCGGCGGCGGCGGGGGGAGCGGGACATCAGGAAGAGGCGGCGGCGGGGCGGCGAGGCGGGGCCCGGGCACCGTCTCTGCCTTTGTTCGCGCCCCCCCACTCCAACCCCGGCCGCGGCCCGTGAGGCCGTCGCCTCCCTCCCCTCGCCCCCGTCTCGTCTGACGCCCTCCTCCTCGGTGGGTTTGTGTCGGTCTCTCCCGTAGGATATGGCCGAGGTACCGCCGGGGCCTAGCAGCGTCCTCTCCCCGCAGGGGGACACGCTCTCCCCCTTCCCCGGAGGAGGAGGAGGAGGGGGGGCTGCTTCCTCCTCCTCCTCTTCCACCTCCTCTGCTGCCGCCGCCGCCTGCACCGGGGCCCAGGACGAGGAGGCCGAAGAGGAGGAGGAAGAGGAGGGACCCGCGGGCGGACGGGAGCGGCAGCAGCGAGGAGGAGGAGGCAGCGACGGCGGCAAGGGGGGGCCGCAGCAGCACCGCCTCCACCATCACCACCACCATCCCCCGCACCACAACCACCAGCTCAACGGCCTCATCAGCCCCGAGCTGCGGCACCTGCGGGCCTCCCTCAAGAGCAAGATCCTCAGCTCGGAGGCAGGGGCAGCCCCCGAGGGGCTGGAGAACAAGCGAGCCAGCAAAACAATGGGCTCCGGACAGCAGCAGCAGTCATCGCCCCCAACCACAGCACCGTGCTCATCCCCCCTTACCAACCACCTCCCTCCCCAGGGAAGGACTGCACCCTCTCCTCCTCCTTCTCCCCCAGCAGCAGCAACAGGGGACAGGAGCCAGCCTGCTGCCACAACTACAACTGCTGCTAAGACTGCAGCCCGCAATGGACTGGCAGGAGGGACTGGCTTGGAGGAGGAAGAGCAGGAGGAGGGGGATGAAGGAGGGGAGGAGGAGGAGTCCCTGCTGCTACTTTCCAGGTCCTTAACAGCAGCTTGCAGTTTGAAAGGCTCGGGAACGGACTCTCAGCCCGAGGAGGACCTAACGATACGATACGTCCGATATGAATCAGAGCTGCAGATGCCCGATATCATGAGACTGATCACCAAAGATCTGTCTGAACCCTACTCCATTTACACATATAGGTATTTTATCCACAACTGGCCACAACTTTGCTTTTTGGTAAGTGCCAGAGGGGGTAGGGAGGGCAGAAATTGGGAGTGGTTTGGGGCTGGTGGGGAGAGGATTAAAGGATTGACGTTTGTGGAAATACTTCTAATAATCTTTTTATTAGCCAAGCTTTTTTGGAAGTCCCTGTCTTCCTAATGAAGTCCCCCTGTGACCTGTGCATGTATAAGTAAAGCATAGGACTGAAGTTCCTACATTCGTTAGTAGATGTTTTAATGGTGGGGTTTGAGCACAGGGCTTGGATCCAGGAATTCAAGGCTTCTAATCTTGGTTTTGACACTGACTTTTGTGACCTTTGGTAGCACATTTTATGATTCTGTCTCAGTTCCTCGGTTTGTATTTTAAAAAGTACTTAGCCCACTAGTGTCTTATGAGTGCTTAGTAATTCTTGCACAATGGTTTTAAAACAGACTTCAGCATGGCTAGCATATAAATGTTAAGTCATACATGGAGAGACGCTGTTAAAGGTTTTGTAGACTTTTTGAGCTACTAGCTTTTAAAAAGACAAGTACAACCGTATTGCTTCTTACAGGTGTGGTAGTGTATACAGCATGCAGAAATTCTCATGCTGCTTAGATTGTCTTACTGTATTAACGATGTATTTAGTTTTATATTCTTCCTACTGCACTGTTGAAAAGACTGATTTATCTGTCACCCAGTCTTTCAACATGTTTAGCATTTCTTATGGAATAACTTGTGTGTCAGTTGAAAAGCATGCTTTTAGGATGCTAATCTGTCCACAGGTGTATGAAACTGAGTGTAAGTTGGCCTGAGGGGTATACGTGCATAGTGGGAGTTTAGCTGTGTTTGATTTACTCATAGGAAAAGTTACGTCTGCAAAACAGAACGTTTATGGGAGTGTATGGCACTTCCTTGCTAAGGTAAATGATGAATTCTTCTCTCTTGATGTTTTAATCAAGGCTGGTGCCCTCTCTGAAAGGTATGGTTTAGCCAGAGCCAAGACACCCTTCAATTCTGGAGGATCTCTGTAAAATTTTAATAACATATGAGTACAGGAGGTGAGGCTAATGGGCTCCATCTGGCCTTAAACTTCCTGAATGTTCTTGGTTTAGGGTCTGGTATAATTTATAGCGGGATTTATATGATTTATGGGAGGATTTTTAGAACCGTGCCTCTTAAAACCCTGAAGAGGGAATACAGTAGGATTATGTGAAGTTGAGCAAAGCGTTACCTTCTGGGTAAAAACAGAAATACAAAAATATTTGAAAACATTGTTTGATGCAAAGTCATGTTTGCCATTATAAGGACGCTGATCAGAGCAGAATGGTATTTTTCAAGCACTGAGTTATATATGTGACTGATTTAACTCATAGTGAAAAGAAATGCTTCTGCACTACAAATGTCCATATTTTCAGCATCAAGTGATCGCTGGTAATGCCAAGGCAATATTGGATACTATTAGATCACAATGCATCTGTGTGTCTGCTTAGACTTATTTTGTTAGGAAGAGAGCAATGGCAAGTTGTTTGATGGAGCACTAAACCAGAAGATTTCTAATATTTATTTTTAACAAGTGCATTCAAAGAGTAAGCTATCACTCATGGAAAATAAAGTGTCTTAAGCTTATTTTATAGCGACATCTTCTTCTTTTCATAGCCTTGAAGAATCAACAAAACTTTACTTGAACTCTGTGTAATTCTACACAATTTGTCATTTTTTGGAAGGGTGGAACAACGTAAAGTACATAAAACTGTAGAGAAGAATATGTGGCTATGAATGTCTAAAGCTGTTAGCAAATTCTTACCTACTTAATAATTTGAAGCTCTTGCAATATGTTGAGTCAAATTTGATGGGTGTTTTTTGTGACTGGTTTTAGTATTTTTAAGATTGTTTTTTAGAGGTTGTCTTGAAGACTTTCTGTTCTATAAAATTTAATTTGTTCCTGCAGTTAATGGATTCCTGAACTACTTCTGTCTCATAAGTGTCTGTAAAATATTTATCTTCAGTCAGGGACTGCATATTCCAATTAGCAAGAACAGTGTCAGGATGGTGAACAGAAGCATAGTGCTTGATCTCACAGAATCATTTGTCTTTAATGCCTTGTGGCCTCACATCCTCTGCTTCCAGGTTTTGTTTTGGTTTTGATTGGTTTTAGGGAGAGGGGTTAGGCTGCAGTTTGATTGTATTTGAAAAAAATATCTGTAGGGGTTCAATCAATTCCTTTACTGAACTTCAATGTCACCATTTTTTAAAAATCTTCCAATGCAAACTCGCCTGTCTTCATTGGACTATCACGGGCTGCTTTCCCTTTCTCAACATGTGAGGGGAAAATACATCATTTAAATTTTAAGTTGGGCTGTGTATTTTCCATAAATGATCAGCAATTGTCCCTTGCTGATACTTATTCAGTAAACCATCTTAAAGATCATAACTTTGCTATCTAGCATTTTGGATACCTGACAATGCAGAGCTGTTTTCTGGGGGCAATATTAACGTTATTCCTGATGATGATTATCTCATGGGTTTGAAACTTGCTGAGTTTGGGCTTGGCCTTCCCAAGGCGCACCGTTGCTCTAACGGCTGGTGCAACCAAAAGGGCTGCTTGCTCTTCCTTTCTGCTCAACTGCCTCTTCCTGGCTTGTGCCAACCCTTGCGTTTCTCTGATTTGGGAAGTTAAGATAGCCCTTCCACCATATATTTCTAAGTGTGTGTATATGTTTTAGGGTCAGGTTTCTGTTCATTTAAGGCTTCAAACATATTCATAATAGGATGTCACAGGCACTGGCGTTGGTGCATGGAAAGAGGTGAGAATGCACAGTTGGAGGGAAGGCATAGGAGCAATCCTAACTAATCACTAGCATGGTTTTGCTGTATTCCTAACTGTACACTCAAAAAATAAGTTCATGTTCCACTTTAAAAGGACCTGGAGATATTAGAAATCTTCAAAACCTCTTCACTTTAATGTCAAATTCATCGGTGCAGCTGTCTTCCTGACTTTCGAGGTAACAAGTTGGGAATACCTGGTGGTCAGTTCTGATGTGCAGCATTATCTGACTGAGCTGTTGCAAGGTAATAACCTTCTACTCCATAAACTGCAACTGTCTGCTTGCACTCAGGTGTCACCTGGCTTTGGAAGAGCAGGTTCACACTGTGTGCTAGGTGTGAATGCCCTGTAAATGCTTTGTTCTTACTTATTCCCAGGAGCTCTGTCAGCCCAATTTCTCTTCAAATTATCTACGATAACCACTCCTCTGTCAAAAAAATGACAGAGGATAGGGGTATCTTTTGTTTCACGCAAAACATTTTTAAGCATCGCTACAGGTTTTTCCCCATGTGCATTGTAAATGCATTTTCAAAGTTGTAGCTTCCTTTTAAAGTGTTTTTGCGGCTTCTAGTCTTAGCAGTGTTAAAGTTCTAAAAGTTCCATTTAGAACTGATACATTAAATATTTCAGAAAATTGTTTTCAAAATACTTTAGTGTGGAAGAGGTGATCTTAGGAAACCTTGCTCTCTGCCAAAGTTTGGATAAGACAGGATGCAATAAAAGCAGAGTTCTGGCTGAGTGTTGTAACCTCTCCTGTAATTCACAATACTGCACCACTCTGCTGCCTTTTAAGAAAAATCTGGGAAATCTGTGCTTTTATTGGGTTCTTAACTTTGCCACTAGCTATAGTAGCATTTATAATTTAAACTTTCACAAGTTTAAAAATAACCTATTAATTACATGTAAGTGGTTTTAGATGTGTTGTAAATCCTAAATGACTGCAGTTAAGATCTTGTTTTGTGCTAATGCTTTGCCTTTTTTTTTTTTTTTAAATTGTGTTTTATTCAAGAGTCTAAGCGTACTTCATGTTGAAATTAAGACTTGCGAGGCATTGCCCCTGTTTTTCGGTTGTGGAAAACTTGGGACATAAAAGAACCAGAAAAGTTAGAAAGCTGTCTGGGAAGCCTCCCTAGCCTCATGGCAGACACAGGAAGAAATTTTATAACATCCATTCCCAATTTGCAAACTCTATTCCAGTTTCCTCTTGGGTATGATGGTGGTTTCAGATACAGGCTTGCTGCGCTATTTCTCACTGTCAGAGGCTTTGTGAAAACTTCAGTCATTGCACCATCTGGGTATGTAATGACAGCTCGTGTAGTTATTCTGGCAATGCCCGTGCACAGGAGGGAATTACTTGTGTCCAGTTTCACAGAGTGGAAACAGAGCGATTTAGTGACTTGCCCAGTATCGTGAAGAGCTCTGACTCAACTGCCAGACTTTAGGTTAAAACCATTAGCCTAAATGTATCCTCTAATGGCGTTCAGTAACATGATCGCTAAATGGAAGCCAAAGGATTCATAGAGAGCTCTTTCTCTGATACTTTGGGATGGATTTTGGTGCATGTGCGAAAGGAAAGCTTGTGTTGCAGTGGCACAGGTTCTACTGCATTTGAATCGCAAAATATTTCTCTTTCAGGGGCTAGCTGGTGTTTTTAATCTTCTTTAAATGGGAATAAATGTCCCAGGATCTGGGTATGAAATGCATACTCAGACTGTGGCTGACAGGCTTAATGCCATCTTTGCTAATGAAATTAATGCCTATTGTTTAATTTTGTGAAAAGTAATGTTCTTGCTGATTTACAGACATTTCTATGCTAACTCTTCTAGTAATGCATGGTTGTGATACGAAGATATTAAAATCTAGTGTGTTTTAAACATTTAAACTTATTCGTAAGAATAAAGTTGATGCAAATATTGGATTTAAATTCATGTATGTTAATCCTGCTAATGACTTACAATTGAAGTAAATCGTATGGTACTCGGTGGGGTTTATAATATGTAATAGTAACTTGGGCTGAATTCTCCTTGTAGAAACTTTTATGTTTAGAAGTACTCTCATATACCTGAAAAGAAAATTTGGCCCATGATTGTCTTTTATAAATGGTGTTGTGTGGCAGCTACTTTTCTCTCTCCTCCCCACTCTCCCTATTTCTTTTGTTCTTTTTTTTTTTTTAAATTTATTTACACAGTTTAACCTTCTCCAGGGAATTAAATTTAAGTTTTACATCACATTGTAGATTCATTTCCAGCTTTAGGTAAGGTTGGAGAGGAGAAAGGAGAGGAAAGGCAACAAAAAAACTCAAAGTGAGGTGGAAATGCCACATTCCCTCTGTAAGTGGAACAGCCATAGGTGAACTGGCAGACTTACCTGCCTGAAGACAGAGAAATAGATTTCAGTGTTTGGGGAACTGGTAACAAAGTCATACTTTATTCAGCTCTCTGGCAACAGTGGTAAAACCAGTGGGTATTTGTTTCTTTGATCACTGAAGCAAAATTCCTTGCTGTTCATTTAGTGTTTTAAATATATGATTCATGAACACAGCTTTTCTGAAAAGTGCCGTGAACAAGAAGGAACTCAGATATGCAACGTCTAGAATGTCACTACTCTTGAAGCGTGTAAAAAAACTATATCTTAAAAATTCTCCGTATGACTGTTACGATCCACAATTTGCACGTGTTCACTTCAGGGCAAAGCATAACTATAACATGCTAGTTTGTGGTGTGCTTTTTGGTTTTTTTTTTTAGTGAGGTATAAGATTACATCTAGGTACTCTGCATAATTATAGCAATGTTATGAACAGCCTGTCTGATGATACTCTTTATTTAACTCCCTGGTTTTCTCAGGTCTGAGCCAAGATACAAAACTTGCCTTGAGCTGACACTTTGCATACATAGTTTTAGTATTAAGTAGAGCTTTTCTTTTCTATGGAATAAACTGTGTTTTACACCAAATGAAAGACTACTTGGAGGCTGTGTAGCATGATCTAAATGGACTGAAATACAGTTTTTTGTTTTAAAAACCACTTGTTTAGATTGTTCAGGGTTGTTCTTGGATCCTGCTAACAATGTGTTTTCCTGCCAAATAAAAACATAGCGATAATTATATTTGCCTGATGAGCTCAAACTGTATTAGAAATGGTGTTAGGATCATGCTGCCTTGTAGAGCTTTGGAGCTGCAGCTCATACATCTTGGGCTGCTTCATTTCACCTTTGATACAGCTCCTGGTTGACAGCCGTCTTGGTTAATAACCCAGCATCCAGGTAGAGATGATAGAAGACGTTATTCTTCTTGGGATGAAAAAACTGTGGGTCTTTGCCTGCAATATGATCTGAATAAGTAAATCTTCTGCCCATAGAGTCTTAGCCTACAAGCTGTATACAAAAAGGTTCAGGCAGTTGGAGGCTATAGAATATATACCATAGGCTTTGGAGAAGCAAGCAGTGGGTTCACAGGTGGGCTGCACTGAGGCCTGGCGGTGCTGGCTTTGGCAAGTCCTTTTTGTTTGACGTGTCTTGCTGTTGTAAACTTGGATTATCCAGAAGTGCTTGTGCTAGCACATGCTTGTGCCAATCATGTGCTGTAGTCCCGGTTTAGTTGCTGCACTTGAGCTGAAGGCTAGTTCTCCCCCGCAGATACAGGTCTATCAAAGGCTGTGGATCCACTTAGACACCCATATGTACAATTACGAGTTTCTTTTTTATCTCTGTCAATCTTTCCTGAATGAATAGTAATTCATTCTCCCCTTGGATGCTGTCCTACTCTGCAGCATTATTCAGCTTTACTGCTGCAGGTTATAATGTCATTAATCTCTCATGCTGCCTAATCCTTCGGTTACCATATGACTTAGTTTTTCTTAGAGTCTTTCTCTAATATATTTCATGGTAAAATTTTGGTGAACACAGTGGTTGTGCAAGTAGTTTGATAAGTGTTTGGGGAGGAGTTGCATTCTTTTCTTTCTCTTTAGCTTTTTTTTTTTTTTTACTTAATATTTCAGAATAACTATATCTCCCTGACCACACTTTTTGTGACAATACCATTGGGATTAACTGTCAGTGCATAGCTCTTAACAAATGAAATCTCTCAAGTTAAAATGTGTGAAATTAACTGTGTGCTTTTTTGTTTGTTCTTTGGGTGTCATATGACTGAAAATGACAGTTTTTAAAGATTGAACGCAGCAACATTTTTCACTGATCCATTGTGGCCTTGACATTAAAACCAGACAAAAAAATAAGCATATTATCTACCACAGCCCTTGTACGTAAAGATTGCTATAAAACAGGAATGGACTCTTCTTTTCCTCTGTGGCAGCCCATGTAAAAGGGTGATTTATGCATTAACCTGGTCTTCCCCCCCCTCTTCTATGACATGTATTCTTGCCTGTAGATTTCGTGGAATAATACTGTGGTTCTCTCCAGGACAGTTCATTGGTTGTTAATTGACTGTAACTTTATTTGAATGTAATAAAAAAAAAAAATAAGAATCCTTTTAATCTTATTTATACTTTTGGAGACCTTTTTAAAATCTATTGAATTTTTATTTATATATATATATATCTTTATGCAAACAAATTTTATGTGGCTGTTTCACTTAAAATGAACTGGTTTACTACTTTTGGTAGCGCTGTGGATCATGAACTGAGAATGCATACGTGTATGTTTGTCTTTAAGGCCATGGTAGGTGAGGAGTGTGTAGGTGCCATCGTCTGCAAGCTGGATATGCACAAAAAGATGTTCCGCAGAGGTTATATAGCCATGTTAGCAGTGGATTCCAAATACAGAAGAAAAGGAATTGGTAAGAATAGCCTTTTTTGTTATTTCTTACTTAAATCCTGTAGTTGGGATAACTGTAGCTGTCATAAAGATTGAAGCAGAACTGAATTTCTAGATGTGGTGGTTTGTCTGTCATCCCTGACTTACTCGACCACGCGAGCTCCCCAGCGGCTTTTTTTTATTTTGTTAAAGTAGCCTGAAATGCCCCATGAGATTTACATCTGGGATACGATAAAGCTAAAAAGAAAGGCAGTCAGCAGCCCCTTACCACTGCCTATTACTGCGGTCAAATAACAACAGTGGGAATTGCTTTGCAGTTTTATACGTGCCCTCATCGCTGTTTTTTTTATGTTATGTTCAGTCTATCTTTTTTCAGTGGACTTATCCCCTGGCCTTCCCCTATCAATTATGCATATATTGCCCCTTGGGGAGAATGTGTGTAGCTCATTATTTTATTAATAACTGAAGAAAAATAGTTGTGTATGACTAATTGAATGGCTGAAACGGAGATCCATTTTGTTGGGAAGTTACACGATAAAAGAAATCACTCTTGGCAGGGAGTTTCCCCTCCCTTGTTGATCAGTTTTGCCTCAGTGAAGGGGTTTTCATTCTAACACTAGTTACCCTAGTTGGCTTAATTAAAGATCTGTTCTTATGGAACTTATTTTTTGTGTGTGTGTCTGTTGGTTATTGTGAAATTACATTTTGTAATATATTTTTAACTTAAAACGTAGACGTCAGCTTGAAAGCCTAGAAATGTGCATCACCGCTCATTCACTCTGAACAGCTCATACTTTTGTGATTAAAGACAGAAAATTACTTGCAATGGAAAAATACGATGATACGTTGCAGAATGGTACCATTGTGTTTGTTTTCCTCTTTAAAAAAAAAAAAAAAAAAAACCTCCAAAAAACTTGAAGCACTGTGTATTATCATGGCTATTCAAGCATGTGCAGATTTTTTTTTTTTCCCCCTTCAGTGCAATTCAAAAGCCATTGTTGGTTTCTCTAGTGGAGCAGAGGGAAGAGGATACTGAGAAATCACTGTCTCTCCTTTCCTTTTAGCTGAGTCATGAAGGAGCCTGCCATAATTTAATTGCAGGTGCTTGGATTCATAAGTAAATAAGAACTAATGGTGTTATTATGAAGAACTCTGCAATATTTTTCCCTCACTTTAGTCAGTTCATTATGTTAGAATTATATAAATAGAATTTATATTTAAAGCCTTGCTTACTTCCTGCATTTGCCACCTTGCTGTTTCTCAAAGTATGCTGTTAATCTGAAGATCTGTTTTAAATGTAGTACGGTTTTATCGTACGTTCAATAAAAATCTTAATTGATTAAAGTTTTGAGAATACTTTAAAACATTCTCTAGATTCCTTGGGGTTTTTTTTCCTTTTCCTTAGCCTTCTTATGGAAGTGAGATTTATGCAATTTCATTGAACAGCAGTTTTTTCCACTAATAACTTTGAAATCAACTTTCAATTTCACCCCAATTCTACAGACAGGTAGGGATATTACATTTGTAGAACTGTTGTGAAATAGATGAAAAATAATGATAAAGAGTTAAATTAATGCTTGACTGAGGGGAAGGGCTGGGCTTCAACCATATTATTAGATACTAGCAAATCCAAATGGGAGTGAGCGACAAGAAAAATAGTGTCCTAAGTTCTGTTACTAATAGAAGTATTTGTTTTAGTAAGAGGAAATTCCCTTGGAAGATAAATGTCCTTCAAGTACATGCCAGCAGATTTTGACTTTAAATGCAACAAAAAGGAATGAATCACATCTTGGAGGGTCTATATATAACACTGTGTTAAACATAGAAGCCTGTTTCTAATGTCCGTGTGTTAAAGAATCTTGTGCTCAAGCTGAGTCTCTGGATAACTTTGTGGATTATTTTAATGTTTAAACTTGAGACTGCAACTTGACTGCAACTTCTTGTTCTTTCTTTCTTTCCTCCCTGCTTTCCCCAGGTGAAATGTCACATAGGTAGCACACATGTTAGTCATATATAAATGAGCTTCTTTTGCATTGCAACTCTATGACACTTACTGAAATCTATATTTCAGGTACAAACTTGGTTAAGAAAGCTATTTATGCTATGGTTGAAGGAGATTGTGACGAGGTAAGATTTTATAATCAAAAACTTTCATAATGTAAATGGTTTGCATTCTCCTATATGTGGATTCATTTCACAGGTTTTTCTTCTACAGGACTTTTTTTAGGTGGGGAGTAGGTTGGTAAGAAGCTATTCCTTTTATAATAAAGTGAAAAATAACCTCAGAAAAATGTATGGCACAAATAGGAGAAGGATTTTCTAAATTTGTCATAAGGGCTTAAGTTCAGTGTTTCAAGTTTTGTTTTACTTTGCAAAGCTGCCCCAGCCTTTGATCACAGGCATGTTTTCCTCCAAAGACTCTAGTTTAAGGTTCTGCTGACCGGTGTAACTTGCACATTATGTGTAATTCTTCCATCCTTTCAGAAGCACAGAGATACTGTAACAGTACATACTGTGGTATTGCAGAATATGGTTGTCAGGCTATTCTGACAGTGCATAGCTATATTATGTAGCGCTAACAGAACTCATGATTTAGCATGTCAACGAAAACTTGGAAGGAAAGTGACTGAATGACTGTTAAACTGTCTCTGGCCTATGTGTTATCAGTCTTTCCTTTTACCAGATCTCAGTCCCTACTTTTATACTTATATAAATATATATAAAGCAACTGTTCATGTGCCATGTCTAACCTGTGAGGAATTCTCCCCATGTCCATTGTCCTTAATCCGGTTATCTGTCCCTTTAACTTTCAGCCGCTTGCTACAATGCAATTGTTAGCTTGTTCCTGACATGTGAACACTGTGTCATTTCAGTGTGTCATAGTTAATGATCCTTTGATCGCCTGTTATCGCCTTTCAGCTGCTCCCTCAATTGTCCTCCTGCGGTGTAGTGAAGTTTTGTTATCCAAAACTACAATTTGTGTCACAGGACTTCTGGCACATACTCTGTTTATTTTTCCACTTGTGTTACACCTCTTGCAGCATCCTTGCATGTGTTCTGACTTCGTTCATTGTTTGAGATGTCTGTTCTTCCCGTCAGATACCCTCATGGCTCTGCTTATTGGTGTCTTTTTTTTTTCCCTCTATAATTTATGTTGTACTCAGGCAGTGTAGTGCAATCTGATAGTTCTGTGATTCTTCAAGTTCTGTGTTTTGGCTTGTGCTTCTATTACCATATGTAATATGCTTTGCTCTAATCCGTTTTCCTACTTGCTACATTGAACTAATCAAGAAAAGTTGTTTGTTTGTTTATTTTTTTCATTGCTTTCCACAGTGTTCTTGAATTCATTTGCCATTGCTATAGTATTCAAGATTTAAAAAAAAATTAAAAATAATTGAGGAATGGTATCACACTGTTCACATCGCAGTTGGACAATTGAGATGCAGAGAATTGAAGTGAATTGCCTACTGTTGTTAGTGTCAGTAGCAGAACTGGCTATTTCTACTCAAACTACCAGAGTTGCAACAGTTACCATGTGATTTATGAGTGTATGTGTACTACTACTCATGTAACTTCATTTCTAAATTGGACTACCTAACAGGTATACGTGTAATCATCTCTCCTGTGTTTCTTTTTTTTTCTACTACTGTAATATTAGCCCAAGAGTCCTTCTTACTATTTTTTTTATCTTTGTAAAAATTAAATATATGTGATAAAGGATTGCAAGCTAGTCTGCAGTAAGACCTATTGAGTCTTAGTCGCAGATTTTAATCTATGGTGCTGTATAAATGCTTTATACTAAGTGTATAGGGTATTTTTCAGGCTATTGGTGTCCCTCTTTAATCGAATGTACTACAGTTCAAGCTCCTTGGAGTGTGTGCTGGACGGGTGCAGGCATGTTTCAGATCCAGTTTGGAAACTGTGTAACCGTGTTTGTGGGATGATCATTCTGAACTAATTATGCCCTGCTTCTTGGGGGCTTTTGCATCAGCTGAGTCTTGTGCTGGCACAGAATTTTGAAATGGGAGCTCACAATGCTTGGGCAACGCAGAGCGCAAGCAGAGTATATTTCTGACTTTCTACACTGGCCAGCAGAGGCATACCCACACTGATTTATTACATTTATGTTGTTCTTTTTCACATACAGGTTATCTACAGCCAAATAGTCAGTGTTTTCATGTTTTCTTCTTTTCTTTGCCACCAAGTGTAGGCTTCTTCCAGATACACAGGGCAGAAAATAATGACATTGGTTACTTGTACCACATGGTGAATTGCTGAGTTTTCAGTCATGACCAGAATCTGAAAAATCCAACTAGCCACCCATTACAAGCTCTGTCTGCCACAGCCAAGGCACCTGTCCTCACCAGTTTTTACAAAAGTTGTTGGGAGAACAGCTTCTGGTTTTCTAATTGATGCCTAGAGTTGATCAAAGTAGTGCATCACAGTAATTTGTCTTTGTGAGGTGTGTAAATAGTTTACTTATCTCTGCTGCTCTTAAGATATTTTTCTACATCCCTTAATAAAATCAGAAGCATGATGCAACTAAAAAGATGCTGCTACTTGATAAAAGATGAACTATGATTCCAAAATAAGCTATTTTCTGAAACTTGCTTGGAATAGGATTAAAATCATGAACATGGAGCTGTGGGTGTCATGAAAAATTTCTGAAGGCTGCTTGGTAACTCTTCCCTTCAGTCTAATTATGGAATAGATCTGGTAAACGTACTTAATTTTAATAACTTGTGATACATAATCTGATAAATATTTTGTTCAGTGTGTTACTTTTCAAAGTACTGTAGATTGGACTTCTGAGGTATCAACAACAAATCCTGAAAAATAAAGGTTTCATACAGCACCATAGATGAAAATCTTGAAAAATCACTAGTGATGTGTGAGTGTTTCAAAGTATGCCGCAATATTTTAGTGATTAAGGTCACTTTTTTTCCTGTAAGCTAATTTACTGGGAATCAACTAAGCCAGGCCTATGGAAGTGATTTTCAGTGCAAGCTTGTATGGTCAGCCAGCTGCCTAAGAGGTAGTTTATGCTATATGCCACACTTCAAAGCTGCGAGACAATATCCTTCCAGCCAAGGATTGTTTCCTGGCTTGAGGAAGCTGTGGGGTAAGTGCAGAAGTGAATTGGCTGGGATGGAATCCATGCGGAGGGGAGGAGAGTGGCCATGGAGTTGTCCATGGCCTATATTAGAATAGAAACCAGGGAATGATCTGATGTTGGGGGTGGGTGGTTGAACTAGAAATAACCTTCAAGCCTGAAGAAAGTACCTAACAGCATGCCTTGAGCTCGAGTGTCTGGATGTAACATTACAAAACTTGAGGGAATCTTTGATTTTTTTTTTTTTTTTTTTTTTTTTTTTAACCCTGGGTGACTTTCTCAGACATTTGATGTTAATGGATTCTAATATTTGGGGTAGTGAACTGAAGGTTTTCAAGATTATAGCGGCTTGAGTTTCCAATAGGTCACAATGATTTAGAGTAACTTTATGGGTTGGTTGCATAGAAAATGTGAGCTATGGAAATAAATCTGCTGAAGGTGAATAGTTTTGCTCCCATCTCCAAAGTTTTGAAGAGATTTTTTCTTCCAGCGTAAAAAGGGAAAGTATGTGCTAACTCCAAACTCCAGCAAGTTACTGTTTTCGTACATTTGCTTAGTTTTTACTGACAAGCAATTTTCAAAAATTGTACTGCTTAAGACTGTCACATGGAACTGTTACATCCCTTTAATCACAGTTAGAAAGGAGGAGTTGTTCATTCATATGTAGGTTATCCATCTGTAAGAAATGACTGTAAGTAATCTGCATGTGATTCATTCACTTCATATTACTGAAATAATGTATCACATACTTGGTAACTAATCAAAATAAGACTCTAGTAAGTGGGACTTTAAGAGCTTTTTTTAAGCAAAGTGTAGAATTTGAAAAGGAGTTGCAACTTCTCATGAGAATTTCCATTGAAATTTTAGGATGATTTAAAGTGGGTTTTTTTGACCACACCAGTAGGTATGTCGCTTTATTTCAGTCCCACACTTGGAAAAATTAAATGTATATTTTTATATAATCCTATTTGAAATTATCAAACTATTGAAATCTTAGCTTTTTCTTAATCTACAAATCATCTAAGCTATTAAGTGCTGCCTTTCTTTAAAAGTTAAGGCACTTAAACTGATTAAGGACACTGGGCAAGTACCCATAACTTGAGTCAGATGATATGCCAGACTTACGAGGAAGAATAGCAACCTCTCCTGTGAGTGCTGACAGAATGCTTTCTTCATTTGCTTATTTGGTTTGGCTGTATTAATTCTATTACTTGGTTCCTAGACTTGAGTTTATTCAAAGTTTGAACTGAAGAAGACTGACCTCTCTGTTTTATTTCAGTTTAGGAATAAATTCTAGGTAGGAAAACGTAATAACAAGAAACGCTGCACTCCGCTCTCACTGTAGAAGATTTCTTGCTTCTAAACCCAGTTAAAATTAGCCAGTGGAGATAAAATGTTAGGTTTATGAAATCTAAGACATAAGAGAAAGTAACAGCTTTCAGAAAGCTGCAACTTGTGCAGAAAAAATACTGTTAAATCCAATCAAACCTTTGCTGGTCTCCAGGGGAGGATGTGATTGTGTTATTAGAGGATTTAACAGGCATATGTGTACAGCAAAATAAGACCCTATGAGACCAGAAATAAATGTGGTGATTGAAGGTTTCAAGCTTGATTGAAAATCTCACACAGGAAGAGATGAATCCTTCAAAAAACAAAGCTAATGATGACTGTGTTTCCTTATTAGGTAATAGAAACGTGGCTTTAGCCCTTGGAGATCAACGCAGTGTGTTGAGATCAGGGAATTACTTTTCACTGTGATGAGTCTTCCTTAGAAATACCAGAGCAGATCTCTTGCATTTGCTTTCAAGATGAGCATTCACTCAGGTAGTGGGATTCCAGCAAACCTGAATTTCAACATTTAACCACTCCCTTAAATTCAATGATCTGCAGCGTTGGAAGTCTTTCAGCATTGCGAGGTGTGCGAGCTTGCAGTTGAATACAGACTTGTTATATCACTCTGCCAGGTTACTAAACTTTTATGAGAGTGAATGCCATTTGTAGCTAAAGTTCAAATAATAGTCTCCGTACTGTGGATTTACACAGGTCAGATTTCTTCTTTGGTGTAATCGTTTGTTTTAATTTGAATTAAGAAGTTGTACAATGTGCATAATTGTGTAGAAAATAGCACTCTTCAGGAAAACTATTTTGCTTCCATAACTTGTTATAAATTAATAGATATCCATTTTAATGGGTTAAGGGTGTTAAGAATAATCAGTCAAGTCACAAGAATTGATAGTAATATTCTGTGGAGTACCAGCAGGAGAAATTCAATCTCTAATTTTTGCCATAAGACTTAAGAATTGAATTAGCTTGTGTTAAGAGTGCAGGTACAACAGACTGTCCTGCTGCAGTTTAAGAACTCTGACTATTAACATTTTAATGTGTGACTCTTTATTACTTTTTGGAAAATGAACTACTTCAAGGTCTTATTTTCCCCCAGTGTATGTTGTTACTTGGGTTGTTAGCTCCAGATTTACTGTTCTTTCACACATGCTTATGTTGAGAAGCACAGGGAGAATTATCCATTGGAATGTGGTCAGAGTGGCTTGAAACTTGAGTAATGGTCAAATATATACATTAAATGGATCTTAAAATCTTATTGAAGGAGAACAGTCTAACCACTGGCTGCCTCCCTCTTTTATGTTGGCTTAGCCACTCCTCAGCCTGCAGAAAACAAACCTGATTGAGAGAAAAAGGGAAGTTTTTCTACCAGGTTGCTTTTTGAAGTAGCTCAGCAAGAAGCCCAGCGAGCTGGCAGACGAAGGGAGGGAGAATGGAAGTGCTGTAGGCAGTCGGGCCACAGAGTCCGCAAAGTAGATTAACTTAAACTGCTCTACGGGTACAGGCTAAGATTTTTGCTGCTAGTTTTGGGGGGGTAGGGGATTGTTAAACAATTTTCCTGCTTTTTATTGGAGGAGAAAGGGAGTCCTAGGTTTTGAGGTGGGGTAGATGACTATTTTTGGACTAAGGGAGTTTTATGTGTATAGCTCTAACTACGCAGAGTGGGGTATCAAATGCTGGTTAGAAATAGCCATTAGTGGACTTAACAGTGGCAGTGATCAGTGGTTTGCTGCAGAGATTGCTTAGGCTGTATTTTCATTATATGCTCTTTTCTACAGCATCCATCAGCTCTTGTTTCATATGTGAATGTACATTGTCATGGGACTGTATGTAGTCTAGTCAGCTTTTCAGTTCAGCCTGTGTTCTTGTGTACCCATGATCCATCCTTAATAGCAGAATCCTTAAATAATTGAGTTGGACAATAGTTAAAGAGGTAAAACAAGTTTTTATGATTTGGTGTGAGTGCACGGCTCACCAGGTGTGCCAGAGCTCTGCTCAGTGCGTTTGGGGAGAAGAGGGAAAAACAATTCAGAGGGACATACTTCAGCAGTTTTATATTTAAAGCTACGCTGGCAATAACAAGAAGTTTTTTGCCTGTACTTGAGATTTATGGGACAATTCTGAGTCTTGGCTTAATTTGGACTACTCTTACACTTGGGTTTGGTCTGAGTGGTTTCTGACAGGTCTTTCTGCAACTGAGTGGGGAAAAAGATGGAAAAAACTGCTCTTTCTTCCTGGCGTGTACTCTGATTTGAGCTTGGGATACTTGCATTGAGCACAAATATTCGTCGCAAGCGTTGGGTCTGACAGCTAGTCGTAGAATGCTGAAGCGTGTATCTAGGGCTAAATCTGCCGAATTAGAGGTCAAAGATATTAAATGACTAAACAAAAGCTTGTATGCCAAGTTCTTGTGACATGCAAAAGTTCAGTTGCTCATTCAAAATTCAAAGTATGTTTTGGCCCCTAACCTGTTTGGTAGCTTGGGTTTTGGTGGGTTTGGTGGGTTTTTTTTTTTGGGGGGGGGGGGGGGGGGGAATGTTGGGAGGCAGAGGTTGTTTGGATATTTTTTTTTGGTTGTTTTTTGCCGTAGCTATTAGGTAATGAGTTGAAATACTATTTAGAGCAAAAAACTAAAATCTTGATATGAATTAAAGGTGTTTACAATTGCAATTTTTGATTAACTGCCTTTTTCTTTTTTTAATGTGGGAATGTAGAGAGATTGCTAGAATAAGTGGGGACAGGAAAAAAAATAATTCCACTCATTGCTAATAAGTCTACCTTTAAATAAAAACTTTGAAATTTGTTCAGTAGTCCTGTAGTTGCAACTGCTTTCTAATATCTTTTTTTTTCTTTTTTCTTTCCTTAAAGGTTGTATTGGAAACAGAAATCACAAATAAGTCTGCTTTGAAACTTTATGAAAACCTTGGTTTTGTGCGAGACAAGAGGCTCTTCAGATACTATTTAAATGGAGTTGATGCACTGCGTCTTAAACTATGGCTGCGTTAAAAGAAACCGTCACATCAAGCAACTGACGTCCCAACAGCGCAGAGTTGTCCTTTGCATGCAATGCAATTTGTACAAAATTGCTTTGCAGGTGGACTTAGTAATTTCCATGCAGCTCTTTCTGTCAGTGTCTCATTGAGTGTCGCACATTATTTGTTGCACTTTGGCATGGCGCATTTGTTCAGAATTAAAACCGATCGTTTCAAACTTCGAGTTCTTTTGGTACCAGCGAGATGTGCCAGTTGATAGCCAAGATATGTTCATTCATTTGCAAGTCTACTGACTGTATTGCATACACAGTGAACATTTTATCAAAGAACCTGTATGTGGAACGCGACTTTTGGTTCCAGAAAAAAGCCAATGTAGATTGTAAAATTCTATAAGTATACTAACATTTCATACAAAAAATTGCCATAGTTTTCTGGAAAAAGGCTTCAATTTTAGGTTTTATTTTTCAATATTGAATTTTCCATTCTTAAATATTGGTACCTCAGTGATTAGTGAATGAAAAAATGTATTGTAGGGTGGGGTGTGTGTTACAATGAGTAACAGTAACAATTAAATTGCGTCTGCCAGTGCCTGTATAGATAAGTATATTTGTCTTCACCTCTAAGTTTGGAGTGCATGCTTTTATTCTTTTACTTTCTTCAATTGTCTTTGCAAGAAAACTTCTGCTTTTATTTAAATTCTGGATTTGATAATAAATTATTTCAGATTTTTATAATTTGGATACTTCTCCCAAACAAGGGTTTGGAAGGCCCTTCTTTTCTTATAGCAAGAAGTGTAAGCTATTTTGAAAACCGTGAGTAGCTGCTAAAAGAGAACCTGATGTCACCAGTAAATCTCTGCTGGTTTTGGATGCACTTTTTTTGTTAAAAGAGTGAGGGACTTTTAAAAGAAGATATAGAAAATTAATGTAAATTGGTATGATTTTATTTAATCAAAATTATTGCTAGAAGCTCTGAAAAACAGCTATTTTAAGATAGTCGGAACAATTTTTTTTCAGATTCAGATTGCTTTGCTTCAGTGTTCTAAAATGCTTCAATCTTTGGTTCTTGGTCTTGGAAATAAATTTCAAGGTGTATTGTATCCATTTTTAGCTGCTCTCATTTTCTCTAAACTTACATGAGCTAAGTTATTGGGGGATTTTTTTCCCCCCAAAATCGAAGCAGCGGGGAAGGACTTCTCTCTCTCTCTCTTTCTCTCTTTCTTGCATTCGCTCTTGCTCTGGTTTTCTCTTTTTTTTTTTTTTTTTTTTTATTTTTCATTTCTTTAATTGGGCTTACATAAATTTTACAAATACCCATCAATTTTTTTTCAGTAATTACAGCATCTAGGCTTTCTTGTTCAGTGTGATTATATAGCCCAGTTCTATGAATCAGTTGGGTTTCTTTCGCTTTGGGGAATAATTAAAAAAAAAAGAAGGTATTAGTTGACTTGTGGAAGAACCTACATAATCAATGAAAAGGATGAACTCTCAGCGAATCCGCTCTTCTGTAGTTGAGCGTACTCTTCAGATTTGCCTTACTACACTTTTTTTTTTTTTTAGGGTTTGGTTTGAGTCATGGGTGGTTTTTTGCTAATTACTGTACATTTGAAAACAAAACCAACAAAACCCCTACCTCCAGTAACATTTGGAAAAGAGCCCTGTGCAGGAAAACTGGATTTAAAGGAAAGCCTTATTTTGCACAGACCAATCGCACATGGTGATGGACATTTCTTACCATGTACAAATTATGAGTTGTATTTGAAAATAAAGATTTTTAATGGAAATTGGCCCTTCTGAGTTTTCTGCTTGTAAACACTATTTGTGCTTTTGAGGGGATTTGTTCCCCTCGGTGAAGAAAACTCATATTTAAAATAGTGCCGGAGTCTGTTATTTGCAGAACATGGTGGAGTTCAGCCTCGTGACATGCCTAAACCTTTGGTTCACCTTATCCCGGTCCCTCAGGTTTGCCGCTTTTTCTGGGCAGTTTTTCAGGAGGTTTCGCTCATAGTTAAGACTTAAACGTTGGTAACGTTCTCTCGGCTGTGTCCCAGTGGTCCAGGACGCAGTGACTGCTCTGGCTCGCTTGAACTAAGGAGAGGGATGAGGGAGGCTTCGTACCTTGTTAACAGCTGTCGGACTTGTATCGCAAACTGCAAACTAGGCCATCTTGTGTGTCTGCTGATGTTTAAAAACCGAAAAGCCAGACAGGCCAGTTTTCTATTGGTTAATATTTAAGCCGTGGGTGTCTTCAGATTCAAAATGCGACTTAGAAGTTAGCCGAAATCGCTTTTCACGAAGGCACTGCCAAAAAGATCACTTCTGAGCAAACTTCAAATACAATTCTGTTTGTCTATTGTAAGAAGGAATTAATTGTCGCCATGCACGGTTTGAAAATACTGCGCAAAATAGGTGCACGTTTCTTTTAAAAGAGCACGCTGCCCAAAAGGTTCTGATATTGCTGCTGTGTAACACGCAGTTCCCTACGGAAGATACTGAAGCTGTATGTGTTGGGTTGGATTAAAAGAAACAGATTTGTTCTCTGTGTTGCTTGGGATGCGGGTATCAAGTGGGAAGTTCCCAATTTACAAAGAGAGGAAAGTAAGGTTTTCAAAAGAAATCTAGCAATGAACAGTTGGTTATTTCTCATGTCTGTTGCTAAAACACAGTCCTCTCCCCCCTTACCTTTTGCATTGACAAATCTAACGGCAGAGTCTCTCGCTTTTATGTTTGGATTTGCCCAGGTGTTGCTGTTGGCTGACATGTCGGTATGGATGTTTGCATTATATTTTTTTTATTTTTTTTTTTTTTAAAGAAATGATCAGCTTCATCACTGTCAAGAAAAGTAGGCATAATGTAATTGGCGTTACATAGTACGTCGCAAACTATTTTTCAGGGCACTGCAAGACATTGCTAAAACTGAGTGCTATGTTAAAAAGAATTTTCAGGTCTTGTATAAACATTACAACCTATATTGGAGGTCAGGTATCAGGTGGGCATCTATGAAAATACCAAGTGTATCTCAAAATACTGGACTGCTGTTTTGAGTGGATTATATTCTTCTGTCCCTTTATCCTTTTTGATGAGAACAAAAACAGTGGGGTTATGAAATGTACAAGCTGTCTAAATACAATGCAGTCAAATAAATGGTTAAGTTGTTTATCCATTTCCTTTTGAATGGAAATGTTCTAATGATTGTTTTGCTTCGTCTACCAAATACGAATACACGCTTATTCTTGAGAGAGAAATGGTGGAAAAGGTTTTACAAGAGAATTGTTTATTGCTATGTGACTTCTCATTTCCACGCCTCTGTTAGAAGCATCTTGAATGACATACAAACTTCAGTTTTGTAGCTGAACTAAAACAGATCCTTTTTTATGTCTATTAAGTTATGACTAATGTAGTCATTACGGACTTTCCTGGGGAATAAGGGGTGGGGTTTTGCTTTTTTTATTATTTCGGTTGTAATAAGCAGGAGTTGAGAACTGCTCGCAGCCCTTGCAAAGCTGAGAACTCTCTCTCTTCAAAGGGTGCGGGGGAGCCTGTGGATATTTTGAAAACCCTTTGTGCTTCATGCCCTCTACGATTAACATTTAGGCTCCTAAAACTTTCTGAGAATTTGCCGGCAAGCGTGGTGCGTGTTTGGCCGTGTGTTTGTGAAGAGGTGTGCGGGTGACTGAGACTTGGAACCAACTTCTGCTGGAAATTGCTGGTGGCCTGCCAGCAGCTCCCAGTCTTTTTTTTTTTTTTCCACCTGCTTTTTTGATTCCTTACAGCTACGTGGTCTTATTGCTAGGGTTCGTTATGATTTAAGGCTTCACGGACATTTTACCACTTCTTATGCTTCTTTCCATTTGTCCCAGTAGTGGGACATAAATGGAAATTTCTTTCCAACTTCAGGAACTGGATGCTGAGTGTTGCGTGTAGCTTTTTACACGGATGTAAACCAGTGACAAACAGCTCTGCTGATTTTTTTTTCTTTTTTTTTACTCCTCCAAATCCTCCAAGTATTGAATTCTGTGCAAGATAAGGGTTAAATTATTTTTCCTTGTCTTGCACTGCAATGTATTTATAGCCCTAGTGTATCTACTTAGTATGCATGGGCTAAAATAGATTTGGAGAGGCCTAGCATTTCTTTTAATGTGAAATTATAAGTATTTTTCTCACAGACTCTGCAAGACTGGTTAGGAAATATTTTGGGGAATGAGTGTTTTATGTGTTGCCCACCAATGCACACTTTTAAAAAATCAGTGATTTCTTTAAATATAAAGTGCAGAGGGATCCCGAGCTATGAGTCGTACAGGGAAAAGAGAAAAGTCTCTAGGTCTGCAGAAAGGTTTCTGGTAACGAATCTGAGGTTTTTCTCCTTCCATTGCTCTCTGACTCCCTGTGGGGAAGACAGGGCTGTGACTACTCTTGATCGTTGCTCTTCACTATAAGGCTCAAGGGCAAGGTGAAGAAAGAGTGAAATTCAAAAGAGTTTAGAATAGATATTGATCTTCTGAAGTCGATGTCCTCCACAGGAGGACAGTCCCCCTGCAATGCATGAGCCCTCTTCAAAGCAGACTGTGGATGCCCGCGATTTCTGTGGATTCGAGGAGAGACTGAACAAAGACTTGTGAAGAGGGATCTGGTGAGAGGTGCTGAGTAGGCAAACCCTATGAAGCTTCTCAGGGAGCTTCCAGAGCTGGACAGCCTCACCAGCTGGGAGACCACTGGGCAAAGCGTCACCCGCAACGTGTGCTTGCCCCATCCTTTTCCCGAGACATCTCTTTGTGGCAACTGCTCCTGTATTCCCATTTTATGACCAGTACTGGACATGAGAGACTGGACTGGATGGACTTGGTCTGAGCCGGGGTACCAGTGTAGGACAGAGCGATGCTACCACAGGGCAGGGAACTGGCTGGCTCGCAGGCTCTGCTTCCCATCTTTCCAGGCATTAGAGGCTGAAAAACCTCAAGATTTGTAGACACTGGGTCTGTGTCTCTGTAGGACAAGTGGCGCTTTTGTTCTGTAATATTCCTTCGCTCTAATACGGTGCCAGGAAAGCTGCTCTGGGGATAATCAAGAGTTTTCTATACATTTTCTTACCAGGTCAGGGGTCTTTCTTCTTGCACAATCAGAGAGAAAAGCGCAATACCCTGTTACAAACTAAGTGCTTTCCGACCTTGGATTTCTTTAAAACGTGCTTTGTTAAATCAGTTCTTGCGCCTTGCTAGGATCGTATTTGGTGCGATCCACTGCTGAATTCCTCCCTTCACTGAACGTCTGTTATCATTTAGAAAACACGGCTAAATAAAAGAAACGTCCCCTCTGTCTCGCTGCCAGCGATCCCTACTGATCTTTCTTCCGGTGCATAAGATAGGAGAAAGGTGAAATCTGATGTGTGATTTGGGGGGGGGCTGCACAGTCCCCTGCCAAAGCTCCAGGGCAGGGCACCGCGTGCTTTTGCCATATATGATTGTGTTGCCCTTAAGTTGACGATTCCTTGGTTTTAGGTGATTGAGTGGGAAATGAAAGACCTTCCTGGTTTTAAAAAAACCTGAGTAGAAACAAGAAACGTACTGAAAAGTTTTAGTAAGGCAGTTTCAGAAATTTCAAGGTCCCTGGGACACACACGCAAACCCTCTCAGGTTCAGACTTTGTTAAATCTCAGTATTTGACTCTTTTTTAAGCATGGATGGAGACTGATTCCCTGAATTTTTAACCATTAGGTGGCCAGAACACGTAATCTCCAGGTGGGAGACACAGATTTAAATTCCACCTCTGCATCGAGCACAACTTCTACCCGGGACCTATGACATTCTCCAAGCATCAAAACCCCGACCCCAAAGAACAACAAAAAAAAATTGTCAAAAATGTTTCTTGAACTTTTCTGATAGGCCTTCTTTTCCTATTTTTTGCACCAGCTAATGCCTTGAGTTTTTGGGTTTTCTTCCAAAAAAAAAAAAAAAGATGCAAAAGCAGGAAAAATCATTTCTGCTGAAGTGAAGACGTCTTTCCAGGTGCTGGAAGAGAGGGAGAAGCTGATAAAGAGTGACTAAATACGTGACATGGCAGCTTAATAGTAATTGGTTCCTACTTTCTTGTTTCTGTCTGTAATAAGATACAAACAAAAAAAAAAGGGAGCAGCAGGCGGTGAAATACCAATAAAGATGCAGGTTGAAAAAGCAGGTGAGTGAGCAGCTTTGCACGTTATGCAAAGCTAAAGTTATTATTGATATTATAAAGGAGGAGGGTGAAAACTGTTAGCCGTGCAACCCCGTTCCAGATAGGCCTTTGAAAATACACGTTCTGTCCACGTGAACACACTCCTTTCCAGCAGTAATTTAGAGCAGACAGCTAATTGAATACTCCCGTGTTGCCACGGCTGCCTCCCCGGGGATGGTTGCACTGGAAAAGGCTCTTAGTCTAAATCAAAATTAGCCTTTAATATTGGAAAGAACAAACAAATGAGCCCTACGAGTTCGCTGTGTTTGATGGAAGTGGTTGATGTGTCACTTCTGAATTGCGCTAAGTGCGCTTCAACCTCATTGACTCGGAGCATAAGGACTTGCTGGAGGAGCTAATTATATTAAGAAGAAAACCAGCTGCTCTTCAGCCAAATTAAGGATGTCCTTCTTCCTCGTCTCCCTTCTCCACGCAGCGACAAGCGGGTCCGAGGGTCCTGCGGTTTTCCAGGCAATAAATGGCAGTTTCAGGTGTGCAAAGCTGCCTTTGCCTAATTAAGGGCTTGCACCGTCCGTGGCTAATGCTGCCCTTCAGTGATACAATTCACCAGAAAATGGGATTTATTTATTTTTCCTCATTTTTTTTCCCCAGATAACTTGATCCAGGAGCCTTTAGGCTGCCTCAGGTTCGAAGTCTCTCTCGGGGCTGGCACAGAGTGGATTTTTGCAGCTCTAAACTGAGTGCGTTTGGGATGAGTGAGCTGGGCTGTCTGAAAATGTAAACAGCCTCCAAGAAGTAAATAAATTGGGAAGTGGTTCAAGCCACAAATGGCAGTCAGAATCCTTTCCTGCAAATTGCAGAGATTTTTATCTCGCTATCTGAAAGTGACATTCAAAAAAATGGCTCTCATGGGGCTGGAAGAGTAGTTCTTCATTACAGAAAACGGGGCTGGCTCTGATTAAAAAGAAAAAGTCTTCTCCTTGGAGGTTGATTTTTTTGTTTTATTGAAGTGAAAATTGAAAAGCTAATGCTGGCTGGGCTGTCAAGGAACCAAGGATCGCCGGAACAGTTCCGTGTGTAAGCTGACAAACGGAATATGTAGAAGGCATCTACATGGCGCTGCCTTGCACTGAGCAGAGTTAAGAGACTGCTATACAATCTCAGTGTACACACTCCTCCTTACTTTATCAAAAGATGCCAAAAATACATTTATTGAAATACAAAATGTCAATATTTTGACTCCGTCCGTGTAGAAAGCGCTTTTCTACCTCTCGGCAGGAATTCTGTAGTTCTCTGTGAGATTGTTTTACAGTAAACTATGCATTCTTGGAAAGTCCTTCGGAAGAAGCGTGCTCTGAAAACTTTTCCAGCGTCAAAATCTTTTTTTTAAAAAAAAAAAAACAAAAACAAAAACAAAAAAACAACAAAAACATTTTAAAACCTACAGAGAGAACCTTTTTTCTTTCGCAGATCCTGGAAGTGGTTTCTCCTGGTTTTCACTAGCCAGCTAAAGAGCTTAGTAAGTACTTACAAGCATGGCAATAAAAATCAAAGGTTTGGAAAAAACATTTTAAAAACATCTTTTTAAAGATCTTTTGCCAACTTCAGCCCTCTTCCCCTCCTGTTTGAGTTTTGCAAACTTTTAGTTTTCAACCTGTTCTAACCTTGAAAGAATGCTTTGCTGAAAGTAAGCTTTCTTTGGTAAATAGTCTCCAGGGAGATTTAAATTTCTTTAAGCTGCAAATTTCTCATCCTTGAAATTCAAATACGATTTTTTTTTGAGGTTTCTTTCAATCGTATCCAACCCCAAAACTCTCTTCTGTTAGTGTGCAACAAACGTCGAGCGCTGTTGCTGGGGTTATTTTATATTGAGGTGCTTCTAAAGCATCCCCTGGTGGCTTACGGTGCTTTTGGGAGCTCTTGCTGGCACTGCAGGGGGACAGTGTTCCTCCAGATGAGGCAGAGCCACCTCACCCAGGAGCGAAGAGCACGGTACATCCATCCACTTGGATGCAGTCAGCATCGGACACTGTTTTTTAGGGCAGGTTGGGAAAAAGCTGTGCTCCCCAGCCAGGGAGAAAAAGGGGAAACTGAGGCAGGAGAGTCTGGGTGCACTGGCATCCTCCGAGACGCAAATTCTGGAAAACAGAAGTGCTGCCTCTTCAATGGTGAGTGCTGTCGTCATCCCTTGGAGTCTGGGGATCGTCTGAGTCTTGTACAGACGGGAGGCCTGGGATTCACCGTGGGTGTGTATCCTCGGGAAACCCGCAATTTTCATCCTCCGCCCTTTTCTTCTCTCTCTGTAGAAGAAAGAATGACTTCAACTGGCATTAGCCTGCTCGAAATGCCGGATTGTACGTCGGTGGGGGAAATGCATGAAAAAACAGAAAGCAAGAACTTGGTTTGGGAGTTACCCTTTGTCGGCGCTTAGTTATTACAGGGGCCTGATCTCATGGACTTGTGCCAAAGCAGTTTTTGCCGGGACTTTGTGCAGCCACGGGGACTAATCCTTAAAGCTGGTCCCAACACGGGATGGGGCCTCTGACTCCTGTGACTCGGACATGGCTCGAGCGTTGGACTGCCTCGCTTCACCCAACAGAAACCAAGTTTTTCTTTAAAATTAGGACGTTAGGGAAAAAACGGTGAAACTGCAGTAAGTCATAGCTGACAAAACAGTAATAAAGCAAACCGTCCTTTAGTGGTCACCTGAAATAGCAGCTCCATCAGAAGCTGTCTCAGCCCTGGCAGCTCTCAGAAACCTTTTTGGAACAGACAAGAGCTTTAATTAGCACTCCTACAGCCCTGCTGCCCACCGCAGCCATCCTGGCTGTCACCCTGCCCTGGGATGCTGCTCCCCCTTACCCAGCACCGAGAGCAGAAGGTGCCCCTGGCCATGAAACTACAGCCCCAGTCGCACTCATGGGTATTTTGGCCGTTTTTCCCATTTCTTTGCTGTGGTCCAACAAGAGGATTCACTGAGGTGCCTGCAGACCCAGGAGACGGAGGCGTTGAAGCAGGTACAGGGAATGGGTCTGGTTTCAAAAGGCAGCGTGAAAAAGTGCGTGAAGGTGAATAGAAAGGAGAGTTTGGTGGGTTGTTTTCACCATGTGTGTCTCAGGCATAGATCAATGTGCAGATCCTCTTAATGGGATGCCAGATCTCCTTCGGAAATCTAGTTCCCTAGTACGTTTGGCAAGCTGAATTCCTCCCCAAAACTGGCGTACCTGGATGCAGATATGGCCAACTCAGCCCCACACACACACGGATTTAAGCAGTGAACGAAAGCTAAATCCACCTCTCCTAGACCTCAGGCAATGCGTGATGCTCACAGCCCACTTTTCCAGAGACCAGCCCAACTCGCTTAGAAATGAATAGAAAATTATTACTTTTTTTTTTTTTTTTTTTAATTTAGAGGCTAAGGGAAAGTTGCCGTTCTCAGACACAGCACCGCGCATTCGCGCGTCTCTGACTGCTCAGCTTACTGAAGATGTACGAGGGAATCTTCAGACTACTTTTTATCATGGGCTTGCTTGTTTAATTTGGTTGATGTAGGCTTGTCTGGTTCTCTGACCCCAGGCATACCGGCATCACTTTGGCCGTAAGCATCTGGACACGGTGCTGGGGAAGTTCAGACTTCCCCACGTCCTTGCTCTGAATTAGTGGTGGTCACTCAAAAATCTCAGGATACAGACCCCGTATGAAGGATTTCTCTTTTCGAGAGAAACATTTCATTCAGAGCAGACAGTTTTTGCTCTGTGTTAACATCTGGGCTCCTTTTAACGGCAAAATTTACCGCAGTTCAAGATTTTTTTTCCCCTCCTGAAAGGCTCTGTAAAGCTTCCAACTGCTTTACAGTCTGCTGGCTCCCACGGCTGTGCCCCACACCACTCTTTATCTAGTTCAACGAGTATTACCAGGCTGCTTTCCGAAGATCTGGAGTATCTACAGTGCGTCTGGATCCCACTGGGAGTATGCTCCGCCGCTGTCTGCACCATCCAGCTCCTATGTGTTAGGCGAATAATCTGCAGGAGCAGCGTTTTGGGCTTGCTGGCCGGACTGATAAGAGCTTTACATAAAAATGAAGCAAGAGAAAGTTGGGATACACAGGTCTAATCTCTCTGCTTGGTGTTTGATAGGAAATAAGAGGAAAAGCAGGTAGGCAAGGCTGTGCCGATGGATAAAGCGGTACTGCAGGGCAGATGATGGAGAGCAAGGACACGTAAGTCCCATATTTCCATGTGGTCTATACACTAGGGTTAAACCCAACCTGGTTAAAAAGATTCTTACTTGACAGTAGAAGTGTGAACTCTGGTGCAGAACAGGCCACCAGACCCTAAATAGGGCGAAAAAGCCGTCTTGACTGCAGACCAGGCGTGTCCTCCTCCAAAAAGATTGCATCCTTTGTCAAGGATATGCATCTTGCGGTGTGTTTCTGCAGGGTCAGTGAGCTGAACCAGCTCCTGGAAAGGTTCCACTAGCAGAGGAAAAGCTGGGAGTGGAGAAAGGGAGAGGTGGACTTCTATATATCCATGGACCTCCTGAGCAACCTGGTCTAGTTGAAGATGTCCCTGCTCATTGCAGGGGGGGTTGGACTAGATGGCCTTTAAAGGTCCCTTCTGACCCAAACTATTCTATGGTTCTATGATATTGGCTGTGATGGACCGAGAGAGCAGCTCAGCCGTCACGAGTAACTCCCTCCAAAGAGAGTTCAGGTCTCGGCTGAATGCTGGCAGCGCTGACTGCCCTCTCTGGGTGTGTTCCCATTGAGTAGCTTCCAACTCAGTTATAAAATAACCCAGATTCTAAACCCAGGTTAAACCCTGCTCTTGTGTCTGTCTCCTCTACGTACAAAAATTCCTGCCCTTGAGCCTCTGGGTTTCCGCCTCTGATCAGCCTTTCTTCCCCCAGCACGATGCAGCAGCAAGGACTCTCCCAGAGGGACTTCTCAAGAAGTTGCCCCCAAGTTTTGTGTCCACCACATCCCCTGCCCCAACGTGCATGTGGCCAGAGAAGGACCACATCCTTCTCCTGCGGGCATACTCTGGGTGCTCTGACCTGTTGCAGAGCTGAGCCTCCCCTGGGATGGTTTAAGCAGGCAGATAAATGTTTTTGTGTTTAAGAGCAGGGAATTAATCACACCGGCCAAATCCTTCTTGGTAAATAAGATTAAGCTTTAACAAGGGAACACGAAATTATAAAACCTCCTTTTCCAATTGAAAACACACTTGTTTTCTTTTAGTAAAGCTTTTTATTTCTTGAGAATGCTTTCGGGGTTATTGTCTGGTTCTGGCTAGTCACTGAAATGGAAAAAAAAAATGAAAAATTGTGCAAAAGACCTTTCTCCTTCAGGTAGGAAGAGCCACTGTAGAGGTGTGGGCTGCATCCCCCTGAGCCAGCTTCGTCTGCTCTGAAGCATCGCAGGGAGACGGATGCTCAGGGCTCCCTGCTCAGAGCCTTCGCAAAGGCCACAGCTTTTCTTCGTCTGCTTCAGTCCCAAAGGATGCTCAAGTCCCTCAAGAGGCCCCTGAAGGGAACTTGAGCAGATGTCCACATACATCTCTGAAAAAACACCATGGGGAGAAATATGTTGGCTGTAAATGACCGAGGAGCTACAACTCTTAAGCCTTTAGGCAATATATCGCTGCAGCAGGAAGGTGTTGCGGGTTGGGAACCTGGGCAGAAGCTGAACAGCTCAAGATAATGTCACCTCAGGGGATGGGGAAAAAGCCCATGTGGTTCTTTCAAACCAAGCTCTGCTCTCCTGATCTTCCAGCACATTTAACCCAAGATCTCTATCTGGGAGAAATGGCTGGGTTTCATGTTAGCAGGCTTTAATTGTGTGGGTAAGGCACTTGCTTCTCCAGGTGTTGGATTACTGGCTCTCCTCTGAAAACAAGGACATTTCTCCTCAAGGTTAGGAGGTTCACGTGCATTTATTTATCTGGTCGCCAAAGTAAAATCTTTCTTCTCACGACCACCTAAAGGTGGTGATGCTTTCTGTGCTGTGAAAAAAGCATCAGCAGAAAAGCTGAGATGATGTCGTTCATGTGTTTGGGGGCGGTGGTTTGTTTTAATTTGCTGTCTGGGATCTTTTTGTCTTTTTTAAAAAGTCATCTTTCCTGGGCGCTTTGAGATGCACCAAGTGGATGATTAAGCGCAGGAAGCATCCAGTCTCTGGGCGTGATTTGTATGCTAATCCACGAAACCAGCACCGCTGAATCGTGTTGCACTTGAACATCAAAGCGGGCCATTAGGGAATGGCTGGAAGACGATAGCCATGGGCCCGGGGAGCTGGTGGCGGTGGCTGGAGGCATCCCCGCAGGAGTGGAAGTGGAAGTCCTGGAGGCGAACAGGGTAAGACTTTCTACCTGACTCACCGGTGTTGTCTAATAGGGGAATCTGCATACGGTTGGCAAAATCCGCCACTGAAGGGAAGTAACTTCAGGGAAAACGTTGCCCTAAAAGCATTTCATTATTTTTCTTATGACCGTCTGAATAGAAGCACTTCGGTACATTGAGCCAAATTTTATAATGCCCTCTGCCTCGATTTTGTGAAACTTCCTTTGCAAAAACACCAGAGTTTCAAAACCAGCCCTTAATGACCATCAGTCCCATGAACCCCAAAGGCAAAGGACTTCATTCTATAAAAACAAGCAAAACCAATAGGCAGGGTTTCCATAGGGGGGTGCTATTTTCTCTCAGGGGCCTGAATCAGAACACATCTGGGTTAAGAATAATGATTTTCTTTGGAGGTTTTTGTTAGCATGAGTTCACTCCCTGCTCCAGATCTTGGCGCCCCCCTCCAATTCCTGGTGTGAGCACAAAGGCAGGTCTTATTGTGCTTAACTAGAACATCAGTTACAAAATCCAAGCACTTGAAAGCTGGGAAACGAAGAGGTAAGACCTCATTCGTTTTAACTATCTCCATGTCATAACCACTTACGTGACTTTTCTTGACTATATACAAAAGCCTTTTCCATCTCTGCAGCTGCCTAATTCCAACCCAGACAGATACTTAGCAGTCCTCCTTGGTTTTTTAATAATAGTAGGTTTTTTCAATTTTTAGTGTTTTGTAATTATTTTTCTCCTTTTTATGCAGGTGAAGACCGGGCTCCTATAATTTAAACACTTGCATCAGAAAACTCATCAGCGCATTGCATCAAAAGAGCAAAACCAGTGGCTAACCTTGCGTTACGTACAGCTGATCTGTTTTCCCACAGTGAGTGAAGATGCATCGCACTGGCCATGTCCCAGGTCCTTCCCGTCCTCTGGCCAGAAGTGACACCTTTCTGCAGAGGCCACAGTCCTATGGAGAGGAGACCAAACATCTGATCCTACAGCTGTGAATTCATACGCTCTTCCGCTTTACTTGAAGGGGAGCCCCCTGTCACCTTCACGGACCACCATACCCACCAGGACCATCATCAACCTTTACAGCCAGGTGTTCCCATGGGGCCATAAAGCTCATTCCTGCTCTTGCACGTCGTTGGCGACCTCCCATTGACACAAGCTGGTGCACACCTTCACCGAGCGTTTGCCGTCGTGAGGTCTTTAAGAGGGATAGAAGTTGTGAGAAGGGAACTGATGGAACAGGATCTCGGTATCGCTGCCTTGGAGTAAAACCCCAAAGAGATTGAAGCGCTTCCTTAAGCTCTGCAGAGCCACTCTCCTTTGCCTCCAGCCTCACTGGATTTGCACTCCCAGCTGTTTTCCCAGCCATCAGCAGTTGCGGTGGAGGAAAACCTCACGTTTGCTACGCCAAGGACAAAGAGCTCAGACAGGAGCTCTTGCCACGGGAAGGTGGAAAGGAAAAAAAACAGGGCAGAGTTCGGAAAATAAGTCAGAGCAGTGAGCACCTGGCTGGCAAAGCAGAAGCTGGAGCTGCCTCCAGCCCCGTGTACCCCAGTTTTTGAGCTGCAGCCACCAGACTGTCCAAGTCTCCAGGACGACAGTGGCTTTACCCTCCTCCTCACGCTCTTTCTCTGGGCGATGGCTTATTTCATCTGTGCCTGGAGCCATCCCTGTGTGTTGGAGCTCGGTGGGAAATCTGGTTGCTTAAGCACGGAAAAAGTGCTCCACTGGTCATAGTGCAAGAGTCGATGCCCAGGCGGGACCGGTCCCCACCGTGAGCAGGTCGGACTGGGCTCCCAGGGCCAAGAGCAGCATGTGGGTGTAAGAAAGAGTCGGTAAGAGAGGAACCCTTCATCCCTAGAAACTGTGCAAGGCTGTCTGCCTTCAAAGCAATTTCCACACATTAACTGAGCTGCACAAGATCCCTGCAGGTAGTTAATTAAGTATCATCTTCTTCTGAAAGATCGGAGGGAGGAGAAAAGAGAAAAAATGAGGGCAGAGCGAAGTAACATGCCCAAAGGATGAAGGAAGCAGTTACCAAAACCCAGAGCAGCAATGGGCTGTTCCCAGCTCCTCGCCCTCGGCTTCAAAAGGGGCCCAGGCAATTTGTTTTCAGCAGGTAATCCTTCAGAAAAAAAAAAAAAAAAAAAAAGATTTAGGGTCTGCAGGAAGATTTTAATCTTTTTTTTTTTGCTTTATGGTCACTTCCAGTCCTTCTGCTCGCAACAGCGAAGCAGACCCTGAGAGCCTTGGGAATAAGAACATTCAAAATAAAGGTTGAAAGCAAGGGTTACTGCAAAAATTGGTTTTAGAGATCGAAGATCCTGGGTTTTTTTCTGCTCTAGCTTGAGCACAATACTTTCTTCTGCATTTTTGTGATTATTTTTAGTAACATCTAGCTAGATCAGTGTTACTAATTAGCTTTACAAAAATAGCGACAATAACTTGCTGTGGCTGAAAATTGGGATTTCAATAAATCAAAACCAGAGAAAAAACAAACCCAAACCAAAATCCTGCTCTTCAGCTTGTTTTGGTTTTGGTTTTGTTTTTTTTTTCAAGAGTGGCCAGTTCTTACGGAAAAGTGCAATTTTAAAAATACATTTTGCAAAGACCTACAGACACAGTTTGAACAAAACTGATTTTGCTCATAATAATATCTATTTCTTTAAGTATCAAGTTTGGAAATACATCCAGAACCGTGTCAGTGCTATATGCTAATTCTTCGTCTGACCTTATAAAAAAAAAAAATTAAGTGTGTTATTTTATCAGTCCCCAACACGCTGTAGCAGTAATGGGCTCTCAGTCCCTGTATAGCGCCACGGAGTGAAATGAAGCTTCGGTAGCTTTTTCTCAAGACAGAGGAGCACTGCAAGAAAAATCAGCTCCAGCAAGCCTCACAAGGGAGGCTTTGTGTGGCAAAAAGCTGTATTTTTGGGTCAGCTCGGCTAAACTGAAGGAGGTGATTTGTGTGTTAAATAGAAGGGCCGCCTGGCTTTTAAGCTTAGTCTTTTTTTGCGGTGCAGACATGAGCCGTGAGCCACGCTGATGGCTTTCGGGTGGCGATTGTAACTGGCATCAAGCGATTACTAGCAAGAGGCGAGTCCTTGGTCCTCAGCGTTTAATGAAAGGTGTGTTTCTGCAAGGGGTGACAGCAAAACTGGCACTTTCTTGCTCCTCTTTTCACCCAGAACAGTCGTCGTCCGGCATTTTAATTGAGTACCAAGTTAATAAAGTAATTTTGGATGTTAAATCGTTTGCTGCATAAAGCCTGGTTTGATTAAACAGGTCATTTGCCGTCTGCCTGGACCACCAGCTGATGCCAGCACGGGTATCTGCTATGTCCTAGGGGGAACGGGGAAATTTGAGGCTGGATCAACAACCCAACAGGGTTTTGCTCTCCCCCATCACCGAGGGTGTGCGTTGGCAAAGCTGGCTGCTGACGGAGGCGAAGGAGAAGGAAAGCTGCATGGCCCAGGATGGGAGAAGCTCCGAGCAGATGAAGGATGCCCCAGCGGAGCTTCACTGAAACTCCACAAGGGGACGAGAGCCGCCTCAGAACTGCGGCTGCAGAGACGGCACCTCATTCAGCATCTCTGGCAGGAGACACGAATGCGTGCCCTCGGCTCCCTCCCGAAGGCTGATGTCCACCCCGAGCAATGAGTTAGCGCTGTTAGCTTTGGGCATTGCTTAAGCCTCCAAAACAGGATTTAAACGAAGCTTAAGCAATGCGTGGGGTCCTGCAGAGACATTCTCTCCTCTGAGCAGAAGCCCTCAGTGGAGCTATGGAAGAAAGAAGGCCCCTTGGGCAAGGGCCAAAGCCAGGCACAGACTTTAGGGGGAGATGAAGGGGGAAAAAAAAATAGATGAAGTGGGGAAAGACAGAAGAAGAAAAAGCCGAGGCTTTGATTTACAAGCAAGACGCCTGATTTCTCCCATGAATTCTCTGATTTCTCCCCGATTTTTCTCTTTTCATGTGGAAGGATGAAGCAAGAAGAGCTCAAAGGATAGGGCAAGGAGGGAACTATAGCAAGGATCAAATACATATTGGTCTCCTCTCTGCGTGCCAAGTGCCGTATTTACTCTCGCTTTTATTTTTGCGGACGGCTCAGCGGAAGCTGGATGCACTATCAGCCAGAGCCAGCACGCAATTAAGCCTTTCTGCAGGAATTCACAGGATGAGCCGTTCCCACAACATGTCAGTAGGTGGCAAAAAGCTACAACCCTTGTGCTAAGCAAGAAATATTTTTCCTACTCCTGCAGGAGCGGGAGGTATCTGTGGGCAGCTCTGTCCCATGGGTGGAGATGGATCGTGTTTCCCCCTGGATCCCTGCACCAGCACTACTGGGAGGGAGAGGACATCCCAGAAAGGGCAACATCCCATACAGGGAGCAGGTAAAGAGGCTCAGGAGAGAAACAGGAGCTGCGTCTCTCTCCTCTTATTTCATCAGGGGACCCTTGTGCCATCTCCTGACCTTGCTCGGGAACTATTTGAAGAAAGGTGGAAACCATAAGGGCTTAATCACTGTCCCCAGCATTGGAGAACAACAGGTTTAGGGCTGTGCTGTCGCAGCACAGGTTGAGGATACCTAGTTAGACAAACCAAAATGTGCCAGGGTTGATATTTTTCAAGCCGATGATAATACTTTAATCTTTGTGTACAGTCTGAAACGGAGCTGCTCCAGTCGATGTTCTTGGGTGCTTTTCTCCCGCGGCTTTGTGTAAGCAGATTGAAGCTATCCCAGTTGCCTGTCACACACCTTCCAGTGAGACATGGCAGATGAAGGCTTTAATAGGGTTAGTGGATATATCCCCGTGCCTTTGATGGTGGGGTTTTTTCTGCCTTTGAATGAGTGCACGTGCTGGGGAAGGGAGGATGCTCTATGATGCTGAAAACTTGCATTCCTGAGGAGGCCGAATACTCTGAGCACCAGGTGGGACAGAGCCCAGGAAGGTCAGAAAATCACGTTAATCCAGACAGCTCAATGAGATCCAGTTACAGTGTGGCTTTGTTCAACTTTATTTACTTAACACCTCTCTTTACTAAGTGTAAGTAAAGCATTTTTCTGCTTAGGAACAATAACAAGGATATCACAGCAACCCTGGCTGCAAGGTCACTGAAATACCTTTCTGCTTTTTTAAACACAGAGGTAAGGTTTGTCAACATTTCCTCTTGTAAGTTGTACTTTTAATTGCTGATGATTTTGCCAGACGTTAACCACTGGTGGTGACTCCTCCCCCCGCCAGCTCCCCACCACCCACTGGTGGTGACTCGTCTGCTTTAGGCCGAGCATTATCATTTTGTTTTAACATTTCGGCAAAACCGGTTCAGCTAATCCTGAGCTGGAGGAACTTGGGTTACTCTGTCCATGTTCATACCACCAACAAAAACATTCTGTAACTACTCCGCCGGGAAGATCAAATGTCCTTGTGCTTGGGGGCAGGGATGTATCTGGCCCACGCCTCCCCTTTCTTTGGTGCTGTGCCGTCTGCTGACACCCGCAGCCACATCATTAATGGCATAAAACCTCCCTTCTCCCTCATTTTGGTGAAAACTGGCAGTGTGAATTCTCTGAAGGTGCTGCATCTGGGCTGAGCACCCTCTGCCTCAGCACAGCTCTTATGAGGGGACATGTTTAACCCATAGGATGGGTCCAGCCTTGCCTCATAGCTGGGTGGCTGGTGTGGGATACAGAAACACCCTTTTAGCTAGCAGGTAACTGCCCCATCCCAGGAGAGACAGGGGGAAACATCACCCCCTGGAGATAGCTCTCAGCTATGAACAGAGTAGGTGACTGTTTTATATCAGCTTCACAGCCCTTAGGTAGTCAGAATTAGGTCAGAGAAGTCCCGCTCTACTCCCCTGCCCTGAAATCTCCCCTCTTGGCTCTTCCTCCTCTGACTATGCATTGCTCCGCACCACCAAAATCAAGCCCCGTGCAGGTTTCCTCATCGTTGTCCTTTAGGACCCATCTTGCATCCCTGCCTGCCAGCCGGGATGCGGCCGTGGTCCAGCCTCCCATCCCCGGGGAGGCACGCTGGGGTGAAGGCGAGGGGACACTGGGTTCTGTGGTGCGTGACGTGGACTGAAGCCGTGCATGCTCGGTTATGTGGAGTGGCAAGTTTCACCCTCTCCATCGTTGACTGTAATGACTCAGCCTTCAAAGGATGAGCTAATACCCAGCATTTGGAATCGGGAGCCATTCAGAGCAAAACAGCTCTGTAAAGTCTTCCGTGCTGAGCTGCAGCACACATGTTGTGGGTTTGTTTTCCCGTCTTCTGTAATTTGTAGAAAAGCCTAAATTTCGCCTTTAGTAATAGAGGAAACATTTTCATTTCCAGCCTCTGGAAGGGTGTTGGAAACCATAAGAGGATGAGCTGCCGTCTGCCTCTCCACAGGTTACGATGAATTAATACAATCGAGAGCAGCACAGTCAAACAATTTTGAGCACCAGAAGCAGAAAGCAGGTTTGCTGGTTTTTTCGCTTCCATAAGAGCAAATTTTGCATGCTGTAAAATGATAAATTAATGCTCAGAGTCTCTTCTCTGCACAGTCGGTGATATGGATCGACTGATCCAACCGCTCTTCTCCGTGGGCAGTGCTCTTCCCCAGTGCTGGCAACACGATTATTGGAAAACTAATCAGCTCTATCTGAGATAAATTGCATTTCCACCAATTATAGCTTAATTGTTGACAGATGGGAACACAGAAGGGAGATGTGTCACATCATTAAGAGGACAGACAGGTGTATAGACAAGTGCCAGATTAATTGTTCCAGACCATTAGATCATTGACCTTTTCAGCATACCCTCAACGTCAAATTCAAAGCTCTCACGATACTTCCAGCTCGCACACGATGACCGTGTTTATCTGCAAAGTTCTCAGGGGCATTTTTAAAACACACAGACCCCAGACATGGACTCGTTAGCCATGAGCAGCTCTCCTTTCTCATTAAAATCTGTTCTCTTCTTCCTCCTTCTCTGTGTTGGGGTTTGGGTTTTTGGCTTTTCAGTGAAATCGCACACGGCATGTGGGCCCTCTCCAACGGGCAGTTTTCTCCATGGAGCCTGTAGACACGCTGTAATGGGCCATACATTTAGTGATGTCAGAAAGAGAGAGAGGTGAAATCAGGACAGAGAAGCTCAGTGCTGGGCAGCTGTGCTGGAGGCTCCAGCTTTGATTTGAGACTTTGGCTGTGATTTCCAGCTCCTGCTCTGTCTGGGATTTCCAATAAAGCTTGAGAGAGCCTAATAGCTAAATACCATTGAAACTGAGTCAGCCATGGGTGTCTAATTCCCCTAAATACAAGTCAAAATGTGTCTTCTGCTCTTTTTCTGGCTATGTAATCCAGGAAGCTGAGGGTGCAGTGCAGACGCATCCCAAACAGCTTTGTGGGAGGTCGTGGACGTTCAAGGTAGTGATGCAGGACGTGCTTCATCTGTCCTGAGCTACCCAAACCCTGTGCTGTCCTGGAAAATTGCGAACTGACTCCAAATCAAGTTGTTTTGGACATCCTGCCTTGAAAAATAAGCAGGTAAGATTTCCAGCTGAAGGAAATGAAAGTCACTGTGATGATTATGATATTTGTTACTCCTGGAGTCTCTGTCCTGTGCCAATGAGCTGACTTGAAGATATATTCCCCTCTGGTAGGCTTTGGGAAGAGCAAGTGGAAAGCAACCCAAGGAGACCAGCAGGGGGTACGAGGAAGAGTTAATGCCCTTCATCAGCTCTGCAACTTCAAACGGAGGTAAAATTGACGCCAGGAAGCAGGCAGGTCCTTTTCCCAGGGTCAGGGCTGGTGGTGGGCTCTCTCCTTTCCTTGCATAGCACCGGTCCCCCACATACCCAGTTTGTCACAGTAAAATAACTATAAGATGTGTAACTGAAATCCCAGGGAATCTTTTTATATATGTGCTTGAATGACTTACTGTGTTCTCAAAGATGATGCACCTTTACTGTGGTGGCCTTTACGGACCCACACAGACAACCAGATAGGAGACAGGAGAACCGGGTGAAGTTCTCTCTCAGATAGCAAATGATTTTATAAGGAAAAAGCAGATAATTTTATAAAAAAAAATACCTTTTAGGAGAGATGGAAACTGCAAGGATCTCTTTGATATAACAATTTTCAGGTTACAACAGGGCAGTTTTTGTTCAAATTCTCAGTGGATGCAGCAGCCTTGACTGGCAGCACTGGGGTATGTGTCTGCAGGAGGTGCTGGAGATCCCTCAGTTCCCACCACCCTCTGTGCAGCACTGAACCCTGAACAGAGAAAACAAGTGAACAAAAGACAGCTTTTCCAGAAGACTATCCGTAAAATTGGGGGTTAGTACTGAAGAAAGTATATGTATTACCGTGTTCAGGACAGGGAAGGAGAGGGAATTCCAAAAAAAGGTCAAAAAGGGATTTTAGAAATGACAGATTATTTATTTTAAAGAATTCCTAAATGAGTCATTTTACCTTGCAGTTTGAACTAGGGTTTTATGGTTTAGGAAAGGAGATAAAGTTAAAAACAAGCTAAACAGAAAGATTGAGTAACCCAAAAGCAAGAAAAACATTTCATTTCAGTTGGAACTTAATATTTGGGGTTAACTCAGAATATTTTCCAGCTTCTGCTTGGCTTTTTTGCCAGCCTTCTCCTCCTCCCTCTATCCCCACTTCATTGTTGCTTCGTCCAAGCCATTTTTTTTCCCAGATATTTTGATTCAGCCACATAACCCAGGCAGTCATTATTCACTCCGCATCAGTGATCTCCTCACTTCCAGGTGTCCTTTCCACTGGCCCGTACTCCCAGAAATGCCACTTACTGCGAACATGGTGTCTCCAGCCTCACCCCATCCATCGGGGGGGGGGTGTTCAGCCCCACCAGAGCTGTGCCTTGTTTCTTCAGCACATCCCTCTCACCCCAAGCCATGCAACTAGAAATCCTTATCAAAGAAGTCATCAAAGAGTGAAACTCTCTCCGTCTTGGTTCTCACAAGCGTAGGTTTGCGGTAAGTCTTCTCCTCCCTTTCCCACTCCTCGGAGCCTGTGCTGGAGGTGTCCCAGAACAGATCCCTCGTCCGCGGCTCCCTGCAGAACCACAGGTCCACCTTCCTGCTCCTGCCTGGAGAGAGTTCAGCCCCATCGTGCTGCCTGGAGAGTCCTCCACCCCACGTGTTTCCTTGAGGAGAGAAAAGAGAAAAAAAAAAAAAATATCATAATTTTGTGGAGCTGCATGTCCAGTCCAACAGGGTTTAGCTGGAAATAGCTATGGATGGCTGGAGGCATGTAAAGAAGCTCCTGAGAGATCCCTGCAAGACCAGACCCCGTGCTTGGGGCTGGGCAGGGCCAGGTATAATATATTCAGGAGTATATTTGGTGAAATTACAGAGTCTTGCAAGAGGCAGTATGGTTTTATCCCTGAGCAGAAGAGAGCTGAGGCAAAGAACCACAAGGGAATAGGAGCAGCCCAGTTTGTTCCCCTTTCTCCTGATGAAAGTTCACTGGCAGACAAGTTTTTCACTGATTTAAGCATTTTTACCCTTGGTGGTACATTTCCAGCCTGTGCTGAAGGTTGTCATGTGCAAGCAAAGCAGAACAGACCACTTGCGACGGGGATGTCAGTACGAAGTGGCGGCTGAGATTCACTTCCATTTCCACTTTGCTGGGGACAGTAACATCACCTTGTGTGCCCTGGCACCTCCAAACCTCTCAGCTGCTCCTCCAGCCTGCATCAGCCAGTGCCCTGAACCTTAGATCAACATCATGGCCAAATCCAAAGCACCACTGGTCAGCCCTCCAGATTTATGCTGCATCCATTCCTGCTGCTCGCCCACCCTCGAGGCACGCGGGGGAACCACAGAATAGAATCATAGAACTGTTTAGGTTGGAAAAGACCTTTAAGATCACCAAGTCCAACTGCAAACCTAACACTGCCAAGTCCATGACAAAACCGTGTCCCTAAGTGCCACATCTACACGTCTTTTAAAATGAAAAGCCCCTGCTCGGAGTTTGGTGGCATCACTGTCACACAGACCGTGCCACGCTCCCTCCGTGATACGGCGTGGGCTGCAGCAGGACGACATGCCCAAGAGAGGCCGAGATCTGTCGCCACCGTTAAATGAATTTCACCTGATGCTTTTTCACATCAGACTTTGAAAGTTAACACAGAGCCGTGGCTGGAAATCGTCTAACCAGGAACATCTCACCTTAATTGCACATCACCCAGAGGGCTGCAAATCTGCAGTGGAGATTGCCTGGCTGTGGGCAGTGGGAAGTGGTTTCCATATGAAACGCAACCTAAAAAGTGAGTAACCTCAGTGATTGCAGTGTTTACCCCACGGTCATTTAAGGATGGGCAGGAGTCCATAGGCTACACCATGCATGTGAATTCAACACCGTGGTGGATCACGCAAGGCTGAAGCAGGGAGCAGATCTCTGGCAGCTGTTGCTCCAGCAGCCCGTTCTCCATCTCTTTCCTGGGCCTCCCCAGCAGGGAGTATTGCGGTTACCCTTCAACCTGTTCAGCAGCACCTCTCCTGTTGAGGCAGGTTCCAGCTTCCCAACCTGCCTAAGGCTGCTCTGCCAGAGAAGACTTACTGCAAGGTTCAACACCCCAAAATGTACATGGGTTCCCTCCTTCAACCCTTCATCCATGTGCACCTGAACCCACCCCAGGCTTGGGCAGGAGGTGTCCAGTGCGGGGGCAGAGGGCAGGGGGCAAAACCTGGTGTAAGGGTTGACCTTGAGGCAGTTGTTTTCCATTTTTTTGTTACTTCATCCCTTTGGCCATCATGTTGGAGGAGGTTCAGAGGTTGCTTCCAGACCATTTATAGACCTGTGCCGTGGTCTATACACTCACCTTCTGGGGCGCATTTGCCCAATGGACTCCCTGCTTCTCTGAGGATGGGGCCCTGGGGACACCCTCCATCCTCGCACTCAGTTTGCCATGCAAGGGACATGTGGGACAAGGTGAGACTCTTCTACCAGTGGGAACCTGCTCCTGCAGGGGCTTGGACACAAGGACTTTGGGTTTGTGCCCTATGGCTGTTCCATGGCTCTTAAATCACATCTACTCAGGTCTGTTTGGATGCTATCACAGAAGCAGGCCAGAGACCCAATGCTTTGCCTTACGACCACATCTCACTGCTTTCCCCCCTCAGGCTTGGAACTTGCACCGTGTCATGGCAGGAGATGGAGGAGTGGAAGCAGCTTCCATAGGGAAACTTCTTGGATGGCATTTAAGATGCTGGTGAGTTTTACATCTCCTTGGAAAATTATTCTACTTACCACAGTTGTCTCCATGAAAACGCTGATTGTGCTCAGCACGGACGAGGTCTTGGCTTTCAGCGCTGTCGCCTCTCTGGAGTGTGTCAAGGACTTTCTTTGGGCTGAATTCCTTGATTTTTTGTTTATTAATTTTTGCCTCCCTGTGGAGATTTCGCTTCAGCTCTGCCTGGGTTTGCAAACAAGTTGTCAACACAAGCAGCAGAGGAGCAAACGCGTTCTAATAGCTCGACGCAGCATATCGTTAGGGGGTTGGCGCTGAAAATAATTATGCAGTCAAGCGGTTTAACCCAGGAAAATGGTATTTGCCAAACTGGGTACATGACGGAACATGCCCCAGACAGAGAATTTTAGTTTCTTCATAAGCCACAGCCAAATGAGGGCAAAGCTTTGGAAAAATCAGAATTACTGACCATGGGGACCTCAAGGATGCTCCCCCACCTCACCTGTACCTAAACCACCAGGAAAGCTTCCTTTCACCCTCCCAGCAAGAGGCTTTAAAGTTCCTGGTCCACAGGAGAGACATCGGGGATGGGCAGACCCCCGTCCAAGAGGGGAAGCCCCAACCTCTCCCCAAATACATCTCAGTGTTACCTCTCGGCGCCTGCGGGTCAAGTCCAGCATCTGCAGCTTGTGCAAGTGCTGCCGCCTGCCAGGGAGGTGTCTCAGGCTTTGCCCCCTCTTCTCCAGAGCCTATGAGGTGTTTAAAAACATAAATAAATACACCTGCGCTTTCTGAAAGAGAAGGAAACAGCCCCCAGCTCGCAAACCCAGGCCCAGCCCCTCGGGTGCTCCCCGGATAAAGGCAGCGAGCATCTCCCTGCGTAGCCAAATTGCAGAAATTTATCACAGATTTCCACTGTGCTTGCAGTTTATCTTGCAGCTCTGGGGCATGATGGAAAAAAATCTTGATTAAAACAATGTATACATGCTTCTGCGCCCCGAGGTGATACCGCTCTGAGTCGGCTGCCCAAGATAAGTTCATGATCCGAAGGGAGGAACCACTTTTGCATGTTTGGGGCTGCAGGGGATGTTGATGGTGATGGGTGTTCAAGTTGCTCAGCCACTTAAAAAAGTGGTCCTCAAACCTTTAGCCTCAAAGATATTTAAGGTCCTGGCTCAGCCTGGCTGCCTCATCCAGGGAACCGTCATGCTGGAGATTCAAAAACTTTCCTCTTCTTTAATATCCTTCCACCCGGTGTTTCGCCTGGTTCCTGGGCTTAGCCAGGGATGGGAGAGCAGCTGGTGTAAAACAGCTTCTGCTCTTTGACTCTTTGAGCTGGCCAAACCGTGAGGGAAAGGAGCCTGCAGCTAGCAGGGACCCATGCACAAGGCTCAACCCAGGCACTTACCTTCGTTTTTGGGCTTGCAGCCACCTCTTGCTGACTCCAGGGCTCTGCAGGAGTGATTGCTTGTGGAGGGCCAGCAGGTTCAAGCCTCTGCAAGTCCGATATTTGTAATATTCAGCATTCCTCATTCCACACCATCATAAAACTTGATACAAAACTACCCTCATGTTTTTCCAGCTCCAATTCTGGGCCAGCTGCTTGGGATGCAGGAAGGAGATTGGCATCTCTAGCAGATGCTCAGGGAGATTAACATTTCTTACGGTCCTTTGGGAGTGGACAAAACTGGGGGAATTTCCTACATTGGAGTCAAAGCAGCAAAACCCCAGTTAGAAACTGGTTTCGTCCCTGTAGGTATTTCTTTTTGAGCCTCCACAGTGCCCAAGGCTCCAGCCAAGACCAGAGTGAAGACAACCCCTAGCCCAGATAGCTTCATGTCAAAGCTGAATCTTGGAGATGTATCCTAATAAAGTCTCCTAGCAGGTCATCCAAGGGTAGATCCCAGTTATCTGAGACCCAGAGCATGGTTCCCTCAGTCCAACCAGTCTCTTTCTTTTACATTGGCCTAAGTAAGATGTTTCTCTGCAGAGCTGTGCGTGGTACAAAGTGCCTTTCCTGGTGGCTAATGGAAGTGGGCAGAGACTTTCTTTATAGACTGCTCTGAGCATAGTTTTTTTATCTTAAGGAGCTAAGTTGCCTCCTAAAATCATCCAAACTACTGGGTCATTTCACGGCTTGATATCGCTAGTGTCCCTTTCTAGGATGGGAGCTCAGTACGGCTTCCATAAAAATGAAGGGGAGAATCATCAAGGACTTCACCAGTAAGACCTGACTTACACTTTAGGTGGGACATCATTAACATCTTGAGTATGAACGAGAGTATCCTCTAAATGGTGACATGCCTCTGGCTGTCTGCACTGAACTGCTGCCCGAGCCTGGGCTGTAATTTTGGAGCGTCCTTTAGGTCAATGCAGTAACACAGGAGGAAAAAAGTCAGCGGCATCATGTAAAGGAGACATCCTCCATCAGCTCCTAACACCAAGTTCACGTGTCTTGCAGCACCAAAAAAGCCCACAAAACTGAATAGGAAGCTTAAAAAATGGCACTAGATGGCAGCATGTGACACCACAAACTGCGGTCCGGGCTGTGCATCACTCCTAGATGCCACCAAGGCAGCCAGCGCCGGGTGGCTGAAGGCAGATAAACTCTGGCATCTATGGGCTCATCTTGCTGTGCCCAGCAGAGAAGCCAAGTTTCAGGCTTTCAGCTGAAGTTGTGCCCCAGGCTGGAAAATCGACTCTTTCATCTCTGTGACCCTCAAGGGTTTTGCCTCTGGAAATACTCCCTGACCAAAATCCTCTAAAAGTCCTTGAGAAGGCCACATCATCCTGCTCCACTGTCTTTGAAAATATTCCCGCAGGGAAAAGGGCTTTTGCTGGTGCTGTTTATGCTCCTCCACAGCAACGGCAGGAGCACGGGGTAGGATCAACGGTGCTGTCCTGCAATGACTATTATCAGTGGTTTAATAATACATAAATACAGCTGTAATGGAAATAAGATCAATGACTAAAAATTACACGCTGGCAGGAGATTTTTAAATGAGGCTGCAATTCCACATGACAGTTCACCGGCCGTAGCTGGGCTCATTCCAGGTGCTGCTGCCTCACTGTCCCACCAAGCCGGGGACACATTGTTCAATTGTTGGTCGCCACCTGTGCTCTCTGAAGCCACCAGTCTTGGCCAGAGCCACCGCCTGGGTTTTAACTGACCCGTCTGGTGGCTCCTCTGTTCTTTATTATATTTAAAAGACCTTAATCACAGCAAGGAAGGCTTGAACAAAGCAGCCCTGCTTCAGCAGGTTTGCCGTTGTGGGACACGTGCAGAGGGTTTGTCATCGAATTTTGGGAGAGTGGAGATGCTCTCAGGGAGGAACAGGGGGGTCTCAGAGCAGCACAGGGAGGTGAGATGTTCACCCAAGGGTTTTAATTACAAGCGAAGGAAGATAACCAGTGGTAGCTCGTCCAAGCTGCACCCAGTGGTGGGATGACCCAGCACCTGCAGGAGTGCTACAGAGAAGCATGTGGCCAATTGGGGCAAATACATCTCTTTCATGGGTGAAACAACCAAGAAATGTGTTTGCCTCTGTTTGTCCCCAGCTACCAACCCCTGAGGACTCCCTCCAGCCACCTAATTAGGCTGCTGATGTGCCCCATGCAGCTGGACTCTCTTAGAAGGGTCTCAGCAGCAGGTACAACATTGACCCTTGATTGCTAATTAAAAGACCTGCGTAAATGAGAGCACAGGGGAGGGGTGTGTATTTCCAGCAGCTGAGGCCTTCCTTGAGCAGGACACCCTGCTGCACCTGTGGTTGGAGGGGTCTGCCCAGGTTGTCCTCTTTCCCTGTCTGACTTTATTTTTCTGAGCCCTGTTTGCTCTTGGTTTTGGAGCTCCCAGACCTGGGCCAAGCAGCAGAGCAGAAATGCAGCTGAAAGCCTCAGCCCGGGGCTCAGAAGGAGAAAGATCTGAGGAGCAAAGTAGGGGAGCTGCAGCTCCGGGGCATCTGGAGCAGGGCTGAGCCTGGTGTTCCCCAGCATCCCTGACCATCTGGGGGCACGTAGGGAAGGAGGGTGAACTCCATCTCGGCCAAACACTGACAGCTTTGCATCTTAAATAGCAAGCAGGTAAAAGAGGGAAAGTTGGAAGATGTTGCTGGCTGGTTTGGGAGGGTGTGGGGAAGCAAGGGAAATGCACAGCACGCAGTGGGCTTCTCTGGGGTTGGGCTTCGGTTTTAAATAACCGGATTCACGGCAAGAATTGTACAGCCCCGGTAATGCAGCTCCAGCTTAGCCCTGGGAGCACGTGATGGCCTGAGCCTCCCCCAGGTTTTGTATTGTATAAAAGCATCGGTGCATAAAAATACCAGCACAGAAAATGCATGTGGAGGGCTTGTTGTCGTTTTATCTTTTTTTTTTTTTTTTTTAAATGAAATAGCAACTCTAGCCCTCATGCAGTATGGTACACTAGCAGTGTTTTCTTTCCTTCTTTGCAGTAAATTGTATGGATATAAACCTATTTTTGGCGCTTCAGTTATGTTGTCATAACTCTTGTGTTGGGGGAAAAACCTGATTGCCAGCTCAGGCAGAGTCATGGGCTTCAGGGCTTGGAGGGAAGGGATCTGGGAAGTGCAGGAAGGGGAAAGGAAGGTCGTGGAGGAGTGAACAAGGGTGTTCTGTGCTTGTTTGTGAAAGACATTCTTTTATATATATATCTCTCTAGATATACAGACGTGTGTGTGCACATGTCTATACAGCGCTATTGAGGGGAGAAGGTGAAGGTACGTACAGGCGCACAGCATGCAGAGCAATTATTGACAACTAAAATAACTGCTCTGCACTTTCACCGGCCCCTGTAGCAAAGCACATCCGTCTGCTTTACCTGTGTCTCTGCCCCGATGCCAACCTTGGCGGGATATTTGTCCCGAAGAGCCAAAACCAGCCCACACGTGATGCAAGTTGGATCCCTTCTGCAAAGGGCTCTGTCTTGGCCACGTTATCCCCACGGGAGCACCACGATTTGGTTGCAGGAACCCAGACACCACAAAGGGAAGTGGGTCATCATGGCCAGCACTGAGACATGTGTCCTCATTGGATGTCACCATCGCACATGAGGGCTTGCCAATGAGGCACGACCCATGGAGTCAGGCAGGAGGCTCCTCTTTTGCTCTTCTTAGAAGATGAAGTCATCTCCCTTGTGCTAATGAACCAAAACCAACCTCTCTGCCGCCAACATACCTGCTCTGCCCCAGGTATCAAACTTGGGGTGGTGTTAAACCTCATCTCGGGATGATCATCTAGAGATGGGACCTCCTACTCGCATTGCTGCAGGATATCTGTTTCCCCCACCGTGGTGCAGTGAGACGTGCCCATGTCCCCAAGAAAGCCCCTGTCAATGGGTCAATCAGAGCAACTCATAGGGAGCTTTTCAAACTCGTCTTACTTGAGGTCTGCGAGGTGGATGCTGTTTAATGATGCTGGTTTCTCCCTTTTCTGGCACGGTGTTGAAAGAAAGGGGCCCTTAAAAATTAAAGAAGAAATGGGTGAAGTTACTTTTGGGTGATCATCAACTGCTAGTCTGCACTCGGCAATAGTTCTCTGCCCTTGTTTTTTTGGTTGGCATGTCCCACTAACACATGGTATAAGATATTCTATTAGCTGCAGTAATGAAGTGAGGATGTACCTGTGGTTTCTAACAGCTGTCTGCCATGTACCTCTCCTACTTCTGTCTACAACATCTCATATGTGACAATAACCACCCTCCGTGTCTCCTGTGGCCACCCTGAGCTTTTAAAACGGGAAACAAGCAGCAGCTTGGACCTCTTCTTGCTGCTCAGTCCCTGAGACTTTATTATTCTTATTTTTTGGTGGAACTGAGAAATATCTCTGATGCTTTTACTGACCTTGGCAGAGCTGGGCTACAGCCAGCCAGTGGCTTCAGAAGTCAGAGGGTTATGGGCAGTCAAGCGGTACGATCACAGGCCCTCGTGGTCTTTGGAAATCAGCCCGAAATAATGTTCTACACACCAGCGACTGCCTGTTAGTTATTAAAGCAGTGATTTCACTGAGGCCTGAACGTGATCTGGGCTCGGGGCCATTCTGTGCTGGTGCTCTTGGGTGGACACCGCTGCCTTTTTTTTTTTTTCTTGCACAAATAAATACTCGCATGTGCAGTAAGCACTTATTTTACAAAAGAGTTTCTCTATCCCACCTATTCTCCCAAAAAACTTCCATGAGGTGTTCAAATGCCATCTTCTGTGTGGAGTCGAATGAGGTGTTGCTGAGCAACTCCTGCTCCCATGTGGTGGGAGTCCTGCGGTGGCCACAAGGGAGGTGAGTTGAGGATAAAGGGCAGGAATTACATTATCATTGATGCCAAATTTAATAGCTATATTAAAAAGAAAAAATAAAATAATTATTATAATAATAAACCTTATGGGGGACTTCAGTGGTCCCTTTAAATGAGCCCCATGGAAGATTGCCGAGGCAGGGCTCTGGGAGAAGAGAGAGAGAAGGTGATGGAGGGTGTTGGGATATGGGAGGAAATGGTGACTCCATCGGATAAATGATTGCTGGGCTCTGCTGAGCACCGGCAATGATTAACCGCTGAGCACATGCAGGAATGGATGCCTGAAGTGAAAATTTCCAGTGCAGGCAGCTCCTCCAGAGACAGGCTCCAGCTGCCAGAGAGCATGAGCTGAAACAGCAGCTTGTAACAGCAAAAGGGGGGTGGTTTATATTAAGTTATTGCCTCCTCAATCTGCAGGACAAACTAGTGCATAAAGAATTTCTGAAGGCGAAGTAAAATGTAAGGAGGTGACTCACGGTGCTGGAAATGTGTGACCCAGCACAGGCAAGGAACTGGGGCTTGGCCTTGGGAGGAGCTTGTTCTGGCAAGGCGTATGGCTTTGGGGAAGTTATTTCTCCCTTATGAGGTTATTTTTTTTTTAATATATTTAAATTATTCTCTCTCTAGCCATGCACATGTGTTGTAGAAGGTTTGCCCTTATCCCCTAGAGATACAGAACTAGGAGCCAAGTGCTCGCTGTCCCCAAACCTGCTCAGTTCCAGAGCAGGGACGGTCCCTGGTGGGGTGGGACCATTGTCCCACCACACAGCCACCACCGAGGGAGCACGAGGCTCAAGCTGGAGTCATTCTCATGACTTTTATTATTTTTTTTTTTTACCCTTTTACTTTAGTAGCAGCAGATTCTCCCCGCTGGAGGAAGCGGGATTTCACACAAGCCAAGATGAACCCTGACAAACCAAATAAAACCTATTCTCTCGGAGCCTTTGCTTATTTAGACAGACTTTCAAGCTAATACATCTCTCAAGTACTCTTGAGCATACTCTTTTTATTTCTGAAAATGAAAAGTAATAGAAAATGACATTTATTGAGGGGGCTTTAAAGTTTTGGGTTTTTTTATAAAAGTACACATGTTTTACAAGTGCTTGTTAAATACCCAGTGATGATAGTTTTCCAGAACAGGAATATTTGGTTGTTCTTGCTGTCATGAAGTACTTGAAACCCCTTGTTGAACAGCCAGACCTGCTCTGTATTCACCCCAGGGCCTCTGTCTCCAGGAACATCAATGCTATCGTGGGTTTATTTGCTTTCACCCTCTCCTAATGCCTCTTGGTGGGTGATCCTGAAGGAAATATCCAGACCCTGGTGAAGCAGCTGTGCTTAACGCTGCTCGGTGTGTGTCAGGAATTCGCTTTTGGAAGTGGAAAAGACGTGAGGAGGGTGCCGGGGCTGCAGATCCTCCTTCCTCTGCGTTGCCCTTTCTCAAACCGCGTTGGGGTTGGTGGGGGTTTCTCCCTGCACTCACCTCGGGTGGCCCTGGGCAACCGTTTGTCACCACCCAGCCCGTTGCACAGAGCTCTGCATCCACTTTCAGATGGGCACAATCCTCCTTCCATGCCTCCGGGAAGGGTTTGGGTATGGATGGGGTCTAAACCCTGCTGGGAGGGGCTGCGTGCCGCTTGTAGGAAAACACGCACAGCTACACTATTTGCCTTCCTCTGCCTCTTGTCTTATGAAATTAGCCCTGTGTGAGACATGGCTATAATTTATTTTAATGCTGAGTTTTACCTGCTGAGCGCATTACCCAGAAATCTAATTCTAATTAAGCTAATGACATCAATATGCCCAATGGCATAAGGTGAGCAGGACCCGGAGTTACGGGGCGGCTGTAGAAGGGCTTGCTCAGGCACAGGCTGGTGTCACGGTGTGCCAGGTCAATGTAGGGGAGTGGGGATGTTCCCAGGGGGACGAGTGGCTGGAGTAAGGAGCCTGGCAGCTGGGCTCTGGTGACTGAGATGCTTTTCCAAAACACATCGTGGGGGGAAAAATGAGTTTTTCCAGAGCTAAAATGTCCTGGAACTGGCAAACAGCTACTGATACAGAATGGCACCTACACCCACCCCGCACTGAGGTGAGCAGACCCCCAGCCCCAGCTGATGCCCCCTGGTTCTCTGCCCTGCGCTTGGCCACAATTCGGTGATGACCCCCCCCCCTTACCTGCAGAGGCTCTCCCGTACCAGGTCTCCCGGAGAGGTGGAAGTTGCTGGTGGAAGGTGGGTTTTCCCCACTCCGCCGCAGCTGGTGGGTGCAGGGTGGGCTGTCCCAGCACGCCAGGGAGCCGGTACGGGGTGGCGAGGGCAGGCAGGTCCTCCCTGGCACGCATGGGTGCCACCTTGGTCACCTTGGGGTGTGCCTTGGAAGAGCTCAGGCCCATTTTGCTGAGCAATGGTTTTGAAAGGAGAAGGAAAAAAAAAAAACCCTCGTACACAGTCCTCTGCGAATATGGAGGGATCTTCGTGAGCGACCGCGGGGCCCAGGGAGGTCCCTGCCGAGGCCAGGGCTGGCTCCCACGGACGTGCCCACACGTCCTTCCTGGCTCGGTTAAACATTGACCTATCCCCGTCCATTCCCCCTCAGGGACGAGAGGTGGCTGCTGCTGACGGAGAAGTGGAAAGTAGCTCGGGAAGCCAGCGCCAAGCCCTGGGAAGCTTTATTTTTTACCTACAAGTGATATTCAAACAGGTGGCACCACCTCAGCTAGCCGTTGGCTGAGCTGGAGGAATTTTTACAAGCAGTTCTTTTGCTAAATCTTCAGGTTTTGGGAGGAAATTCAATTCTCAGAGCACCAGAAGGGTTAAAGTGTGGGAGAAGCAGCCTGGGGACCGGGGCTGGCCAGAGAGTGTCCCCCACCCTTGCTCCTGCCGGCTGGTGGCACTGCTGGAAAAAATGCAGCTTTAGCTCAAACCCAGCTGAAAATGTTGGCCAAAGTGGGTGAAATTCTGCAGTTTTGGAATTGCTGAAGGATTTGGGCCAAACGCAGCAGGATTGGTGCATAAGGGAAGGATCTGCACTTCTCCATCCCCTTCCAAGGTGTATGGGGATGTTCAGAGGGCACAGTTTCCTCGGAGCTGTAGGGAGCCATTCATTTCCAAGGTGGAGTGTTTGGAAAATATGTAGGGAGAATTATTTATGCAGCAAGATTAGTACTGCAGGGCAGGTTTTGTGGCAGGAATAGGGTTGCAAGATGGGGTCGGAGCACCCGTGGGCTCCGCTGCGAAACACGTGGAAACCAGCAAACACCAAGAGTGTGAGGGAGACCCTAAAACAGCACCAGAGCCGGGGTTCATTTAGCAGCAGCTCATCCCACTGGGATTGCTGGAGTGATCCTGTATAGGTTTGGAGTCCTCTGTCGGCTTTTTCCTTGGGAGAGGAGTGCTGGAAGGAGGGTTGCACGGGGAAATGAGGGTCACGGCAGAGCCAAGCGTCCAGCACTCGTGGCCAGTAGATCCATGGATAACGCTCTCAACTCCCTCTTGGTGGAAATGGGGAGGTTTCGAGCTGCAAAATGCCACCAACCAGGGGTCGCACCTCCCAGAAAAAACTATTCATCCCTGGAACAACCCAACTGGTTCATGTTTTCAGCCACAAAGCACCAACATCTCTTGTGACTTTGCTTTACGACAGGTTATGCAGGGCATGAGGGAGCAGAGTAGCTTAGCCTGTTGTTGGTTTTTGGGTTTTTTCTCTTCTTCTTTTCAAATGAAAATATGAACTCAACACCCTGCTTCCCTCCTGAATTTCTCAGTGCTTAGTATCTATTTTTCCTTTTTTTTTTCCCCCTCCCCTGCTGAGAACAGGTCATTCCTGTTAAGCAGCTCAGGAAAATTGTGACATAAATGCAAGGACGGATGTGTCAGAGCAGCGGAAAACCCACGTGGATGTTAAAGCTAGCGCCCATCGTGCTGTATCTGGGTGCTTCACCTGGGTGTGATGCTGTGGCCCTGGCCCTGTTGGGGTCCTCGCAGCATCCCCATGCCACCAAACCCTCTCTTTTGGCCAGATTTCTTTCCAAGCCATATGGGTTTCCCCGCCTGCTGTGCAGGATGGCACCACGGCCTGGCGTACAGTGATTTAGGGAAGGGGATTGCAAAGGGACAGACGTACCCGAGGCTGATATTGCTCCAAGCACTTCACTTCTGGGTGAAGAGATGCTCATCTTTGCATTTAAAGGTATCCTTCTGGCTGGTTCATGAGCACTGGTCCCACCTCCCCTGCTGCAGTACAGCTCTGTGGTATATGTGCCCGGGGGTGTTAGCCTGACAGCACTGCCCAGCACCTTGATGCTGCATCACTTAATGACCAATATCTCCCAGCAAATCCCTAAAATCTCAGCATTGGTGTACTTTGGAACTGCTCTTTGATCTCCATGTGCCTTTACTTTCTAAAGCAAAGAGCAGTGGTGTGGGCTTGGGGTGGGGGGAGGAAGGCAGGCTGCAGAATGATGCCCTTCCTGCAGTTGCTGGGGCAAAGCAAGACCAAGTTTGGGGTTGAACTGGATCCCAGAAGGGCCCAATGGTACTGGAAGAAGCTCCCAAATAGTGTTACTTGCAACTGCTCTGCCAAAATTACCCCTTCGCACTTTTACCTGGGCTCCCTGGGCAGTGGCTGTGCAGGGTGTTGTGGGGATGCTGGGGGGTTGCTGGGTGAGATGTGCACGTGCGGTGGTGGAGATCATGGCTATCGGCATCATATCAACCTGCTCGGCTTGAAAGCAAGCAGTGTCAGCCCCTGCTACAGCCCAAGTAATCCTGTGTTAATCCTTACATCGGCCTTTAACACCAGCCGATGGTGCCTTGGCAGGAAAGGATGGCTTGAGGTACGTCCGAGCTTTGTCACTGCCCTCCTGGTAATGAGAAACTCATCCTTTGCTTTAACTGGGGGGCTATTTAACACAGTCTTTTATCTGTATTTAAGGTTCAGTTCGATTCACAAACACTGTGCTGTAGAAACATGGGTCTGGAAGGATCTTTGGTCCTGTATGTTGCCCTTAGGGACAGCACATGGTCCCTCCCAGGAGAGCTGGAAGCTCTTTATACCTTTTTCCCATTTCATTTATCGCCTGAGACCGTCCATGAAATTCAGCTGGAGCCTGCAAGTGATACTGATTTTGCCAGAATTTGATTTTTCCAGCAAATTTATTGTAGGCAAAATGAAATCATCGACCCCCGAGCGCTCTGGTGCCCTTGTTTTAAGGAAGATGCCGGGAAAAACTCAAGGGTAGGGCAGTGCCGTGACTTGGGGCAGAGCGTTTTCCCATGGAGGAGCACAGTGTGTTACTCACCTGCACATGGAGTAAAGGAAAACCAAGGGGAGGATTCAGCCCAGGGCACCAGCCTGACATCCAGCCCCAACAGCAGATTACCTCTGCCTTAACACTTCTACTTGAAAACGAGTTTTAAATTAGAAAAAAACACGGGCACGGGAGGAGATGGAAAGTGGGTGGCATGGATTTTTGCCAAAATACTGCCTGGATTTTATGCAAATCTCTGGTGGTTAAAGCAGAAAGAAGGATGTGAATAGAGTGTGACTCTGTGCATAGACTTGCTGCTGTTTGCTATGCTTGCAGTGCGGTTAGCTAGCCATAGCGCGAACAAACGGAGCAGCGAAGAGAGGAAAATGATCCAGCATCGTTTCAGTGGCTGGGATACACGCCGGTGCGACTAATAGATCCTGCTATTACACATCTGTAAAGTCAAGAAATACAGCTCGTTCCTCCCTCTGCTGCCTGTCACCTGGATTAATGGAGGATGTTCATCTTTTCCCAGCAGAGGCTGAGGATACCAGCGGTGCTGAGATGACATAGTCGGTGGCACCAGGTCGCTGAGCCCTCCGGAGAGGGAGATGCTCGAGGCAGGTTATTCGCAGCACGTTTTGTTTTCTTCCAGAGAGCCGGGTCCTGGCATGAAGGAGAATCTGATAACGCAGCTGCCGGATCAAAACTGGCATTTTCCTTGGGGTGCAAGCGAGGTGGTGCGGCTGAAATGAAACCCACACGTTGCTGGAGACGGTACAAGGGCTCATCGGAGACGCCCGCGGCGGCAGAAGTAACCACATCTGATCGGCTGCTTGACAAGCGTGATTATTGGTCTGCCTTCCTCTGATGGATCGTTGGTGCGGTCGCGCAAAATAGCCTCCATTTATTGTCTGATTTCGTGGGTTTAATGGGTTTTCTCTGGCTGAAAGGCTGAGCTGCACTCCAGGGAAAACAATTACCTTCCTCGCTTAATAAGGAAGATGAACTGCAGGCTGGGCAGCAGGCAAAGGAGGGGCCTTAAGGAGTCGCTGAGTGGGATGAGCACCCCCCTGGAAAACATCTGGGCACAATGCAACCGGGGGCAGCAGGTGCCTGCTCGCCTCCGGGGATCTGGGGCACTTGCGGCTACGGTGGTGGACATTGCCCGGAGCTGATGGTGGGAAGGATGCAGGACCAAATCCCTCCTGTCCCCCCATAGCAGGGGCTGCGGGGAGCGAAGCGGTGGCAGAGAGAGGGGAAAGCCTTCTGCAGCCTCGGGTCACGCCTTGGCGCTCTTCCCTGTACATAAGATGGGGGATGCTCTCTCCAAACAGAAAGTCTGGGTTGGGTCGGACGGTGTCTGTCAAGCCTGATGTGAGGAGGAAGGTGGCTGCTGCGCCCGGAGCTACGCGTCTTTTCTCCCCATAGAAACGCAAGGGTGATCCCTGGTCCCCGGGGATGGGACACGCTCATAGAGAGTGACAGGCTGGCACATGCCCCTGGCTATGACATGGCTCAAGTAGGGGAAAAGTGACTCAAACGCAGGGATTTCACATGATTTTCCCTGCTGAATGCTCAACAGGGTTTCTTGAAGGATCCAGTCCTGGGCCTGAAGATGCTGCCATGCGGCTGCTTGCCAAAATGTACTCCTTAACGCATGCTAAAAGGAAACGTTTGTTTTTCCTATGTGCTCAGTTTGGCAGGAGCTGAAATTTCAGTGAAACACAACTCTAAAACTATCTAGTAACGTAAATGAATATATCCACTCCAAAATCCACTTGGGGTGGTGCCCAAGCTGCCACGTGCTATCTGCTCTCAGCCAAACCGTCCCATCACTAGCTCCTGTTCGACGTCATTCCCTTTTTTTGACCTTTTTTTGTGTCTAGCTCCTTTCGAAAGCAGCAGACCAAGAGCCGAGCCCATCTTCTCCAGTGCTAGAAGAGACTTTTAAAAGACCGTGTGTGTACTCAAACCTTACACCTCTGGCTTTGGCCCAAAGGGGATGAGTGTTTGGGTTGCTTTCTACAGCCCCAATTCTGCAGCCACATGGGATGAAAGAGACCAAGTTTGGTGGGGGTTTTTTAATATATTTTAAAATATATTTTAATATATACAAGTATTTTGTTAGCTCTGCTGGTTGCAAGGAACAGTTTAGGCATGAACGTTAAAAAATAACAAAAAAAAAATCAAATAGAAGAGAGTCAAATAAAAAGGTGCTTTTGTTATTAATACTTGAATTGCTTTGTTTGCAGCAGTATTAAGCCCTGATAGCCATGGGGATGCGCTGCCTGCCCGCCACCCCCCAGCCCCATCACTGCCACCTCTGCTGCTGGGACCAGCCATGTCCCCGGGGCAACCCCGAGCCGTGGGGCTCCCATGGGACCACCCCGTGAAACAGGGCAGTTCCAGGGGTTCATTAAGACTCACCAGCCAGGACGTGTTCGGAGACAGGTAAGCTTGCAATCAGCCTCCGTATAAATCACAGCTTTGCACTGGGTGTGCTCTTGCTGTTATTTTAATAACAAACACAGTTGTTGCTACCATATAACTGGTGTTATTAATAACAAACACTTCCTTTCTCTAATATTTTTTTTTCCTGGCAGAAATACCATCAGAAATACCCCTACTAGCTGCCTATCAAACTCACAAACAGTGGGCAGGCCAGTAGAGCTCAGAAATCTGTGATATTTCTCCATTGTTTGTAATCTTTCCTTAAAAGGAATAAAAAAAATATACGTCTGCCTATCAAGTGCTCTCAAATAAAAGTAATCTCGCGTGGTCACTCGAAGGAACGTTGTAAGAGAAAACAGCCAGCCGAATTTACGCAGCAACAGGCTTAGGGAAGGAACGGGGTAGGCTGGTTGGTTTTTTTTTGGCTTTCAAAAGGCTTTTCCACAGCAGAGGTTAAGAAAAATATTTGTTTGGCCAAAAGCTCTAGAAAATAGGAACTGACATTTCCCAGGGATGCTGGCAAACCAGGGTGTTCAAGCTTTCATGAGAAGCTCATTGGTCAGCTGGGAGTGCAGCTTTTCTGGGAGAAAAAGTGATAAATAAGGCTATTTTTGGCTTTACTAAAGGCACCTAGAATCCAGGGCTGCTGCCAGAAAGCTGGCGCTGGAAAGAAGAACAGCTCAGGGTGGCCCTGGGAGGGATGCAGGGCTACCATGGAGCTGGTTATCTTTCACGGGGGCAAAGCTATGGGTGCTTTCAGGTTTATAGGATGTTTGCAGCTATGTGGACACTGTCTGGAGCAGACCATGGGTGTCATGAGTTGGGTCAGTTCGCCAACAAAGGCTGGGACAAGCTGTGAAGCAGCAGTCCTGGAGTCGAGGCTCTGATCAACATCAGCTCAACTGCTCCGCGTGGGTGACCAGGGCAGGTAGAAATGCCACCAATCAACAACTTAGCAAAACTGGTTTAAACTGTTTTACCTGGCAACAGCTCACTTAAACACACTGTTCTCCTATGTTCAGCAACAGACTTCTCTTTTCCAACCTGACTGGGAGGTGAGGTGTCTCCCGTACCATCATCCCTGATGACGCCCCGGGTGTCACGTGGGTTAGGACATCTGTACTGAGCCATGGATTTCCGCTGGCTACACAATATTTAGTGGAGAGAAGATGCCGCAGCTCCGGGCTAACAGCCCTGTAGCGTGTCCAGGTTATGTGCGAAGTAGTTTTCATCACGTATTTCACAATAACCTAACTTAATGAAAAATTAATGTTTTGCACATCACAGGGTATTTATTCTGATAATAATGCCTAGTAACAACATGAACAGCAGCTTCCATCAGAAATGAACTCTCAAAAATGCCAGGAGAGGTTCGAAATGGCTTTCCAAAACTACTACCTCACTGAAAGGTCATAGTAAGTCAACATGTCCAATTTTGAGATTTAGCTGGAAATATCCAAGATTTGTATCCTTGAGAATGGTTCTACTTTTGCCAGCAAAAGGAGATAAACATTGTAGACTTGATCCATATTTTAAACCCACCAGTTCAGTAAGACACAAGCTTAGATGTTTTTTATTACAAAACATTTTATTGTAGTTATTTACACCCGTTCCTTGATAAGTGTATAAATGTAAACATTTATTATAGATGTATTTCTCTTATCTTACAGTCCATCTCCAGTTCAGAGTAAATGTTGGTTTTAAGCATACAAGTAGTGAGGAGATTTAAGCTATATTCACAGAATATACACCTGCGTGCAATTAAAGTTCACCAGCCCTAAGCTAGTGGTATGGACACTGTCCCATTAGCTCTACTTCTGCTTCTCGTGTGTACACTGGAGTCTGTGATGTCATCGGCATGATCCTCACTTTTCTTCTCTTTCAAGCTGTTGATGAACCTCAGGGTTATTTCATCCCATTCCTCAGGGAGCAGCATCAGCAGAAAACCGATGCAAATGATGATGGTGGCTCCCAACCTCACTACGCTGAAGATCATTTTGTGCTTCAACAGATCCACAGCTGTGAAGAAGAAACAACAGTGCCGTCAAAACTGTGGCAGGACGATCTACAGCATCGGAGCAGCCTGGCACATCTCTGTAACCTGTGTGCTGCACTCTGGCTGTGACACTGGCCACGTCGCTCTCAATTCTCTAGTGATCACCTCCTTGACTTCAGAGAACAGCTTTGACCTGAGAGCGCAGTACTGGAAGCGCCACATCTCCTCTCTGCCTTCATGCAGGCTCTGAGGAAGCGTTGTAGGGCCAGTCTAAGCCTCAAGGTTTCCATTTCTGCTCTGAGAGGGGAAGGTACTTTATGGTAACTCTTTATCTACAGCAGGATGCATCAGCATAATGTTTCTGTGGGCTGCATGGACCAGTGATGCAGGTCAAAAAGCTGAAGTTGATGCCTCCAGGCCCAGCCTCCCAGCCCCACAACCAGCAACAAGCGCACACCTGAGCCCTTCAGCAGCCTCTTACAGGTACCGTTTGGCAGCTCCGACATGCATTCCCCTAAAAATAGATGTTTCTTTGAAAACGTGCTCAGATACCTGGAGTGGCGAGGCTAAGAGGGTGGTGGAGGAGACTGGAAGAGCAGAGACAGAGGCTACTCAAGAAGACAGGACTCTGGAGTAACCTTCCACCCTGCCCTGCTGCCGCATGGTAAGTCACTGCAGCAGCAGCACGCTGACCCTACTACATCTCAGCAGCAACCAGCCTGCCCTCTGGACACATCCCATCGCTCACAGAGAAAGGAGCCAAGACAAAAAAAACCAGACTTTCACCAACTGAAACACCCACCATCACCAGCAGCTTCCATGGAAGATGAAGACTGAACTGCTTCTGAAATACCTGACAACAGATTTTGACTAGACAATAAACTGCTTCTGCTGTCTGCATGCTCATGTGCTTATTCTGCCACCAACAACCAGGGTACTTGTACCTGCATTTCCAGGGACACTGAGCACTGTGCCAATAGAGATCAGAATGGGGTACGTAAGCACGACGCCGACATTAACCAGAATATTGAAAGCTAGGGAAAAACAGAGAAAATAATACGTGATTATGTGCAAAAACACTGGAGTGAGCCTTTTCTCCTCCACCTTGACCCTAAAAGTATGATCCGTGCTCAGTATGCACACTGCAATTATGTAGTTGTCACAGAGTGATTGATTTTTATTTTTTTTTTTTTTATATATGAGTGCAAAATGAGGGGAAGTTCTGCAGGGGAGAAGAGGGAGGGCTGTACGGCCTTTCACAAACTGTAGTACCAAGGTTATCAATCACGCTTGTATTTCTCAGCTGTAATCAGATACCAACAACCTAGTTTTGCTGCCATAAGCCATCACTTCTCCTCCTACCAGAAAGATGGTGACCCTGGGTTCCCCCCTGGGCTGAGGCTGTGCTGTCCTTCTCTTGGTAGGACACGTCACTGATGAAAGGCCCCACGGCCCTCTAGCAGGACCACACCCCAAAGGTGACAGCGGCAGGAACACATACTCTAAAGGACACTACAATTAGCTGATGATATTAACTGTGAACTAAGGAGATTGGAGTGAGGCCATGGTCTTGCTGCTGTGTTGAAGGCAAAATGAAAGCTGACAGAGGTACAAATGTTGAACACCTTTAACTTATGGGTAGGTTTTTTTGTTTGGTTGTTTTTTTTCACATGGCAGCTCTGGGGAAACCTTATAGCAGCCTTCCAGTCCCTAAAGGGGCACCAGAAAAGCTGGGGAGGGACTCTTTGTCAGGGAGTGTAGTGATAAGACAAGGGGTAACGGTTTTTTAAACTGAAAGAGAGGAGATCTGGATTAGATATTAGGAAGAAATTGTTTACTGCGAGGGTGGTGAGGCACTGGCCCAGGTCGCCCAGAGAAGCTGTGGCTGCCCCATCCCTGGAGGTGTTCAAGGCCAGGCTGGATGGGGCTTTGAGCAGCCTGGTCTAGTGAGAGGTGTCCCTGCCCATGGCAGGGGGGTGGAACTAGATGGTCTTTAAGTTCCCTTCCAACCCAAACCATTCTATGATTCCCAGCCAGCTCCAATTTCCTTGAGAGATCAAAAGCAAACTGCAAAAACTTCCCTTTCACACTCTTCCCTAGAGTGTTCCTCCAGCTCTCGCTGCCAGGGGCTGGTGCTGGGCGCTGTGGCAGGACCCCAGGGTCCCCCTGAGCACCCAGCACCCAGTCCTGCTGGTGAGTCCCCCATGTGAAAAAGAGCAAGCTTGTCTGCTCTGCAAGATAAAAGCTTGGATTTGGGTTTTATATGCTTGGGTAGATCGCTGGGTGATAAAATAGCCCTACTTTTCGTTGCTTAGGTGCTGGCAGAGCAGCTGCAGTTCTGGTTAGAGCAGCTTCAAGGTGGTTTGGCACCTCAGCTGTCAGCCCCTCCATGCCTCAGGACGGCTGTGGATGGGCTACATACCAGGCAATGACATCCTCTTTGTTTCCATTTAATATACTTGTAGCAGTGACAAAAAAACCTCTTCAATTACAAAATAATAGAGACTTTACTAAAGGAAAGGATGTTGCTATATATCTGGAAATTAAAACGCCCCTGGGCTGAATCCAACAGCTCTTCTGCCTGGCTAGAGGCTGGCAATCGTGGCTCTGAAAGAGGGAGCCTTGTGGAGGGGAGGTGAGGACCACAGGCCATGGACCAGCACCAGCCTTTGCAGGCTACAAAGCTGTGTGAGCTCTGCCCTGAGCCCCGCAGCACCAACAGGAAGGTGCCCCATCGCTGTGGGTCCCCATGTCAGTGTTCACCCCCCGCCCAGAACATGCCAGGAATTGATGAGGGACACACGCCGCCCTTTGAAATTGGATGTACAGCAATCAAGCTGTGCCAGAGACAGGGAAATATCAATGAAACTATGGTAGGAATGTCACGATGAAAAGTGGACAATTAGTAAGACTGCTTCACGTTTATTTTCTGCTATTAATACTAGTATTAAGGTTTCTTACGAAAAAGATGCATCGGTTCTCGAGGAATACCTCTTTGCACTGGGGTCAGATTTAATCTGTGAGAGAGCTGTGCTGCTTAAGGGGGGAATCATTTGTGCATGGGTAATTTTGTACTGGGGTGGGCAGGGAGGGGAAAAAAGCTAGAAAAACGAGTAAATTTTTTTATCACATACCTAACCAGAGGCCGGCCACTCCACACAGGTAACCCCACGGCACAGCAGAGAAGGGGGACCAGTACTCCACTTTTGTAAAATACAGTATGATCGGGGTAACAGAGATGAAAATTAAATTGAAGAAGCCCAGGGTAGAAACAAAATGAGCCGCTTCCCCAAAGTTTGCACTTCCAAGAAACATTTTGAACAAAACCTGCAAAGGAGAGAAGAGAAGAGGGTTTTAGACTTCGTGCCTGCGATGGGAAGCAAAGTCCTCCAGCAACTTTTGCAAGGGCCATTTTGGTCTGATTTCTGCCATTTCCTGTGTTTCAGCCCAGAAGCGGGGTACCGTGTTATTACACCATAGATGGTTGTGTCTGTACAACAAAGCTTAACACAAAATGCCAGGAGGAGCGAGTGTAACTAAGAACCTGAAGACAACGCCGTTCAAGCAACAGAAGTTAGAGGATTTGGGCTGTACTTGGCACTGTTAGGAGCCCAGTGGCATCCATGGCATAAACCTGCCACGAGAGGAAAGCCGAGCCTGGATGGACTTGCTTCAGGCTCACAGGTAGCCTGAGCCTCGTGGAGGATTTGTCCTGCCCGAGTCTAAATCAATGCACTTTGAGTGATTTGCGAATGGCCACAACACATTTATCAGCGAGACAACCTATGTCTAAAGCTGGGAGGCAACTTCTCATCCCACTGCAACTAAATACAAACTTCTGCTTCTGTTTACACACACTTCAGCCTCCCCCAGCTGACATCAGGGGGTCTAGAGAACAAGTTCTACGAGTGACAGCTCAGAGGAAATGGGATTGTTCAGCCTGGAGAAAAGAAGGCTGATGGAAGACCTTATCGCTCTCTACAACTACATGAAAGGAGGATGTAGCCACCGGGGATTGGACTCCTCTCCCAAGTAACAGGCGATAGGACAAGAGGAAACGGCCTCAAGTTGCGCTAGGGGAGATTTAGGATGGATATTAAGAAAAATTTCTTCACTGAAAGGGTTATCAAACATTGGAACAGGCTGCCCAGGGAAGCGGTGGAGTCACCATCCCTGGAGGTATTTAAAAAACGGGTGGTGTTGAGGGACATGGTTTAGTGGTGGACTTAGCAGTACTAGGGTGACAGTTGGACTCAATGATCTTAAAGGTCCCTCCCAACCTAGACAATTCTATGATTCTGTGTTTGTAAAGTTTTTCCCAAAAAGGCAGCTAACCACAGATCTTGACGTACATGTAAATTAAGGCAAAGACTTCTCTATGCTAAATCCCAGCTATCTGGTTGTACTTGATGACCCTGAAGGTCTCTTCCAACCAAAACGATTCTATGATTCTAGAAATACACCTAGAAATACAGCCCAACCTGTTCCTCACTCAGGCATGTCCCTGCCTTCTTCATCCCTCGCCTTCAAGAGCAGCCACCGCTTTCAAGCAGGGGGGGCAAGACCTGAGTGTCCCTAACGCACCGCCCGCACCAGGCACATGCAAGGGCTTGGAGCCCGGCATGAGGGCAGAATACGCAGGAGACGCCGCAGACTCAGGCTCTCCTCCTCCCTGCCGCAGATGCCAGCCCCCTTCGAAAGGGTGTCGAGAAACTGCGGCGGCAGGAAGTGATTAAAACATGATCTGAAACCCCTCGCAGCTGAGTAACGGAGATTTCATTAAAGGCTCATAAAGCAAAGTCATTCTGAATATTTGGCAGCTAACAACTAATTACCCTCAGAGCAGATTTCCTGACACTGTGACATCGCGTGGTCACAATATGAATGATGCAGGAGGGATGAATAAAATAAAGCATCTCTTTTCTAGTGATTCGCTTTGTACTCGTGCATTTTTAACATCCAATGTTAAAGAATCTAAGAATACTAATAAACAGTTATGACCTACCTTATACAATGCAGATGTAGAGGCTGATCCAACGGCATATGCTACCCCGATAATTGAATCACCCTGGAAACCATCTGCATATGCCATCATTACGATTCCTGTGATTGCCATTATTGCTGCAACTATCTGCACAGACAAAACAAAGCAATGTAAAGCTCGGCGCAATTTCATTACATGGAAAGAGATTATCACTGTGTGGGGTTTTAATGAGTGTCACTAGCTGCTTTCTCTGACTTGAAGCTTTCTTGCTTTCCCTTAAATAGGGAAAATTATGTACGGATGGGAGAGATGTAAAACATAACGAAAGTGTATGCACTGATAGCAATACGGATCTATAGCATTGCAAATTCTCCTGGGACCTACTGACAGAACATCCATCATTAAGTGTTTTATAAGCTAAACATCCACTTTGGAGATAATGACTCCAAGATGAAGACATTTTAAGACATTATGCTCTACTATACAAGAAGACAAATATTGAGCAAAGCCATCAATTTGACTTGAAACACAAACATTTATTTAGATGACAAGCCTTCCTGGACATCACTCCAGGAGAATGACTCCTGTATTATGGAATACCAGTGTACCACTGGGAGCTCTTCCAGGCTGGTGCATGGTATTTCCTAACAGCCCTGCCAGCTTTCTTGGACAGACATGACCAAATGTCTTTATGAAGCCTTTACCTTTGTGCTTCATTTTTTGGACTAATTTGAAAATTCCAGACAGAGCTTCTAAGGAGCTTCAAAGAAAAAGAACAGAAATAATTAACTACCCCGTACCTAAAATCCTGGGTCTTGACTCCAAAGACCTTAAGGAAGTGGTAGGGATCCCGAAATGTTTTATTCTTTGAAAAACTCCCCATCGCTACCTAATTGCCCTCAGCAGGTCAATATGGAGTCTGAATTTCAAAGACACTGAATACCTAGCTTCCATGGACTGCAGAGGAAAACACGTTTCCTCAGATCTGTGGAAAATCACAGCCCCACTTCTGAAAGACAGGGGGGTTTATAGAGTTGTTTTTTAAAACATTTTATCATTATAAAAACGCTGTTCATGTAGAACAGCTCACTAGAGCTGGGTGTAGAGCAGAAGATGCATAAATGCAGATACCCAAAGCTGGCTGTTACAGAATCAGCAGCAACACTTAAGGTTCAGACCCTCTTTTCTATTCCCAGGTATCCATTAAATCACACAACTGCTCAGCAGATAGGCAAGGCAGGCTCTCCCCATTCTTACAAAGGAAGAAACTTCACACCACAGACCTTAAAAGCATCTTAATCAAATCACGTGCCCTTCTGCAGTGAAGCCTGACTTTCAGATCTCATGCAGTTTAACCAGGAGTCCCAGAAACCCCACTGATACTCATCCCAAGCAGATGTGAGCCAGACTAAGGCAATAACCACAAAAATCCCACAAAACGTTTTCAACAGAGACGGTCAGTAGAGCAAAACCATGTTCCAAGGGACCGGGACACATGCCTGACATAAGTAAACGTGTCCACACACAGGGATCAACCAAGGATCAACTCCCAGGGTGGAGCCAATCTCCGAGACTACAGGTCAAAATGTTAGTGCTCCTAAATCCCACAGGTATCTAGGCCAACATTTTCGCTGAGGAACTCATCTCCCGGGTGCAGCTTTAAGTACTTCCCTCTCACTGTTAGCCCTATTTTACCAGTCACTGGGGCACATGGGTACCCCCTCGCATTGCTGTCACAAACCACAGTGCATGGCTATATCCCACCTTACTCCTATTTAAAACATCCAAGCTCCAACATACACTTCACCAAAGCTGCCTCGCTGCCACCTAAACCTGACGATACCGTTGATGCCTCCAAATTCACCATGAAGTGGCACTTGAGATATAGATCCCCCAACTTAACAAGGGCTGGACTCACAGTCACTTGGGTGTAACGCAAGGTTTGATGAGACCTGGAAGGGCTTTAGCAAGAATTTTATTCCTTCCCAGAATAACACATCCCAGCAGCTGGGGCGTTCTGGGAGAAGGGCTTGAGTCTCTTCATCCAGAGGAGGGACGTGGAATTAAAGTGCTGTCTCTGGGCTTCAGGTTCTCACCAGCGAGCTGCTGAGGAGGGCAGGGGAGCACACTGCATTTTCCAGTGCCTAAATGGGAACCTGGCCTTCACCCAAGACCCCACCCTCCGCTGTTTGCCCTGCTGAAACATCAGGGCACATCTGTCACAGGACGCCCATACCATCACCCAAGAGGGAGCAATGCTTATTTTGATCCCTGAGCTTAATCTCCCTGAGGACCTGCGAGGAAAACAAAGTTCAATTCTCTTAGAAGAACTGAGTTTCAGTCCCGTTCATCAGAAATGGTCCCTACAGAGCTTCTCCCTCCAACCTTTGGTTTAGTGACTAGTTCGTTAGCAATATAATTGTGCAATACTGCTGCTCTCTTTACAGTTTATACTAAGATACAAATACCACAAAAGTCCAGCCTTGAAGCCACACAGAATTGCACCCAGGACCTTCCAGCCATCGGCATGGCCCCCTCCTATCAGTTTCCAGATCCCCCCTCACCCCGCTCCACTGCCGGGCTGGTTTCATCTCACGCTGCACTGTGCGTCTTGCCTCGCATGTAAATTCAGATGTAGCATTCCAGCTGTCAGCTGGAATATTTCAGCTGTAATATTTCAAGCAATGTCTCCCATAAGGCAAAACAGAAAAGTCCAATGTAGTTATTGCCACCTTCCAAGGGAAAGAATCGAGATTTAACTCTTGGTGCACTCATCCCTCAGATCCAGCAAGTGAGTCCTGTCCTTGTATTAGTGGAAATGAGTAGATCCATCATCCCCAAGAGGAGATTCTTCCTCTTGGGAAAAACGTCTTCCCAGTCTGACCACAACAGATTTAGAGAGCCAGTTTCCTAATTTAATCAAATGTTTAGAAAGCCAAGCACTTTTTTCCCCCTGAAACAACTAAAATGATGGACACATATGGAGCACCATCTCATGAGACATTAGATAAATAAGACCTGACACTGGAAAACAGCGAGAACATTATTTAAGTTTCATGTTCAAAGCTCTCCCTGCAAATTATACACCACTGCATCAGCACAGATGACCTCTGCCTAGCAATTGCGGTGTTTGCTTCAGAGACCCAAGAGCACATCCTGCAGGCTTCTGGAAGCTGGCAAGAAGCAGCAAGGTCACAGCGAAGCAAAGCTGGTTGTTGTAGCCGACAGCTCGTTAAACAAGGCTTTTAATTAATGGAAGAGGGTAGTAACTTTCTTTTGGAGCCTCCTAGGTAAGGAATGAAATTAGCCTGCCTCTTTTTCTCCCCCCTGGAAGAGAGCAAGGCCAACCAACATTCTACTCAGGAACATTTTTTCCCCACATGAAGCACAGCAGAAAATGAGGTGCTACAGTAAAGAAAGCTGTCTCCAGGCTAAAGTCAACTTTTTTGGGGGGAAAAATGTCCCCAAACCACTCTGTACCTACCTGATAAGCATTAATTCAACTTCACAGATGAAATACAACCAAGGGCTCAAACATGCAAACATTTAAGCGTGTAGCTAAATCTAAGCAACGCAAACAACGGAACTACTCAAACACGTGAAGTCTTCGAAATGTTTTTGATTGCTCTGAGCCAAAGCTGTCTGAAATTCCTTAAGTCCTGGTGTAACATGGATACGTTATTAATTTCTGAGAAATTCAGAAACGTCCAAGCAAAGATTACGGTGCAGAGAGGGATTGTGCTATGTTTCCTTGTGCAGGGCAGTAGGTACTTCAAGGCACCTAAGGTCTACCTGCACTACTTTTGCAGGTAAATAGCTATACAGTTATTGCTGTATAAGCACTTCTCATACGAATACTCTTTCTCCAGCTGGTGTTTTTCTCTCTTGGGTTGGGTGCAAGCTCCTTCCCACGCTACAGCATCACCACTGAGGGCATGCGGCTCTCACTGCAGAACGCACACAGCGGGTAGCTTAAACGTAGCCAGGGTAGCAGGTCTCTGCATGGAGCCCCCAGAAGGACTTCTACGGCTAGTCAACAATTCCATGGGCAAGATTATGCTGTACCATAAGATGGCCATCAAGACAGGTTTGTCTTTAGACAGCCCATCTGAAAATCCAGCCCCCCAGCCTGGCTGGCCGATGCTTTCCAGGGTGTGCCAGAGCGGTGGGGGACCGGAGAGCCATCGGGCTGCTTGGAAACACTTTGGAGACCATCTGCTATGAGACCAGGTGGGCAGGGAGCTGGCAATGCTGGAAATCTGCCACAGAGCCTCGTCGGCTGCTGGTTTTCAAGCCCAGGTAGATGAAAGCTGTCTCAGTGCATCGCCGTCAGCTGCATCCCCATCTCCAATGCACCGCAGACGTGCCCGGTGGCTCTGGAGCTCCAAAAGAGCTTCCAGGAGCTGAGCTCCTTTCGAAAAACTGGCTGTGCTCCTGGCTGCCGAGTGCTTTCGCAAAAACACTGGCTCAGAGTATGTGATTAAGCTCTTATTTCTTTTCATCCCCTTACTGTCCAAATAACCTAATTACACGTGTTCCCTGAGAGGCTGGGGGGCGAAAGCAGCAGAGGCATTCAAAGCACAAAAGGCTGGGTCCGCGCTGCGCTGTCGTATTTTTAGTTCTCAAACACTCTCCTGCGTGGTTATTAACATCATTAAGTGTTATTCTGGCAGGAGGGCTGCTGGAAAACACTGCTAATCACCTTTCCAGCACCGGGCATCTAGAACCTGCCAGTTAGCAGCAAAACCAGTCTTCTTTCATGTGCGGGATTTGCTGTTCGCTTCTTCTGCCAGGTTTTTCTTATGCAAACCTCACGGTGTTTACAACATTAATACTAATGCATATTTATAGCAATGTTTTTTTTTATTATTTTAGTCAGTGAAAAATAACTAAGAACTGAAAATAGCTTTAGTATTTCTCATCTAGATTTCTTTAAGAGAGTAGGTTAGGAAAATACAAGAGCTATGCTTGCTTTTCTAGAAAGACGCTGCTTTGAGACAAACATTAGCTTAAAGGGTACAAAATTTCCTATTTTTTCAACTGGAAACTGAGATGATCAAGGGGCAGAGGAGGGAAGTTACCGTTCCTGTTAATTTGTGTAGAGAAGAACCAAGGATTTCAAACCCTGCTTATTCTTTAAGTTAGTCATCAGCAGCCTGAGGGCAGGTCACATTCACCTGATGCTTCTCTATTTTAAAGGGTAAATTGAAATTATAAATAAATAGTATATGAAATTTAGACTAGATATTAGGAAGAAATTTTTCACTGAGGATGGTGAGGCACTGGCCCAGGTTGCCCAGAGAAGCTGTGGCTGCCCCATACCTGGAGACGTTCAAGGCCAGGCTGGACAGGGCTTGGGGCAACCTGGTCTGGTGGGAGGTGTCCCTGCCCAGGGCAGGGGGGCTGGAACTAGATGGTCTTTAAGCTCCCTTCCAACCTAAACCATTCTATGGTTCTATGATCCTCTGAAATAGATATACAGGTGTCTGGCTTTAGCACTGCAAGATGAAATGTCCGTGTCCTTACCTTCAAGGGCACTATGGCTGAGGTCTGTGGTGCTGGGTGCACCTCCTCGACTTTGCCTGGTCTGGGCAGACCCTCCACTGAGGCAGCCCAACAAAACCCTCCTGGCACATCCCTACCCAAGAACTCACTTGCATGATGGCACATATGTCTTGAGGTGCCAAGGCCCCGTGCCATTACTAATTGCCCAGCCAACCCTGTCTCACCAGGAAATCAGGGGAACTGTTTTACTTCAAACAATCTCCTCTTCCATTCCCGGAGCCCAAGCACAGTGCTCTCTTCAGTGTGTTGGCGTCTGCTCCAAAAGTGAGATCAGATGCCTGGGAAACAGAATGCCTTTTCCTTTAATTTATGAACCCTTCTCTCACATTATTAATCAAAAAAAGCTGCTGCCCTCATTTATTTTTTTAAAAACAAACCCACTCAGATGACTGTCCTGATCGATCACGCTTTCCATGGAACTTAGACCCAGTTGTTGGTGGTCCCTTCTGGTCACAGGCACCACACCTGGCCCCAGCCAGTTCCTAAGGAAGTTCAAGGCTCTTCATAGTTTAATCAGGATTGTACCCAACATGACCATTAGGCCTTGAGCCATTTCAAGAGAGAAATCTGCATCAGCAGAACTGGCAGAAGGCCTAGCTATTCCTTAGCCAAGGTATAAAGTCAACAGTTAAATTGCTGCATATTAGGAGATTTGTGTATGTGAAATTACAGGAAACATGCTTGCTTTCCACCAGATCCAGCCACACATTATTTTGCCGGAGTTCTTTTTTTTGTTTTGGTTTTTTTTTCAGGGTCCATATTACTGCCAGTGAGTCCTTTAACACTTTAGTGCAAAATCCACCTTCGTCCAAAACCCACCTTTGTGCAAAACGGTTGCTGTCCCTTTCAATCTGTATTTATCACATGCACATGTGTATGCATTTATGTGTATGTAAAATAGGGTGGCATAAGAAAAATGCATTACATATTGAAAACAGCTATCTATCCAAATGAGTAATAAAATTGCATTGGTTAGAACGTAAGCATTCATCACTATGTTTAAAATAAAATTAATTGACTGTACTTCAGCACTGTAACCCAAGACAGAATAGGGTTTTATGAACTGGAAGTCCTCCTGTTCAAATTCATCAAATTATACTTAGCTGTAATAGCTTCTTGAAATTCCCACATCCTATTACCTCTGGAGCCTGAGATCTCTAAGTGATCGTCAGGCTTAGGGTTGCATCATAAAATTAAATGAGAAACGGTTTCATGGTATATACATACCATAATGCGGCAGTACTATGGCAGCACAATAGCTTATGGATTTAAGGGCAATTGTGAAAACAAGAGAGAGTTGAAAATCAGGCATGTCATTACCCGTGCTCCCATGAACCTGTCTTTCAGCACAATCCAAGAAAGCAAGAAGACAAAAGCTTTGTTACAACAGAATAGGGCAGAGACGTCTGTGGCTGTCAGCTTCTTTAAAGCCAGTAAATACAGGTAGTTAGTCAAAGTCCACAGAATAGAAAAGGGAGCAGTCCTTTTAAGAAAGAGTTTCAGCGTCAGACCATCTTCACCAAAAATCCGACTGCATTCCCTGTGAAAAGCAAAGAATTTAAAACTCAGTTAGGATTTTCCTTAGCATTCACTCCAGCACAACAAACATTCATTAGACTTTTATCACATTCAATTAAGTGCTTTTCCTAACTACTCCGCACACCCACAGGAACCTATTGTTTAATTCACATAGAGAAAAATAACCTACAGTCTTCTAAAAACAGCAATTTCGCAAATAGAAAAGAAGTAACTTACCTGGAATAATCACACTCTACGCAACAATAATCCCAGGGACTCACACACAGAAATGAAGGTTATTTATAATGCACTGACAGTTCTCAGACTCTGCCTTCAAGGCCAGGAACAGGGGGATTATAACTGCAATTTTTTCTCCGTAGGTTGACAATTTTTTTCTTGCTTTGCTCCAAAACCTGTTTTTATTCTTACTAAAATATATTCTCAAGTATGGCCAAGTAAGCTTTAAGAATTGCCTAAAGACACTCAAAAGTCACGGACACGTCACCATGGTGGGAAAGTGAGGCACCAGCCAGTGGGACGGAGCCAGTCAAACAAGAGTGTAAGAAAAGGAAGGAAAGGGGAGGGAAGGGTAGTTAACAGCTTTATTTTAATAAATGGTGAAAAGTTGTGTTCGCTTAGAGACATTTCCTTATGGATTAAATTGCAAACAAAATCTCTAGCTTCCCAAACACTGCGTCACACGCAAGTTAAGTGAGCTGTTTGCTTCTTAGGGTTTCAGGAGAGGGAAGGGTCGGCTCAGGAGACTCTGCTTTTGGGGCCAGCCCCCCTGTGCAAGCAGTCCCTGCACGGACTAAGGGGAGACCGAGTACTCCGGCACACAGCTTGGTTCAAGGCACATCACTGCACCTCTCCTGAAACATTCCTACCTTTCCCAAATTGGGAAGGATATTTTTTAGCAACTCCACTGTCTGCATTCTTGCTTAAAGGTATTCCTTGAGATATTCCCAGTGTGCTTCATTTCTTGAGGCGGCGGGCTCTCTGACACATCTGTTTAAAACATGAGAGGTCCCACGAATGAATGCTTCACACAACCGAAACACCAACGGAGTGAACCAAGGCACCATCGATCTGCAATGCATCCTTAGGAGGCAACATTAAGGGACTCATCTAAATGCCACAAGGCTGTGTTCGGAAGACTGCTAAAACACTAATTACGTAGAACTAATTAGTAACTTCAAAGATTGCACTGCAATGAGAAGTCAAAAACATTTGTTATTTGCAGGGAGGTGTGGTGTAATAATTATTCTGATTTGGCTTTGCCTTTAAAGACAGAATCATTTTCAGGTCTCCTAAACCATTTTTAGTAATTCTGGGGAATTCTGCTGTTAAAAATATTGCAGTTTTTTACTATTAGGAATGGAAACCATCGCTCTCGTTTTGAGGAAAGTAGAATAATAGCGTCTATGTAATACATGAGATCAGCCACGTCTTAACCTAAATGATTCGATGATTCTACTTAATAACCATTCATTCCCTGCTGCCACTAAAATGACACAGGGTACAAAGCAGTCACTTCTGGCAATAATAAATTCCTTTCTCAAACTCTGTGCCAGGGTGTCCAACAAGTTAACACTCAGGCAGGCGGATCTGCTAATTATCTCCTTCACCCTAGCTGACCTCAGTGTTCTCAGAAGTCAACTTCTTCTCCAAAGATCAGATCAGAAACATTACACATAGAAAGAGAATAGCTAGTCGTGTGTATCATTTGTCTGAGATGCAAAGCAAATACTCAGCAAAGCAAATAAACTGCACCATGGCTGTGTCACCATTACACGACACCAGAGCCAGGATGCCCAAGGATGTAAGAACAGATCTGCATTGTGAACCACAGACCTGTATGGAGCCGGCTCTCTCCAACCCAGTGGGAATTCTGCCGTGGGTTTTGATGCACGATTGGATCGTTACATGGTTGTAAATCCAACCTGTCTCAGAAGCTGTCAGGATCTGCCTTAGAGGAAACAAGCTTGTGCTGTGTTAAAACAAGAGAGGAAGGTGCCTGGGCTGCTCCCAGCAATGCAGGGCACAGTAAAGTACCCCAGCGCTATGCTGAGAGCGTACAACAGCAAAACCACCCAAGCACGTCACTCTGATGGACTCTGCAAGGCGGCAGGAAAAGCTCTTCTACAAATGTGCCACGGGAAATTATACCCCTGTCATCTGTCACGGCCCCCCCACTGCCAGGGAGATGCTGGGAATAAGCCCGGGGTTTCTGCTCCTCCATCCATGGGGAGGGGGGGGTGGTGGCTTCCAAAGCCAAAAAAGGGTGGGGAGGGGGATGCCAGAATGGATCAGGTTTTGTTGTCCTGCAGGTCTCTGGGACGTCTGCACACAGACAAACTCAGAGCAGAGTCAGGAGGACGGAGTCTGAAGCACCCTGACTGTGAATCCTCGGAAGGAGGAAGCCTCAGTGATTATTATATTATTCTGGGTTGGTCTCTGTGGGCTGGTCAACTATTTGGGAGAGGCAGTTGTGACAACGTGGCAAATGTCACTTATCTCTGAGTTCCCAGAGGCTGTGGGATGAGCACAGACTCACAGCTAGGAAAAGGAATCTGGAAACACTTCACAGGCCCCCGGGCAATGGCCTGTTTAAGCAGATGGAAGAGCATCCATTACACACAGTAGCATACAATGACCAGACAAAACAGGAGCCAGCAGTTCCTCACCTCTCCATTAAAAATAAACAGCAAAGGCTTGTGACAGGGTTGTGCTGAGCGAGACAAGGAATTCACCTCCGTGCCTAGGGGAACTCCATGAATAATGCTCAGCGAGTGAGGAGAGAGGAAGAACACTTTATTTTCCCAGTCATGGCTACAGTAGATTGCCTCGGGCTTTGTGAGGGCTGGTTGCTCAGTGGTTAACTCAGCCTCTTTGGCATGCAACTAAAATTAAACTTGCAGGAGTCATCACGACATGACAGTGATTAAAACCCCCGGCTCAGGAGAGACGGCTCCATGGATTCCTCCCCATACAGATAATATCGGTAGGCTGTTGACATAAAGGCAGAGACACATCTAAGGGCAGCTGACCCTGAAACTATGACACAAATTATTTCCAAGTGCACAAGAAGTCTATTTAAAACCTGCCCTCTAACATAAATAGCTCTTTTTATTTGCAGGTAGCCCTCAGCCATCAGCTCTGGGCCGTGTGCCATGCTCTCAGGAATTACAGCACCTCGGGCAGTCATGTAGCTCTGCCTCTGGCACCCACTAAAGAGCTCGCGTCGCCTCTTCGTTATTCTGATGCCAGCCCCTGCAGAAGAATGGGTTTATTCGCCCCTGACGCACAGCAGCCCCTGGAGTGTAATGCAGCAGCTGGTTTTGAAACAGCTTACAGAAAAAAAACAGAGCTAACAGACGCTACCTGGGGTAACGTGAACACGGCGAATGTAATTACATCACCCGGATTAAAACTTGGCAAGGCCACCAGTGACATTATGGCAGCAAAAAGCACCGCAGGACCTTTGGTGAGCACAAGTTGTCACTGTGTCATTTGGTCCTTCTATCTAAATGATGGCATCTGCTGCAATAAAATATCTTCCAGCTCCATTTCAGGAGACAGACACCAAACAGAGTGATGGCGGCTGAGCAACTGGGGAATTGTTTTCCAAGAGTGATCATCGAGATCACATTTTGCTGCTCATCTGAACATTAAGAAAGAGCCTGGCCAGCTGCATTTATCAGCTCAAGAGCTGGAACAAAAGGGAAGGGAATTGTGCGTGAGCCTTTCACACAAGCAGTGACTGGCTCAGGGGGCAGCACCAAGGGAATGCTGTCCCCCAACAAGGAATGGCCCAAGAAAAGCCCTGTTTTGTGCTGCTGGTCCCCCTCCCTACCACTGAGCCATGTGGTAGCAGCAGCTTCAGGCAACAGAGATCCTCATCTCTCCTCTGAAAAGGCGCCTGCAGTGAAGATCTAGGTTTGCAGTGCTACTCCAGAAGTGGCTGGGGAAGCTGGGCTGAGCTCCTGCTGCAACACAGATGGAGAGATTCGTAGGTGACAAACTTGCAGATGACAGATGACAGCAAGTATCAGCGACTTACGACTCTGTTTTTACTTCAAGTGACGCTCACATCTTGTTATCCTCCTTGTTAAAAAACCAACTCTTCCCAACATGTTCGTCTTTCATTAAACCTACACCTTCCTACATTCTTCCAGCCAGTGCCTCAAGGCTGCACAACTTCGGCTATTACCTAGTGGATATGTTCTGGCAGAAAGCTGTTGAATGTCGCACTGCTGTCCTTGAGAAGCCAAGACAGCGGATGGGGAGGCAAAATTTATTGACATTGAATATATTATCCACCTATTGCAAATTATAACTCTATTAGGATCCTATGTCAAGGCTGTGGAGTGTCTTCTGCTGTGGTAAACACCCGCAGCGTTAGATTTCCTATCGCCGAGCTTACTGAGCTTCAGGTCATTTTATTCATCACTAACACGTGGAGTTTCAATCTCTTTACGTGGGACCTCATATGAGAACAATCTACAACACTGAGAGGATACCAAGAGCTGTGTGTTCTGCTTCAAGACAACCAAGACACTTTGCTGAAATGCAGCAGGGAGGTAATAACCTTGAGTTCGTTTCTAAGACAACAAAATTTAATTTCTAAGGTAAAGCATGAAATACACAATTTACAATCCCAAGGATTATAAAACTTTCATAAAGTTGAAGACTGAAACTACTACCCTTCCAAGTGGTATTTACTGAATTAACATTGGCTCCATACAGCTTTGCCAGCCTGGGGCAGCACTCTGCAAGTCATTCGCATGATCAGTGATCTCTGCCAGGATATCATAGACACTGTTTGTTCTGATCCACTGGGAATATATCCTCTGGACAAAACGTCATCTGTCTTTAAAGCGCTGAGTGAGTAACTACATTGTCTAGAAACACAAAGACAAATCACCTCTGGACTCTGAGGTAGGCCTGGAGTCGCTACAGGACGGGCTTTACTGACAAGAATTAGCTACTCCACAGAAATAAAACCAGCAAACGAAGCAACAAGAAATCTTACCAAATGTAATAAAAAGCCCTGTAGCAGGAACAACACCAAGAACACAAACCAAACAATTACACAAACAATTGATCTAGCTTTGAAAATAACCCTGTTCTGGGTAGGAGGCTGGGTCAAATGACCTCCAAAGATCCTTTCTGAACTAAATCTGTCTATAACTCTCCGAATGTACCTGCTCTCAACGAACCTGCTCTGGCAGGGGGGTTGGGCTAGATGATCTCCAGCAGGCCCTTCCAACCCCTATCATTCTGAGATTCTGTGTAATTTAAAAACTACAAATTATGCTTTTTAATTCTTTAAGTCATCAGAAAAACAAGCACTCATCCTGAAGAGATGTCCATTCCCACACTCAAATCATAACGTGGCACAGACCAAGTAGTTGGTCCCCATGATAAAGCCAGTACTTGCCAGCAGTTACCTCCTCCCTGGGATGGGAGTTCCTGACATATCTGGGATAGGTAATACTCTGGGAAGATGCCCATCAGCTCTAACACTGGTCTCCTGTTTCCACACATTCCCAAACCTACTTCACATCTCCATGTGTGCAGAAATTCCTCTGGGCCTGTAAGCATGTGTCCTCAACTTTAAAAGCTGAACTCCTAACAGCTTGGGAAATCCATCAATTATTTAAGCATACTGATATTATGCATTGCCCAAAATTTTGCTCTCATGGATATATAATCAACGAGCTAACTGCAGAGGATCTATCTGCAGGGATATTTACTCTCACCTTCTTCCTTATCTGCTGTGCATTTGTTATTACTTTACCCCATACCCAGAAGCCAAGCTGACACTGTTAATGTTCTTACAAATACTCCAGCAAGAAGCTGGATGAAGGCATCATTAATGTACAAAGCACTAGGGTTTTCAGAGAAGCAGTTAATTAAGTGCAACTGTTCAATTGCAGTCATGCTGATTTGACAGAAATGATAATTTAGGGCCAAAATTACAGATGCTGGCAAAAGCAGCCGAGGAAAGAATTTGGCCCTGCTACGTTCCAGCCTGACAGTCACAAATGGAATTCTCTGTGTGCTCGGCGACAGCCGTGCTGAACCCTCTGTCAGCGCGAACAAGGTATGGGCCACACGCTGGTTAATAACTTGCAGAACAGACATTTCTGCTGAAGTCAGTAAGATTGTTTTCAAAGCAAGTCTGCACTGGAGTAACAGAATTGGGGCCCCGCTCAAAATTACCCTGTGAATTTCCTCCCTCCATGGGCAAGATGTGCTATCACTTGGCAAGCTGAATTTAGTTCCGTCTTTTCAAGCTGCTTCTATGTCACTGTTGGATCGGTAGAATGAACGGAAATGGAGGAGGAACTGTGAAATGAATTGTCCCAGAAGGTGGTGGTACTTCCAGGCCCTGAGGACAGGTTAGATACGGCTTTCTTAAGAACTGGCTAGGGTGAAGCTAAGCCAGCTTGGTCCTGCTGCAGTGCTGGTGGTTGGACCGGATGATGCTGGGTTTGGGTTCCCCTCTCACTTTGTATTTCTGTGTTGTCACAGTGGCTACTGAAGTGAGATTTATAAATTTCCACCCCTGCAGACTAATGTTATAGTTAGTATTACAGACTCCTTTGCACTTGAGGTGGAGAGTTCAACTACAACATGCAGCCGTGTTGCACAAGCAAAGGCTGGAGTCTGCGGCATGTCTTCCCCTGGCTCTCACAACACAGAGGAAGGGGCATTTCCATGTGGAGCCTGACAGAAGATGGGACGAAGCCTTCCCATCATTTCCTCAGGATGACAGACACTCAGCCGTGCCAACTTATCCCTCAGAGCTAGAGGGGTGTGAGAGCCAAGAGTCTGCAACTTGCTTTAATTCCTACCTCACACAAAAGAGAGTAGAGAAGGCTACTAGGATGCTCCTCCTCCATGCCATGATCCAGCAGGAGGAGGAAAGGGCAGTTTTCATCCTGCTATACTTACTGAGCATAGAGAGCAAGCCATGGTCTTCCCCATGGAAACCATCTCCTCAGCTTTGAGCATCTTTCTTCTCAACTATGAGTTGTTTTGGTTGCACTTTATGCTACTGTTCTATCATAAATGGACCAGAACAGATTAATTAATGGCCTGATCCAGACAAGAACACAAAATAGAGAGATGTTAAATAATACAATAGCAAGATTATAAGCAAATTACTGACCTTTTCAACTGAGTAAAAAAATGCTCTAACAATCAATTATCCATTTATTCAAGCACACACCGCTCATCTGTTAGCCTTCTGTAAGCTATTTATGAATGAGATTTTCTGCAGCGTGACCTTTATTCTGCCTTCTGACACCAGGGGTCAAACTGAGAAGAGCAGTGATCTCAGTCCACAGAAATCAGGATGTTTAAAGGGATATTGCCATGATAAAGCCTACCTGAACTTTTTGATTGGAGACTGCTTTTCCTGTGCAGTTGCAAGGTGCCCAGAATAATAAATGGGAAAAACCATAATGTTCCAGTTTGTTGAGAACCAAGTCATGAAAAAAGGACAGTCAAAGGTCTCATACGTGATTTTGACAAACTGCGTGGTCCCGACCCAGGAAGAAGAGACGGACAAAATGATCAGAAATCTCCAGATAAGCTTGAGAAATGTGGATGTGCAAGACTGGCATCGTGTCTGTCCTACAGCTTCTTGGCTGCTGCTCTCTGTGTGCGTTTGTGTTCCTTCTTCTCCTGGAAAAAAAATAAAAATAGAAAAAGAGAAGAGTTGCACACATTATGAATGCATTCAAAACAATTCCTGGCAAAATCTCCCCTTCTGATCCAGACACAAACCATCCCTTGCCTTCTCCCTGTAATTCCTCCGTGTCCCACAACCACTGAAATCCTGCACAGAAATACTTCAGTAACACCGTCTCTGTCATTTCAAGGGGAGAGGCACAAAATGCAAACACAATACCGAGGCCTGAGGTAACAGCGTTACGGTTAAGCTGTTGCCACTGTTTGCTTTATCAGCCCTTCTTTCCTTCTCTCAGCCAAATCTCTAGAATAAAGCTACATCCTCCGGAACCAACTACATTATAAAGTCAATTACTGTGCTTGTGTGTAACACAAAAGCTATCTGAGCCTGTACATCTGAAGCCAGAACAAATTCTTATTATTCAAGATTTTGACTCAAGAGTAACTTTTTTATTTACTAGCTAGGAGGGGAAGAAGAAACACTTTGGTGGTTTTATATACCCAAGTGGAGAAAGGCTTTTTTCAGCCAAGTTAGTGTATTTATGTTTTTGAAGTTAAAAAAGCAAACTGGACAAACCTGAAGCTTGGCATGCCTAGAAATAAACCTCTACACATATGCAAGGAGGAATCAGAAAGTTGTGGTTCCCCTTTTTTAATACAGTACTTTTCAGGTCTAACCTGCAGACCACTGCAGATTTCCTAACGGAAGTGCAGAGAATTTAATCTGAGTGGTGACTTGCTCTCCAGACACGTCTTCCAGAGATGCCACCCACGAACCTTATTTTGATTTCACAGATCCCAGCTGAAAACGACGTCTGGAACTGCTGCATTGGATGCTGAGGAGCACTAACGCTGTTGCCCCATGAGCTCATGTGGCAGCAAAGAGCTCCAGCCATTTACCCCATCAGACCATAGCACATCAGTCTGACAGAAGAATCGGGAATTCCTCCTGAAAATCATGACCTGCAGCTATTCTTAGCTATTACTATCAATTATCGCTCACATCAACACATGATATGATATACTATATGAAACAATATAATTGTTGATGTTAAGAGGAGCTATAGATCCATTGCGGTGAGAGCACATACGCTGTCCTACATTCAACTTAAATGTGAAAAAGGTACCCTTTCAGACTCGGGTTTGAATTTCCTTTTTTATTACTGTTTCTGCTACAGCCATAAAGAAATGTCAAACAGAGGTTCCAAGTTATTACGTTAGACCAACAATACATCTAAAAAATGATTCATCGTAGCAGGGAGCGCATTTGCAATCAAGAATTCTGCTAACCAGGACATGGAGCTTTTTGTAATTTAAGTGTATACTGTACTATTTTTCCTAAAAGTAATCAGTATTCAGTGGCTCCATTGTTTAGTTGTGGATTAAGAATTTAAATAAAATTACAGGTTTATTAAAAACACGCAGAGGATAATCAGACACAGCTCTGAAAAGGCAAGCATCGTTTTAGCATTCTCTTTGGCTGCCGAGAGAAAAACAGATATTTTTATGGTGCTAATAATGACTGACATCTTCTATTAAAAGGTAAATTACAGTTTATTTGCAAGTTAGAATGGCTTAAAAAGAACATATTATGTAACATCCACTTGTGGGTTTTCCTGCTAAGCAAAACTACCAGGCAATTAGTCTTTCTTCAGCTAACAGTTAAAATAATCACACAACGATAGAAGACTAAAGCAACTTTATCTGTGCTTTCTATTTCTCAATTACCAAACAAATACGCAAACTGCTGTTACTATGCATGACACTCCCATTAGCATTTGACTTGTATTTTATAGACACAGGTTTGAATGTTAGGGAAAGGCACAGAAATCAACACTTGTTGCAAGTCCTACCTTGGATTTAAAGACCTATATACGTTTTAGCCCGATTAAATGTACAGCGGGGAGTTTTTGTAAGTGATTAATGGGTAGGATTTATCCCATGTAATGTAGTTAGCAAATAATTGTGTATTCAGACTAAATACATTGTCTAGGGCCCCTTTGTATTTAATGATAATGGACAGGCATGATGAGAAGGCAGCTGATTTCATCCTCGTATGTATCTAAACCCACTGGAGGCACTTACTTCGCCCTAGACTAGATATTTACATTCAAGTGAAACTGAGATGGATCCCCAGCCAAAGTGACGTAGTAGCTTAACGGTTGCTTTCAAATTACATGGGATGCGCACACCTAGATCTTGGCCAAAGAATCAAAAGGACAAGGTAAGAAATATCTTTTAAAATAACGACAGAGCTTGAACTCAAAGACATGTGGCGAGTAGCCACACGATTCATACTAAATAGGTTTCAGAATTGCCAAGACATGAAGCTGGGGCTGGACTGAGCTAGAAAGTAGCACTTGTGTTCGGATATCGATTGATATGCTAACGAGGAGAAAACAAATGGCTCAGCCAAAGTAGTTGGTAGATAGCCTTTTACAATTAGCGAGGTAGTAGAAATCCTTAGTGTCTGCACTTTGCTTGGTCTGAAACAAACCAACACACTTACCCTGCCAAGAGCACAGAAACGATCTGAGAACTCAACAAGGATGAAACAACAGGGAAAGAATGCAGATGCCACTGCAGGTGACACATGGAGATGACACTGATCAATGGCAAACTGTGTTGAAAGGCAGCAAGCAGAAATATCCCTACATAGTCCTTTTGTCTACAATATAATGCTTGCTTGTGATGTCTCTGTCATAACAGAAAAACTTTTTGCTTTCATTTTTGAGAAGAGTGAGATGAGGAAAACCAAAATCTACAGCTTTTCTTCTGAACTGATTTGACTACTTAGCAACTACACCCTCGAAAATAATATTCTTTGTATTTGTTTACCTACTCGTCAGGTCAGTCCTACTTAGACCTCACTGATGAGAAGGGGAAGATTAGGATAAAAATGGAAATTAAAAAATGCAAAATGAATGTTTAGAAGAGTATGATGTCAAGGCACTACTCTTTTCTCAAGGGGACTAAAGTCCCTTCTTAGAGAAGATGGTTTCTGATTTTGGATGTACCCTAGTGCCAGCATGCACAAAGTTATTTCAGCCTGATATCTGCAAAAATGAGAATAAATCGGTTTTTTGGTATCTTAGGTATGATCTTTACAGCAAAATGCTGTATCATCCACTCCTTGTAGCAATAATCACCTCCAATATTTTTCTGAGGGTTTCCATCAAGAGAGTACTCCTGAAGTACGAGATCCCTCCATTTTCCAACACAAGAATAAAATGGTTGGCTCTTGCTGCCATCAGTGATGAAGTGATGAAAAGGAAGGTTCATCTCCCACAGTTCCAGTGCACAAGGGAGATCCAACCTGTTCTTCCTCCCCTTTTTGCTCACAGTATCTATACAGACAGTCTTCCAAAGAACTTGGGCAGTTAAATTATTTCAGTCTTTTAAAGGCTCTCTCCTCCTCAACAGCACAATTCAGCAGACTCAAAGGCCTGTGGCCTCATATTGTAATGGCT